>NC_044587.1:9270041-9586995 GCF_901933205.1 Camarhynchus parvulus | reverse complement strand
AGTTGCCATTTTTGGCACCCTCACTCTCTCTGTTGATCACCTGTCACTCCAGGGACATCAGAAAGATAATTAAAACCTCTGTGTGCTCTGCTGTGTTCAGATCTTCCACTGATTTCTAGCACAATTCTTGTCTGTGTGCCAGAATCTGGGATACTGAGTCCTGGTAGTTGTGCTCTCCTCTATCACAGTGTTATGTTTGACTTTTGGGAGACTAAAACATTATTGGATTTTGTATAATTTTTGAGTATTAGGACTTCTTCTAAAGGCCATTTTGAACAGCACTTTTGTCAGGAATACATTATAACTGTTGACAGTTAAATGCAGCTGTTTGCAGAATGTTCAGTTTTTCTGGAGTGTGGTAGTGAACACAGGGATGATCCGTCTGCTCACTCACTGAATAGCTGCTCTTCAGTGGGTTTGAGATTAGCCACTGCTGTGCCTGCTTGATAACCATCCCAAAAGTACTTTAAAACTCTTAAAAATTAAAAAAAAATGATATGTTTATTGATTAATAAATTTTGCTTGTGTCATAACAGGTTCTTGCAGGAGAACAGAATAGCTTGTGAGATTGGGCTGTATTACATCCTTCACATCACCAAACAGAGGAACAAGAATGCTTTTCTGAGGCTCCTGCCAGCACTAGGTAAGTTTTTGTCTCATCTTCTGTTTGCCTTATATTGGACACCCAGGAGGCCACTAAACCTGGAGTGACAGAGATGTCAGACCAGGAACATGATGTTCTTCTGCCTTTGGCTCTTCTGGTGACTTAGTTGTGAGTCCTTGCAGGAGTGTTTGGGTTCTGCAATTTTCTGCTGATGTGAGAGTTTGGGGACGGTGCTGAGGGCAGTGGTTCCTTACATCAAGGCCTCCATTAACAATGAGATCAGTTGAGAACCATTTGGAATGAATCTGAAGGATAACAGAGCAGGTGCCCCAATTCTGCTGCTGCCCAAAGTGATTGCAGGTGCCCAGAAGTTGCTGGGACTTGGCTTTGTGTGGTGGAAAAGCTGGTAACAAAATAGGACTGAGCCTAAATTTTTTCACCAGTATTGTCTTGTTCACTGACTCCTCTAGGATGAGTTGCAGGAGAGCTCTGGAGCAATCTGCTCCTAATCTTTTATGTCGGAAGGATCAAAGCCACCTGCCTGGGCTGCCTGTTAGCAAAGGAAATGAGAGAAAAATGACTGAAAGGAAGTAGGCTTACATTAGATATTGGGGAGGAATTGTTCCCTGGCAGGGTGGGCAGGCCCTGGCACAGGGTGCCCAGAGCAGCTGTGGCTGCCCCTGGATCCCTGGCAGTGCCCAAGGCCAGGCTGGGCAGGGCTGGGAGCAGCCTGGGACAGTGGAAGGTGTCCCTGATGATGCCAGGGGTTGGCACTGGATGAGTTTTGAGGTCCTTTCCCACCCCAACATTCCATGATGAAACCTCACTGCAGGGTTTTCAGCAGGAACAGGAGCTGTGTGGACAGGTGTTGGCACATCCCTGTCAGTCTGTGTCTCTTTCCTTTCCATGTTTTGTAGTTGAGACATTCAGTGACTTGGCCTTCAGTGACATTTTCCTGCACCTGCTCACTGGTAACCTCACCCTGCTCAGTGATGAGTTTGCACTCGAGGAGTTCTGCACCAGTCTCTTTGATGGCTTCTTCCTCACTGCCTGCTCCAGGTAAAGCAGATTTTTCTCACTGGAGAGAGGGAGTTTACAGAATACCTGACAGAGTTTTACTGCTTTGAACAAGAGTTTAGTAATTCAGCAAATTCTTCACTAGCAGTGGAAATATCAGGCTGATGCTGTTTTCCTTTAAGGAAAGGTGTATGTTTTGGGATGAAGTTTTTATCAGCCAAATGGATATGTCTTGACTGTGAATTATTAGCTAAACTGCTGTTCATTATCCCTAAGGTGGAGTTGCAAAGGATAATATCCTTCAGGCTTTGCAGTAGCTCTGGCTGTGTAGAGTTAACTTCAGCTCTTTGCAATATCAGCAGCACACAGAAATCTGTTGTTACCTCTGGTCAGTCACTCTGGTTTAGCTGGTGGCCTGCAGACAAGTTCAGCCTCCAGAAAGCTTCCCTAAAAATGGCTGAAATTCCTGCTGGAGCATAGCAGCATCTGCTGCTGCTTCTGCTGCTTCCTCCACACACTCTGTGCTTAAAATCTCCCCCTCCCTCCTCATGGTTGTGCAGGTAATCCACTCCTGTTGAACAGTGCCTTGAATCCTTGAAGGTCTAAGGCAGTGTTAGTGCTTACACTAAGTTAGCCCCTTCCAGAAGCTCCAATTCTCAGGGGTTTTGGATAATTATAACAAAGTCTGTGGTGGGGGGAATTATTCTGTTGCTCTGGCTTCCTTGTTCTCAAGATGTTTGTTTGTCTTGGTTACTGTGCTTTCAATTGGCTCTTGCAGGAAGGAGAACGTGCACAGACATGTGCTCAGGCTGCTGCTGCATCTGCATCACAAAGTGGCCCCAGCCAAACTGGAGTCTCTCCAGAAAGCTTTGGAGCCCACCAAGCAGGTAGGAAGGGAAGCAGGAGAAGGGGAATACTGATTGCAAGTGAAAGCAGCTGCCTTGCCAGACACTGTTTAATGGAACACAAGCTCTGCTTTCCAAGGCCACCAAGCAGTGGCCTAATTAATTACCTTGTGGCTTCCTCCTCCTCTGTTGGTTTGTGTTAGACACACAGGGTGAAGCACACTTGGTGCTCTGTCTAGAATGGAGTGTGACTGTGCTGTTCCCCTGTCCCTGATTCTTTCCTGCAGAGTGGAGAAGCTGTGAAGGAGCTTTACAACCAGCTCAGTGAGAAACTGGAGCTGCGCAAGCCCAGCCCAGCTGAAGTGACTGAGACTCCTTCCATGGAGCTGCCCCTGCCCACCGTGCCCACCCCAGCCTCACGCTGAGCTGGGCTGCAGGGCAGGCCTGAGGGGAGAGGAGCTGAGCCTCTGCTGCCTTCTGAGTGTCTCTGCCCACGTGGTGGAGACAAAAACAAAGCCACTGAAGCTCCTTCAGGATTTGCTGCAGTTCACCCAACTCACTGGCTCTGGCTAGTTAGAAAACTGTATGCAGTGCATTGCAAGGTTTACTTTTCTTAAAGATAGCTGAGTGTCTTCTTGTAGATCCACTTGAAATCTGACTGTACATTTTTAAAAGAAAAAAAGAAAATTCATATTTTTAAGCCTAGCATCCTGTGTTTTTAACCTCTGCTCAGTGAGTGTGGAGCCCTGGTGTGGCTGAGCAGGTGGTGTGGGCTCTTGAGGCTGATCATGGCTTCCTTTGGCCTTGGTCTGCCCCTTGGGGTCTCTGGACAAGATGCTCAAGAGGAGGAAGACTCAGAGGAGATGAGCTCCACTGAAACCAGTTCCTGTTTGAGGTTCCAGCTCTTGTGCTGCACTATCAGAGGTGTCCAGTGCTGCCCCCAGCCCAGGCAGCAGTCAACAGCCTCTTCTCAGATGGGCTTCCACAAAGAGAGAAGCTCTCCCCTTTCCTCTCAACTTTTCTCCAAAGGAGTAGCTTGAAGTGAGTCCTGGAGCCAGTTACAAAGAGCAAGACTGGAACGTTCCTCAGTGATAGTAGGGCTTGAGTGCAGGTGCAGTGAGATTCAGTTTGTGAAAAAATGGAATCATAGAAATTTCCTGGGTTGGAAGAGGCCTTTCAGATCATCCAGTGCCACCCCTGCAATGGCAGGGACACCTTCCACTGTCCCAGGTGCTCCCAGCCCTGCCCAGCCTGGCCTTGGGCACTGCCAGGGATCCAGGGGCAGCCCCAGCTGCTCTGGGCACCTGTGCCAGGGCCTGCCCACCCTCACAGGGAACAATTCCTCCCCAGTATCCTATCTAACCCTGCAATCTGACAGTGGGAAGCCATTCCCTGTGTCCTGGACTCCAGGCCCTTGTACAGAGTCTCTCCACCTTCCTTGAAGGCTCCCTCCAGGCCCTGGAAGGTTGCAGTTGGGTCACCCAGAGCTTCTCTCCTCCAGGCTGGCAGGCCTGTCCTTCATGGCTCACTTGTGTCACTGTTTCTGTTCGCTTCTGCCTCAGCTGGAGTGTGCAGGGACCTGTTCAGTGCCCAACCACCCTCTGAGGAAAGAACCTTGTCCTCATACCCAACCTAAACCTCCTTTATTCTTTCCCCCATCAGCTCTTGTTTCCTGTGACTTGAGCTCTCTGAGTGCCAAGTCATGCTCAGGAGACTCCTCTGTTTCCTGAAGCTGTGTCCAAAACACCCAAACAAACACGGTAGTTAAGTGGAAGGGGTGGAACTCCCTCCCCAGTGCTGCTCCCTCCCCCTCTGTGTGGTTTTCTTCCTCCTGAGCTCAGAAATGCTGTGTGAGGGCAGTGACACCCTCCCTTCACCACCTTGGTGCTTTATTTCTCCTTTGGTGCAGGAAGGAGATACCCTGTGGGGGAACAGGAAAGGTGGGAGGTGTTTGTGTTTGACACAGGGGCACTGTCCTGTACCCCACATTTCCTGTGTTCTCTTGTCTCCACTGCAGCTCCTGGGGTCAGGGCTGCCTTTGGGAGCCTCTCAGCAGTTCTGATATTGGATTTGTTGGAAACAGCACCTGGGTGTAACAATTTCCTGCAGGGTTTTGGTTTCAAACTGTTTAAACTGCCCTGGTAACTGAGACCAAATAACATCCCACCGTGGTCATGAACCTGCTCAGGCCCATGCTCTGCTCAGACTTTGAGGTTATTTTAGGATTGTTTTGGGGATTCTCTTGGTCACTTGAGGTTCCCCATATCCCAAGGCTGATGTGGTGCTCTCCTGCATCAGGAATTTGTCATCCAGGATGATTATTTTTTTACTGCTTGGTACAAAGGCCTGTACCTGCAGAACTGTCACACACAATGGTGATTTTTCCCAGTTTTTTACATCCATGAAGAAACTGAAGCCCAGAATATGAACTGGCCATTCCCAGTGCTGGTGGCAAGTTTGGCTGAGGAGGGGAGACCTGGGCAGCAGAGAGGGAGTGGCTGCCAGTCTCTGCTCTCCTGGCCTGCTGCTGCTCAAGGAGACACAATTTCCAGAAAACAATTTTAGTAGTGAACATCTCCTCCTGCTTGCACGTTTTGGTCGTGAAAATCTTCCATGTTTTGAGATAAAGGTTTCACTCCTGGGCCAGGAATTACAGAGACCCCTGTTGTGCAGGTAAACCCTGCATGGCAGGAGCTGAGCTGGCTGCACTGGGCTGCAGGGGCTGGGATTGCAGGGGTACAGGGGTGTGGGGTCTGGGATTCCAGGGGTACAGGGGTGTGGGGTGCAGGACCTGGGATTCCAGGGATCTGGGCTGCTGGGGATCCAGGAGTGTGGGGTATGGGGTGCAGGGTGCTGGATGTGCAGGGTCTGGGGTCCCAGGGGTCCAGGAGTGTGGGGTGCAGGGTGCTGGATGTGCAGAGTCTGGAATTCCAAGGATGCAGGGTATGAGGTGCAAGGTGCTTGATGTGCAGGGTCTGGGATTCCAGGGATTCAGGGATATGGGGTACAGGGTCTGGGATTCCAGGGTCTTGGCTGCCAGGGATCCTGGAGTGTGGGGTGCAGGGTCTGGGGTGCCAGGGATGCAGGGGTGTGGGGTGCTGGATGTGCAAAGTCTGAAATTCTGGGGATACAGGGATATGGGGTGCAGGATCTGGGATTCCAGGGAACTGAGCTGCCAGGGATCCAGGAGTGTGGGGTGCAGGGTGCTGGGGTGCCAGGGATGCAGGTTACAGGGATCCCATGGGTGCAGGGTCCTGGATGTGCAGGGTCTGGGATTCCAGGGATCTGAGGGTGTGGGGTCTGGGGTCCCAGGGATCTGGGCTGCCAGGGATTTGGGATTCCAGGGATCTGGGGTGCAGGGTGCTGGATTTGCACAGTGCTGGGGTGCAGGGCAGTGGCTTTTCCCTGTGCCAAGGCCAGGACAGCCCTTGGTTCTGCCCTGGGGTTCCCTCTCAGAGATCTCTCCCTTGCTCCCAGCTGCTGTTGCAGGCTGGTGCTGGCCCAGCCCGGGGGAGGCTCAGCCGGGCTGGATTCGGGAATATTTCCCAGCCTTTCAGCACAGGCACTGCTGTGGGTGTGCACTAGAGGGTGGTGCAGCCTTGTCTGCCCTGAGATCCTCCCGGCCCGGCACACGAGGAGCTGGAATCGCTCCCTGCTCACACTTAGAGGGGACAGTTTGTCTTTACAGCACGGCTGGGATCCCTGTGGCACGAACTAACCCTGAATTCTCTCCAAACGCACTCAGCCTGACTGCAGAGAGAATTTTTACAAACAATTCAGGTCTGTGGGCTTTCCCGAGGGATCAGAGGAACTCAGTGAGGCTCTTCAGGCTCAGCTGGGCTGTGATTTACAGGATAACAAGAGGTGAACAACTGAAGCCATTGTCAGGTGTCCTCACACTCCTGGATGCTCCAGAGCATCTGCTCCTGGGCAGAACATCCTGTCCTGGTGCTGTGGGCACTGCACCCGCTGGGAAATGCTTGGGGACAATGAATGGGAATGGTGCAGGTGGCTGGAGGGAAGATGGACATTGAAAGGAGTGGCTGATAAAGGCTGGAGCAGGTGCTGCACAGCAGAAAACTGAGTGATCTCTCTCCAAGGGACTTTTCTGGCAGAGTTGCTGTGAGATTCAGGCTTTGCAGTCTCCTTCAGGTTAATTCTGGTGAGTTGTGCACGGTGGGGAATTTGGTTTGTGACTTCCCCTGTAAAAGAGGAGAAGTTCCCCTTATCCAGCTCCTTGGGATGAATGACTGTCTTCAACTTTGGAACAGTTGCATCTAGCCCAGAAAATGAAGTGACATGAAAAATCTTCTTAACTCCTGTCCTGGTTTCAGCTGGGAGAGAGGTAATTTTTTCTTAGCTATTCAATTACTTTTTCAGTATAATTCAGCCATTTGAGGGTAGAGAACACCCCTGATTTTGCCTGCAGGTGCATTAAAGGTGTTTCTATGTGCTCTAAATGCTATTTGAGCTCTCCTCAGGCTGGGGCAGTCTCAGTAGGTGTTTGCAGGTGCCCAGCAGCAGGGCTCTGTGGGGCAGGGCTGTGCCACACCTGGGCCTGGGTGCTCTGAGTCTCTCTGGAGGCAGAGGCAGAGCACACAGGGCTCTCCAGCCTTTCTTCCAGTTTTGATGGGTGACACACAGATGTCAGAACTCTCTGTTCCCTTTTGTACAGCAGGAGAAGCCTGTCCTGGCACACAAATGCCACTGTTCCTCCAGATGTGTCCTTGGATGGGAGTCTTGATGGAGCAGCTTTACAGGAGGATGAAGAATTTCTGCACTTGCTGTCCTTGCAGCTCTGCAGATCCTTCTGTGACCTCTCTGCTCTCTCCACTTGCCTTTCTCACCTTAATTTCCCCTCCAGGCTGTTTTGTTAACCAGGACTCAGCTCCTTCCCCATGGCTCTGAACCCCAGGCATGCTCTGGGTGTCCTTGCCAGTACTCCCCTTCCACCAGGGCCAGGCTCAGCATTAAAAACAAGGGGCAAATCAGCATCTCAGAGCTTCAGGTGGGTGTAAAACCTGAATTGAGAGCTCCACCCCAGGCCACTCAGTGCTGAGGACACACCAGACAGGGTTGGTGCCACATGGTTGCTCCAGTTCATGGGCATCCTCTGCATTCCCTGCTCTTTCCCAAGTCCTTCCCTGTTCTTGCCCTCTGTGGTGCAGAAATGACCATCAGCAAACTGGGGAGAGTCCAGCAGCACAGGGAGCCCACAGCAAAGATAACAAGGTCAGTGCAGCTGGAAGGAGAATTCACCAAAGCAGCTGAACCATCTGAGTGGGTGGATTTCAGCCTGCTGGACCTGCCAGGGGAGTTTGAGGAGAAGGACGAGGCTGAACAACTGCAGGCAGTGAAACCTGCTTCCTTTCCTAGCAAAACAGTTGCACAAGGGGCAAAGGTGTCTCAGCTGGGCTGCCAGAGCTGCCTTGGGGTGAGTCTGAGCTCTGCTTCTCCTCATCAGCAGGGCCTGGGCCCAGGGAAGGGGAAAACCATCCCTGGGAGATCCTCACATCTCACAGCCTCACATCTGCTGTGCTGGAGAGAGCAGCCCAGGAGTGAGAATCGGGGTCTGTCCTTCAGCAGCTCCTGTGAATGTCATTCTGTGGCAAGAAAAGGAGAAAGAATCAGCAGGGTTTGGGTTGGAAGGGACCTTAAATCCCATCCCATCCCACCCCTGCCATGGCAGGGACACCTCCCACTGTCCCAGGCTGCTCCCAGCCCTGTCCAGCCTGGCCTTGGGCACTGCCAGGGATCCAGGGGCAGCCCCAGCTGCTCTGGGCACCCTGTGCCAGGGCCTGCCCACCCTCAAATATTCCTGTGATATTTGTAATTCCTGTAACCAGCCCTCCAGCCTGAGCCAGAATAAACTGTGCTGGTTCTTGTGCTATTGTCACAAAAACCGGTCCAGGACTCAGGAGACAATTGTTATTGTAGTTTTAATGTTAATTTTTTCCCCTCAGGCCAGCATCAATTTGCTGTGCCGAAGCTGAGTTGCCTGATGAGGGTTAACAGAACAAAGAAGTGGTGAAAAATGTGTACAAAACCCTGGTGATGAATCATTACCAATCTGATCCAAAGCACCCCAGTGATCAGGAATGCAGTTTCATATTACCACTTTTTCAGGCACACTTGTAGGTAGAAGCAAATAAATACCCTCAGAAGAAATGTGTCTCATAGCATCTGTTCTTTCTTCTGTTAATTATTGACTCATGTGAGCCTGTGGAAGGAGCTGACACATTCTGCAAAGCCCCTTGTTCTTTTTAACTCCACTTTCCTCTCTGCTCTGCAGGCTGGGAGCTGCTCTGGGATTTTGTGTCCTCTCTGTTCATGGCAGGAAGGGAGCCCTGGTGTGCTGAGAGAGCAGAGACAGGGCTGTGGCTGCAGTGCTTTATTGCCCTGAGCTCACACCTTGGTCAAGGTGTCACCAGGGACTTGTGAAAGCAAGCCTGGGCGCCAGCAACAACAAAACATCTGCTCCAGTGGGTCACAGGTTTGTTCCCAGCCACCTTCTCCAAACCAGCACCAAGGTCTCCGCTCAGTGTCCACTGAATAATCAGAGAATTCCAGAGGGATTTTTACAGGTTCCTTGGAGGGCAGCCAAAGGGCAGGGAAGGGAATCAGTTTTCCATCTCACCTACACCCAGCAGGACAACATCCATGGGCTTTGGCTGTGGAGGTGCAGGGAAGAACCCTGCAACCAACAGGGCCCTGCTGGGGGGTTTGGGGACACCAGGGGACACCAGGGCCTCCAATGCACCTTGGCCAGTGCGTGTCTAAGCAGAGGCACTTGCACTTGCAGGTGTTTGTGGCCTGGCTCTGCCTGGGCGGGTCACTGGACCTTTTGGATGCCACAGGAATCTTGGTTTCCTCTTGCAAGAGCTCCTTGTCCTGATGTTTCAGTTTGACCTCTGTGTGGGAGGTTTGGTGTTTCCAAATCTTGTCTGCCCTGGTAGCTGGAGGCATCCTGCAGCCTTTGGGCCCCAAAAGGGAAACGCAGATCATTGTCCTTGCAGTGAAACTCAGGAATTCCTTCTAAAAAGCCAAGAATTGCAGCAAGGTTTAGGTCAATCCTGATTTACTGTAACAAAACAGTTGTTGCTGCCTTTTTGTGATGCACCTTGGGGGCTGTGAGAGGTCTGGGGCAATGGTGAGCCTCAGGAAGGAGGGTTTTCCCTTTGTCACTCAGCCACACCACATTCCAGGAGGAAGAATGGGATGCTGGATGCTTCCCAGGGGCCTGAAGGAATGTGACTGTTGGTGCTGCAGGTGCCCTTGGGGCTGCAGTGAATATAAATATTAACTGGCACCTCCACCTCTGGTTGTTAAAATCTCGTGAGCAGTAAGGAGGCTCGGATTGACACCCAGACTGAGGGGAATGGGCCCTGGGGAGCAGAGGGACACAGCCAGGAGCTTTGCTCCAGCAATGCCCTGCCCAAACAGTGGGAATGCTACAGCAGGCTGGGCTTGCAAGGGGTGAAGGGCTGGTGAATTATTCTGGGCTTTAATTCCAGTCCAACCAGCTGGACTGAGCCTTGGACAAAGCAGCTTGGCCTCATGTCCAGCCTGGTTTTACAAAGGAATTTCCAACCTGCCCTTGCTGCTGCTTAGGAATGAGGTGCTGTCATTGCTCAGGGCTCAGCTCCATCCCTTCTGTGCCTGCTTCCAGCTCCTCTGCTTGGCTTCGTGTCCCCCAGAGCTGGGGCAGAATGCTCTGTCCCCCCAGGTTTGGTTTCATTCCCTGCCTCAGTTCCAGGCCCTCTGATGTAGGAATGTGCCCCCTCTTGAGGGAGTGACAAATCCGTCCTGTGTCCCCTTGAAAAGGAAAGAAGCCCAGAAGTTTCTCTCCTTGATTAGGTGAAAAAGCATCTCATAGGACCTGGAAGATTTTACCTCAAACTCAAGGATAGCTAATGGACAGGAGCCGAAAAGTCCCACCTGGGCAATTTACTAGAAATGGAAGAGAACAAAGAAACCAATGGCTTTTGTGAGGTGTTTTATCAAAGACAGGAGGGCCTCTTGCACCTAAATCAGTTTTTCTCTGTAAAGAGTTTGTTATTTTGCCTTTTATTAAAACATTTTTATTTCCAATGCTGCAACAGAAGCCATCCTGCTGATTTTATGCCTTCTAAAGTAGCTAAACTATCTTAAGTGTAAAATAGACCTCCAAAAGCTTATGAGACCTGGCTCCTGTTTCACTCTGACACCAGCCCAGGTCCTGCTTCCCTCTCACCTCAGGCTGGGAAGTTTTCTCGTGTCCCGAGGTGCCCTTGCTGAGGGGCTGTGTGAGAGCAGCAGGGGCAGGGGAGGAGTGCTGCCTCTCCATCAGAGCCCTTTGCAGGGCTGGGGAGCAGCTCCAGGCTCTGCACGTGAGCCCTGTTTGGTGCCTGGGTTGTGTGATAATGCTAAATACACATTTTATTGCCTTATCTCTGGGAACTGATGGTTATCAAACAGGGCAAGAGCCCGGCTGTTCATGGCTGCCAGCCCTGCAGAGACCTGCTGGGCTCTCTGCTTGGACACATGAGGGATCCTCACAGGTTCTGCTCCCACCAGACTTCAGGAGAACACCGAGGCTCTGCCCTTGGGCTGAACTTGTGGAATCCCAGAATCCCAGCCTGGTCTGGGTTAAAAGGGACCTTAAATCCCATCCCATTCCACCCCTGCCATGGCAGGGACACCTCCCACTGTCCCAGGTGCTCCCAGCCCTGCCCAGCCTGGCCTTGGGCACTGCCAGGGATCCAGGGGCAGCCCCAGCTGCTCTGGGCACCTGTGCCAGGGCCTCACCCCTCACAGGGAACAATTCCTAATTCCCAATATCCCATCTAAATTTACCTTCAGGCTGAGGGCAGAGAGGAAACACCAGCATGCCAGGGGTCCCCACTGCTGTGAGGGGGGTCCTGTGCCCCCTGTACCCCGTGGCCACCACAGGGGTCCCTCAGCAGCACCCTGCCCTGCCAAACTGGGCTTTAATCTCTCTAAAATCTAATTTTTTTACTCATATTTCAGAGTAAAATGAGCCCAAACCAGCACAGCCACTGCCCTGAGCTGGGATATTTGCTCCAAAAGAAGACACATGCCCCAAAATACCCCAAAACCCCAAGAAGCAGCACATCATGGATGTGCAGGTCATGGTGTGCAGCTCATGGCTAGTCACAGTTTGGGAATCAGCTGCTGCGCTCTCAGCTCACGAATTGTTGGCTTTTCTACCTTATGTAGTATTAAGTATTATTTTTGTTCAGCTGTTGGAGCATCTCTTAGAGATCTGAGTGAGTTGTTAGGAGTTATTCTGCTGCTCCTGCCCTGGTAATGTCTCTCCCTGTGGGAGAAGCTTCTCTCCCCTGGAACAAAGGAGTCACGTTGGGTTTACTCATCAAAAATGGCACGTGTATAAAATATCAGTGCTGTCCTTGGTGTCCCCCCACCTCTCCCTGTCTGACTCTGCTGTACATTGGAACCCATCACCCACAGCCTGGCAACTCTCTCTGTTGCCATGGGAACAGCTCCACTATCCCTCCATGGAGAACCTCAAATATTCCCATTTTCAGAGCTGCTAGAACACCTCCAGTCCTGGCTGCTTTCATTCACTTGCTCATTCCCTCCCTGAGCTCCTCTCCTCCCAGTTTAGAGTTACTCAGCACTTCTGGGCTCCTCATGAGCTGCCTGAGGAAAAGTCCCACAGCACCTGCAGGTTTGTCTGGGGACCCTGGGGTTGATTTCATGTGCAGATCTAGCATGGAATTAGCATTCCCTAATGTGTGTTAAATTGGTACTCATTAGAAAATTATCAGAGCCCTGGCTGCTGCACACTTGTCTGTGCTTACACACCCAAGGGTAAAAGTTTCTCTGGCCTCAGGAGGGTGAGGGGCTGGGCTGGGCTGGGCTGGGCTGGGCTGGGTGGGCAGCAGCTTCCCCATGGTGAGTTTATGGTGGGAGGGTGTTGCAGACATCTTTTATGGAAAATCCTTTCCTTAGGATTTTTCCTCCTGAGAAGCTGAGAGGCCTCAGGAACAAAATGTAAACAATGGTTATCTGCTGCTGTGGAATGCATCAGGTGCATCTGTGATTGGTCTCATGTGGTTGTTTCTAATTAATGGCCAATCACAGTCAGCTGGCTCGGACAGAGAGCCGAGACACAAACCTTTGCTATCATTCCTTCCTATTCTATTCTTAGCTAGCCTTCTGATGAAATCCTTTCTTCTATTCCTTTAGTATAGTTTTAATGTAATATATATCATAAAATAATAAATCAGCCTTCTGAACCATGGAGTCAGATCCTTCGTCTCTTCCCTCAACCTGGGACCCCTGTGAACACAGTCACAGGTCTGGTTCTGGATAACCATGAATACTTATTGAGGGCTTATTGTTTCACTTATGGACATATTGCACTGGAAGAAGGTGAATTTTGACTAAGATGATTTTAAAAACAATTCCTGGGGAGGCTTCTTTTTTTTTTTTTTTTTGGTTCATACAAGTGTCATAGCAAGACACTTTGTGCTTTTATCCTGCTAGAAATTCCAGGCACAAGTATTGCATTGTGTCCATGGAGGAAAAAAGGGAGAGGCTGAGGGCATCTCAGGGTGTTCAGATCCTGGCACAGGGTGCCCAGAGCAGCTGTGGCTGCCCCTGGATCCCTGGCAGTGCCCAAGGCCAGGCTGGAGCAGCCTGGGACAGTGGGAGGTGTCCCTGCCATGGCTGGGGTGGGATGAGATGAGTTTTAAGGTTTCTTCCAATCCACACCAGCCTGAGATTCTCTGATCTGGTGACACAACCAGATCTCGGCTGGATCCTCCACTCTGAGGGAAGGAGGTTGAGGGGCTGGGAGAGGAGCTGTGCTTTGGGGAGCCTGGATGCTGTGGCCACAGCTCTCCTGCACATCAGGAGCCTGTCAGAGCATCACACTGGGAAAACAGCAGCTGAACGTTCAGGTAAGGGATAACAGCAAGGAAAACAGTAAAAAAGAGAGTGAGAGAACAGCAGGAGAAAAAATTCTGATTTGCAAAATACTCAGTGACACTCCTAAACAACATTGACTCGGTGCAGCCCCAAATCCTGAGGCACTGGGAAGAGCCAGCTTGGAGGGTCCCCAGGCACTGCCTGGGGTTTGATTTATTCCTGGCAGCAGGCAGTGCTCCTGCTCCTGCCCCTGCTCCTTCTCCTGCCCCTGCTCCTTCTCCTGCCCCTGCTCCTTCTCCTGCCCCTGCTCCTTCTCCTGCTCCTGCTCCTTCTCCTGCTCCTGCTCCTGCTCCTGCTCCTTCTCCTGCTCCTGCTGCTGCTGCTGGGCACGGCAGCCCCGGCTCCCCTGCAGCCCCAGAGGGGCGGCTGCTCCTGCTCTGCTCCTGCTGCTGCTCCTGATCCTCCTGCTGCTGTTCCTGCTCCTTTTCCTGCTCCTTCTCCTGCTCCTTCTCCTGCTCCTCTCCTGCTCTGCTCCAGCTGCTGCTGCTGCTCCTGATCCTCCTTCTCTGCTCTGCTCCTTCTCCTGCTGCTGTTCCTGCTCTGCTCCTGCTCCATCTCCTGCTCCTTCTCCTCTCCTGCTCCTTCTCCTGCTCCTCTCCTGCTCTGCTCCATCTCCTGCTCCATCTCCTGCTCCTTCTCCTCTCCTGCTCCTTCTCCTGCTCCTTCTCCTGCTCTGCTCCATCTCCTGCTCCATCTCCTGCTCCTGCTCCTGCCCCTGCTCTCCTGCTGCTGCTGCTCCTCCTCCCTCGGAGCGCTGCGGACCCAGCGGGCAGCCAGGGGGGCTCCGGGGGCTGGATGTGACCCAGCCCAGGCACCGGCCTCTGATCCCCGGGGATTTCCTCGCTCCGCACAGAGCCCAGCCCGCTCCCGCAGCCTGCCTCGCATCCCCGCGGCTCCCGGAGCGCTGCCCGCAGCAGCGGCGGCTGCCCCCGAGCCGATGCCACCCGTGCCCGATGAAGCAGACCCCGAGGTGCCGCGGATGGATCCCAGGATTCTCATTTTCCTCCTCTACGTGATGATCCTGCACGAGCTGGTGAGCGGCTGGATGGAGTACCAGAAGCAGATGGCCAAGCCCAAGAAGCAGGCGGGTCCCGTGTGGTCCTCCAGGTGAGCCCGTGCTGTTCCCAAAGGGGATGTTGGCATGGGGAGATTGTTTTTGTGTGCATCCACCGGTCCTGATGGATGTGTCTGTGTCTGTCTGTGTCTGTCTCATCTGCTGGGCATTATGCACTGGGGGGGATTAAGGTTTGTTAATCCTCTGAGCCTGCATTGTCTGAGCATCCCGTGCATTTGACACACTTGCAGATAAACACGCCTGTCGTTTGCCTGGGGTTTTTTTGAGGATTTTTTTCCCAGTGGAAATGTGCTGTAACTCAGCATATTTGCTGTGACTCAGGTTCCAAATCACCAGATCTGGAAGAGAAAAAATGTGGGTAGCACAAGGAGCTACGCTTCATGCATGATATTCATCAATGAGGCACAAAGCTCCAGGGATTGCAATCGGAGTATTTCATGTTAAACCACTACCGTGCTTGTCACTATCTCTCTGTCTCCTCCCACTCCCTGGGCTGTGCCCACTACACCAATCCCTTGTTTTCTGCCCAACAACAACAAAAATGAGCTGGAGAAATAAGGGAAATTAATGAAAAATGCTGCATATTTTTAAAATTCAGGTCTGCTCCTTGCAAACATTATTTACATGTAACAGTGTTTGGGGTTGTAGTCAGCTTGGTTGGGGTCTTATCAGGAAGAAAATCTGGACATCAGATATCCCTTATCTTCCATCAGCCCTGGGATTAGGGAATCCCACCCCAAATCCACCTCCTGCCAGATCTCAGGCCGTGGCACACCAACCCCTCAGAGCTTTGGACCTAAAAATGAGCCTGTGACCCAGTTTGCTCCAGGTCTGGCTGCTGCAGCTCGAGTGCACAGAGCTCAGCTCAGTCCTGATCCTAATCCTGTGGTGTGCATCATTCCCAGCCCCAATTCCAGCCCTGCTGTGCCTGTGCTGCACAAACACCCCCAGAGGTGGTTCCATCCATGAAACCCCAGAGAAAGCAGTGCTGAGAGGATGCACCCGTGGCTGGCTGGAAATCAGCAGCTCCCAGCCCCTCATCCACAGCTCAGGAACACCACCCCTGGCTGGATCTCCAGACCAGCAGAGCTCAGCTGCACCTTGTGCAAGTGAAATGATCAGCCCTGGAAGCACTGCCATGGGTGGAGACAGCACAGAAATAGCTTGAAAGGGACGGGGCTGGCTGGGTTCTGATCGAGGTCAGAGGCAGATTTCCTCGCTGTCTCCAAGGCAGAGTGCAGGGAGGAACTGGGACACAACTTGCACTGAGCTCAGGGACACCCTGATGCCAGAGAGAAAACCTAACGGGGTTATTTGGGTTACTCAGAGCCACCAAACAACCTGGATCCAGCAGCCAGAATAATGTGCCAGGACCGGGGTTTTTAAAGAGAATTAGGTACCCTGTCAAAACCAAAAATCCCCAAGAGCTGCCACCTCACCCAGCCTTGTTTTGGGGTGTGGGACCAAGGTGGATGATCTGTGCAGGGCTCCACATCCTGGAGCCATCCTGGAGCCATCCCAGCCCTCTCCATCCCAGCTGGGTGTGCAGCCCACCCTGCTGCCACAGCCCTGCCCCCAGCTTGGAAAGCAGAGCCACCAGGCCTGTGTGGATCACCTGGATAATTCCCAGGTTGCAGCACAAGCAGGTGAAGCTCTGTGACCCAGAGAGCTGCAGAGTCACAGGAGGAATTGGGATCCTTTCAGAGGAATTAGGATTGTCCCGTGTCAGGCTGTCCTCGCTGGTTCTGGTGTAGCCTGGGCTCACACACCCTGCTGAAATAATGTGAGGTGCTCTTGACTGATGAGCCCATGAGGTTCCCAGTGCCCAGAGAGCACAGCTGGAACCAGATGTTCATCCTTCAGTTGATGCTGGGCTCAGAGGGCACTCAGAGACAGCTGCCACATCTCCAGCCTGTCCATGGAGTCCAAGCCATGGCTCAGCAGTGGGGAAAAGCTTCCTCATGCCTTGCACCAGGCCAGGAGCAGCACAGCACCTGCTCCAGAGAGAGATCAGGGACTGGGACACCCAGGCCAGGCCAGCCCTGTGGCAGTGGCAGTGTATCATTGTTGGGGGGTCTGTGAACAAATCACCAACAGGATGGGACTGCTGGGGAAGGCATCTTGAGCTGTTTTATTTTCCAGCATCAGTCTCATTACATGGGCACGACAATGGGAAGATGCCAGCAGCTCACATCCCCGGCAGCAGACAAAGAATTCAATGTTAACTCAAGTGTTAATACAAAACCCATTATTTTATTTGTCCTTACTTTCTACTTTCTCACATAATTTTAACAAATCTTATAGCTACTGCTTAACTTTAATTACAGTTCTACTATTTCTAAAGCCTACCTTTTACAACTTTCCTAAAACCCTCTGATTTTAAAGGTTCCCACAGCGGTGAGGCCTCAGCAGGGCTGGTGCCATCTCCAGCCAGGGAGATGTGTGCTCTGGGACTCGAGGGTTACAGGATTTTAGGAAGGATTTGCAGACACTGCCAAGGCAGCCACCCCAAACCCTCCTGTAAGAGCTGAACCCAGAGGTGAGAGCAAGGCAGAGCTCCCTGGATGCGCTGGGTGTGAAGGCTCTGCTTCCCAGCACAGCCTGGAGCTGGGCCAGCGCTGGGGAGCTCAGCCTCCATCTCCTGCCCCTGGCAAAGGTAATTAATATCCAAACCAATTAGGAAATTCCGTTATAAACAGCGAGCTAATTAGGAATTAGGACAGGAGGGTGCTCTCTCTCGACTGTAGCCTCAGCCCAGGCAGATTTCAGGGCTCTCCCTCGTTCTATGGCTGTCGAATAGTAACAGGCTCTGTTGTGAGGCAGCTTTTTCTCACATTCACAGCTTTTCCACAGCTCGGCTGCCTCCGCTCCCGGCGTGGCTGGCGGCTCCCGCCCCGCTCCATTCACAGCCCCGAACCCCGGACTGCGAGGGACCATGGGGACAATTTCACTGCCACCCACAGGGTCACTCGTGCTAAGAAAATTATCCACTAACACCAGAGGTTCATGTCCAAAAAGGAGACAGAGGAGTCCTTTTACTTTATTCCAATAAAGGGAGAGGCCATGGGGCATTCCCCTGGGGTCTCTCACATTTTTGGAGGACCCAGCCTCCTTTTTATCCCAATTTCCCAGCCACATTTCCCTTCTCTCTTTCCCCATTGGCTGAGATACTTGAGAGGTTCAGACTTCCCAAAACACCTGATCCCAAAGATTTCCCTCTAATGTATAACCCTCCCTTTTAATTTTTAATTCTTATGGAACTTAGGGGTTTTTCTTCCCCATTGTTTCTTTCATCTCTCAATGTCTAATTTCACTGGGGTTCTGTTTTGTGGGGTTTATGGGGTTTGTTTTGTGGGGGTTATGGGGTTCTGTTTAGGGAGTTTTTGAGGTTCTGTTTAGTGAGATTCATGCGGTTCCGTTTAGGGGGTTTATGGGGTTCATATTGTGGGGTTTATGAAGTTCTATTTAAGGGGGTTTTGGGGTTCTGTTTTGTGGGGTTTTTCGGGTTCTGTTTAGGGAGTTTGTGGGATTCTGTTTAGGTGGTTTATGGGGTTCAGTTTTGTGGGTTTATGGGGTTCTGTTTAGGGGGTTCTGAGCTGCACCTGTAGCTCAGTGGCTCTTTCCAAGCCCTCCAGCAGCTGGGGCAGGGCAGATTCCCCTCAGCCAGCCGGGGCACAGCCCTGGGACAGCCTCAGCCCCGACTCTGCCCCACTGAGCACAGGGCAGGATCCAGCTCTGCATCCCTTGGCAGCAGCAGTGCTGAACCAGAATTCCCTGTCCTTTAGGAGCATCGGGGGGTAGGACGGTGGGGATGGAGACGAGAGCCCTGCAGCCAGGGCTGGAACTTGGGGTTTATTGCAAAGGGCCTGGGTGCAGGGCCCTGCTGGGAGCTGCCAGCCACAGCTCAGAGCAGGCTGAGAGAAGAGAGGGGGAGAGAGGATGAGAGGGTAAGAGAGTAAAAGGGTAAGAGAGCGAGGTTCCCATTACAATACAATAAATCTTCTTCTGTGTTGAATATTCTGATTCTCACTAACCAATCTAGTACAAGATACAAATCCTATAGCATTTACATACAGCCTGTAAGAATCATTACATTACCACACTGTGTTACATTTTAAACCCTAAAAACTCCTCTTTGGGCCCCTTCTGCCAAGCTGTAGGGTCTGCTCTGACCCTTGGGCCTGTCTGCAAGCAGAGGGTGTTGTTCCATCAAAAGGGGATCACCTTCAGCTGGCCATGCCATTGTTTTCCAGTTGTTCAGTAACTGAGGGATCTCAAAGCTTGCTTTCATTTCAATCTCACTTATAGTTTCTATATTCTCAAAACACCTGTCCTTTAGGAGCCACACTGGGTGCAGCGGTGCCCTAGGCAATAACCGTGTGTTCTTGCTGTGCTCCTGAGCAGTAACTGTGTGTTCTTGCTGTGTTCCTGAGCAGTAACCATGTGTTGTTGCTGTGTTCCCGAGCAGCAGCAGCAGCAGCAGCCCCAGGACAGCCCCGTGCAGCTTCTCGCGGCCCCTAGTGCACTCTGCGCGCCGGGAGCGCTGCCGCGACTGGAGGAAGCCGGGCAGGATCATCCGCAAAGCCTGAGCGGGACCCGGGGCCGTGGGGAGGCTGCTGAGCCTCAGACAGCCCCCCCAGGGGCTGCAGCACCTCCACACGGAGAGCATCCATCCATCCTGCAGGGATTGCTGAAGGGAAGGAGCCCCATCCTCAGGGAATCATCGCTGCCCGTGGAAGAACCACCAGGAGCAGGGGATGGCCCGAGCTGGGACAAGGATTCTGCCACCCATTGCCACCAAGTGACTTTTCTTTCTTCTTCCACAAGGGCTGAGTGGATGGAGAGCAGATTTCCCAGGGGGAAAATGGGATTTGCTCCTGCATGAGCAGCCCTGGGAAGGCTCCCAGTTGAAGGTTTCAGGCTCCTCTTCTCTCATTCCAGGACTGTGTGGCCACTCAGCAGCATTTCCCAAAGTGGCTGGAAAACCTTCAGTGTCCAGGTTGTCACCACTCCCAGGAGGAGCTGCCTCCCCTGGGACACCCAGGAGTCACAGCCCTTTGGGAATGCTCCCTGTTAGTCTCATGCACTAAGAGCCTGCCAGTTATTCTCTGCTTTTCCTCACCTTTGCTAAATGAGTTGCTCCAGGGAAGAGGAGGGAAAATGTCCTGAACCAGTGACTCAGAGTTATGTCATCAAATGCAATTTACTGCAATGGCCTTGTAATTAGCATTTTTGGAGCCTTCCCAGCAGCTGAGGCAAATAAATGTAAGAGCCACTTTCTAATGAGCAGATAGGTGGGGAAGGAATACAATCATGCTCTTTAGACTTTGCCTCTTCAGATTTTAGAGGCAAAAGTCAGCAGCCCATAGAGCTGGAATCGTGGAGCGTGGAAGGATTCTGAGATTCTGACACTGGGCTCCAACAGCAGCTGCCCATGGCAAAACTGCTCCTTATTTGCAGAACATAATGTTTGGCTCAAACACAGCCTGTTTGCCTCGTTGCCAGCCATTTGTGAGCCTGACTCAGGCTCCCAGACACATTATCCAGAAGCAGATAGGAAGGGGAATAGGAATGGATTATGCATTCATTACCCAGAAGTAGCCACCAGATACATTTGCACATTTGTCTGCTGCTCAGTTGTTTGCAAATGGTTCCTGGTGGCTGATGCTGTGTTTGTTCAGTCACCCAGGGCTGGGAGTTCCCAATCCTCTCTCCCAGACAGGCTGGATCAGTGACTCGGATGTAAATCTCTGCTTTCACCTGCAGGAGATTAAGTTTCTACCTAGAAACTTAGAAGTTCATGCCTTGTGTTGAGATGGTTTTGAAAAAGAAGGCAGAAATAGCTGTGAACAGTTTCTGCACATTTCAAAGCATAAACTCTGTGAAATTGTATTAAAAAATGTGAAATTCAGCATAAAAACTGAAATTGTGCCTCAGCCCTGGGACACTGGGACTGTTCCCTGTCCTAACCCATGCAGGTACAAGTGACAGCAGCAGATGGAGATGTCAGGAGGGACAATGATCAGGAAATGTCCTGTGTGCTGGGGGAGTTTGCTTCCCTGGAGCTGAGTGTGTCTGGGGGGTGTTCTCCCCGCTCTTCTGCCAGAGCCTGGGTGAGTTTGGGAGCTCTGGCTGTGGAAAAAGGGTTTGAATGGATTCCTGCAGTGGGGCAGGGCTGGCACCACGCTGGGCTCCCAGCCTCAGCAGGACAGACAGACTGGGCAGGGACAGAGAGATGGACCTTTAGGAAGGGTGAAGGGCCAGGACTGCCTTGCCCTGATGATCACATGCTGGATGTATCCCTGTAAATATAAGATTGTTTACTGCCAATAAACTCTTTTGCATACACAGGACTCAGGCTGTCTCTGTTCCCACTCAGCCCTTGTGTCTCTCTGGTTTTGCCTTTCCCAGCTGGGACCCAGGGGAGGTGTTGGCTGGAATCTGGGGTGTATGGATAAAAGCTGCATTTACAGCACAAATGTTCTCATCCTTTATGCAGAGGAACCCAGGACTGCCAACCAGAGCCCGGTTTTGGGTGGTTATGGGTTTGTTTTGGGATTTTTAATATTCAGCTCACTCTGCAGCTCTGCTGGAGAAAGTCCTGGCCAAGGAACGTACCCTGGGGTAGGAGCAGGTGATGGTGGAGAGCTCAGGACCCCCAGTCTGCAGTGGTGTGGACCCCAGAGCCCTGGGCAGTGAAACCCAGCCCGGGTGAGACCCAAAGCTGCTGCAGACCCTGTAAGGACTCACCCTCCCCTTGGCACCTGGGCTGACCAATGGTGCAGGGTGAGGGGACACAGCCAGGGCTGGCCACCAGGTCCCTGTCTGTCCCCTCAGCCCCCTGAGGGCCTGGGCTCTGGCTCTGCACCCCTGGACACACATTTCCCCCTGCAGGAGCCTCCTCTGCAAGGAGAGGCTGTGCTGTGGTGTCACAACACACAAGGAATGCCTCTGGACAGGAATTCCCAAACTGCCCCTCACTGCTGTAACCAGCAGTGCCTCTGACCCCAAACCAGCACAGAAAACTACACTGAGCTTGATATTTGCTCCAAAAGAAGACACATGCCCCAAAATACCCCAAACCCCCAAGAAGCAGCACTTCATGGACGTGCAGGTCGCAGTGTGCAGCTTGCCCTGAGGGGAGCAGGGGGAAGTCTCCTCCTGTGGCTTCAGCTGAGGCACGAGGCTGTGGGGCCGTTGGCTCTGCTCAAAATACACTCTGTGGGCTGCACCCCAAACCACACTTTTGTCAGAAACTTCCTTTTTAGCTTGAATTTCAGTTTGCAGCCCTTTCACAGTGAGTCAGTGAAAGTCCTGCTCGCCCTGGAGCTGCTCAGGGAGGCTTTAAATCATCAAATTTGGGCCATCCATGGATTACCCTTCCTGCAGGGACTGTTTCCATCAGAGTCCATCAGCATGGAGCACTGGGATTTCACTCTCTGGGCTCTCACCCTCAGCTGGGGACATGTCCTGCCTTGCAGAGCAGAGCTGGGCTCAGTGAAGGTGGAGCAGTTTCACAGGTTGGGCTTGGATCTGCTGGAGTCCAGACGCTGGAGATCATCCTCTGAACATCTCAGCAAAGCCCTCTCGGCATTTCCTTTGGCCTGGGAAGGCATTTTCAGAAATTCCCATTTTCTGACCCACCGCATGGTGCTTGTTTGGAGCATTTGGTGACACCTGGAGACACAGCCCTGCACCCACAGCTCATGGTGCCACCACTGCAGCTCCTCCTGGGCAAACTGCACCCACAGCTGCTGGGTTTCAGTGCTGCAGCTGAGGTCAAGCCAGGCAAACCCCTGTGGGTGTCAAATTCTGCCCTGGAGGGCACAGCTGCTCACATTTGTTGGTGTCTGCAGCACCTGGCAGCCCTGAGAGCACCTGGGGGTGCTTCTGGGTAGGGGGATGGAATATAAGAAAATAAAATAGTGTAGAAAGTAAACTTAACCCTAAGGAGTTGCAGGGGGGACAATTAGCTAAGATTAGGAGCAGGCCTGACTTTGGGATATTTGGTCCAAAAGAAGACACATGCCCCAAAATACCCAAAATTGGGTACACATGCCCCAAAACTGATTACAGGCCACAGCTGTAAGCAATGAGAAGAAGAGTGCTATAAAAGAGTGGGGTCGTGGTGAGAAAGGAATTGGAGTCAGTTGGCTGCTTTGTGAAGAAGAAAGAGTCAGAGCTCTGAGGAGCAGCCCATGAGAAATACCAAGCAGGTTTGGAACTTTTGTGATAAGGAGACAATAGCATGGAACCCCTGTGATAAGATGACAGCAATTCTGCAGTTTGGGAAGTGATGTCACCCCTGATGTCACCCCAGCCCTGCTGAGCTCTGCCCTCCTCTGAGGTGTTTCCTCTGTGGCTGGACCCTGCTCTCAGCAGAGCCAAACAGCCCCTTCACCTCCATCCCCAGCTCATGGTGTCTCCAGGCCCAGAGGCTCCTGCTTTTGGGGCGTTTTGAGCAAACCCAGCTGCTGCTTTTGCTGCCTGCGGTTTCACTGCTGAACTCTGCCATCCCCTCCTCCTGCCCATCCCTTCCTGCCTGGGCACTCGGAGGAGCTGCTCTGCCTCAGCCTGGCCCTCCTGGAGCACAGGTAAGTGTCCCCCGGGGCTCTGTGTGTGCTTTATCCACGTTCTGCCTTAGCAGGAACCATTTCTAAAGGCAAAGCTTTCCATGGTGTCACCCCAACGCTGCTGGGGTTTGTAAGGGCTGCAGCAGGGGAAGGGGTTTTTACATAAAGGGTGGGGAAATCTCTGTCCTGCTCAGATCTGGAGGGCTGGATGTGGGTCCTGATGCCTCCCCTTCACATTCAGACCAGCTCTGATTATAAAATCACAGAATTCCTGACTGGTTTGGGTTGGAAGGGACCTTAAAGCTTCTGTTCCATGGGCAGGGACACCTCCCACTGTCCCAGGTGCTCCCAGCCCTGTCCAGCCTGGCCTTGGGCACTGCCAGGGATCCAGGGGCATTTCTACTGCTGCTCTCCAGGCAAGTTTGTGGCTAATGATTTGGGGATTCCCCTCCAAGTTAAACAAAAAGTAACTTTTTTTCCTGCTTTTCCGTGTTAAGTTAAACCCGTTTCAAATTCTGTAGTAATTCCTTGGTGTTTTCATCTTACTACTCAAAATCCTTCCCCTCACTCAGAGTACAGATCCTCTGCCTCTTGCATTAAGAAATTGTTGCATCTATTAAAGATTGCTTTCTGCAGAGTAGGCATTGGAACCAGGCTATGGCTGTGGGGGGAACAAAGCACATGGGGCTTTATCTGGGGATTTTTGTCACCCTGAGCTGGTTGCTGTCACAGTTTCGGGTAGAAAAGCAAGGACCCGTTTGTTGCCAGCTCTCTGCTGTGGGCTGGGATTCTGCAGCTTTGTGGATGATGGTGCCAGAAAGATGTTGAAAAAGAGGTGGTGAAGGGCATTGAGGGGAACTCTGTGAGGAACAGCTGAGGGCACTTGAGAGCACTGAGGGGAGACTCAGCACAGCTGGGATTTCCTCATGAGAGGAAGAGGAGGGGCAGCTCCCATCTCTGCTCTGGACCAGGGCAGCTCAGGCTGAGCTCAGGGCAAGGTTCTTCCCCCAGAGGGTGCTGGCACTGCCCAGGCTGCCCAGGGAATGGGCACGGCCCCGAGGCTGCCAGAGCTCCAGGAGCCTTTGGGCAGCGCTGCCAGGGATGGACAGGGTGGGGTTGTGGGGGGGCTGGGCAGGGACAGGGGTGGATTTGATGATCCTGTGGGTCCCTCCAGCTCAGAACATTCTGTCATGCCAAGCTGAGCACAGCAGGTTTGCCAGTGACTCCCAGCTGCTGTGTATTTGCACGTGAAAAGCAAAATTCAAGGTTTGGCCCCTGCAGCTGCAGGCAGAATGCAGAGTGACCAGCTTGGCCGCAGATCCTGGGATCAGGGCTCTTTGGAAAGATGCTGAATGCATTCCTGGTGCTTTCTCCTGCCTGCTGTGACCTCCTGCTGTCCTGGGCCATGTCCTGGCCCCTCTGGCACTGAGTCATTGCCTTCACCATGAGCAGGGTGCTCGCCCTGGCATTGCTCCCCTGATCTCTGTGTTTGCTGATGGCAGCTCTGAGCAGTTCTGCTGTCCCATTTCACACCTGCTGGGCTGTGTGAAAGGCCCAGGAGCAATCCCAGACACTCCTGGGAGACCTCATGGGGCACCTGATTGGAGATCCAGACCCTGAGGTTCCTCCTCATGCCCTGTGCCAGAGCTCCTGGCAGCAGCCCTGCAGCACTTTGGGGTTTCTCTGTTCCTCCAGTGCCACTGAGGGTTGTTCCTGCGGGCAGGGACTCCCTGGGCTGTAGGGGAGCTCTCACCAGACACCTCTCCTGCCTGTTCTGGAGGCTGGATCTCCCATATTCTACACTGCTGAAGACCCAGACCTTGTTGGGTGCAAGGGGTGAGCAGGGGGAGAATTTGCAATTAAAGTCATAAATCATGGGAAGGTCCAGCAAGAATTCCCATGGACCTCCTGCCCGTGAATATTTTGTGTCTTTTCTCTTCCCCCAGGATCAGGGTCTGTGCAGGTGTGACCCCAGCACCCCACACAAGGGAGAATCCCCCAGACTCTGATCCCTGGCTGTCCCTGGGCCACCCAGAGCAGCTGAGGCTGCACTGACCCAAACTGGGAGAGAAGGGCATGAAATGAGGGCTACAGCAGGAGATAGAGAGAGGAAATGCTCCCCAGGCAAGGCAACAGCTTGGAAATTGAGGTTGATTTTAGGATTTGCTGTAAACTCAACCCATGAGCATGACACAGGATCCACATTTCGCTTCTCCACCCCTCAAATCTGTCTGAATTAACCTTCCCCTTCCCACCTTGCCTCTCTCAATGGAGAACCTGCAGTGAACAGAGCAGCTGGGATTTGCTTTTTGCATCAGCAGAGCTGGGCACAGAGCCCTGGCTTTGCTCTGGGATTCTGTGATGCTGCTGTGAGGGGATGGGGGAAGCAATTCCTCCTCTCCCAAGAGGAGCTGGGCAATTGTTGGGATTTTCATCAAGGTTTTTGTTCCCAGTGCCCTGTTTTGGGTTTGGGGTCTGCTCTGATGTAACCCCACAAATAACCTGATTTATTCTGGAGCCTGCTATGGAGGGCAGGGCAGAAGTGACTGAGAGCAGACTTGTTTTCTAACTTGGCTTCTCTGTACTAATTAATTCCTTGATTAACCCCACCTGCCTGCCTCACTGGGGTTGCTGTGAAGCTGAATTGAATTGGTGTCTCTGATGCCCCTGGCAGGCTCAGAGGTGCTGTTCCCTGCTTCAGAACACTCCTGTTGGAGAAATCCTGTCCCCAGCAAGCTGCACCTTGGGTCTGGGCTCTTTCTGAGGTGAGGAAATGCTTTTGGATTAGTGATTGATGAATAAATAAGACATTTGTACATATCTGTGGGGAAAGCTTCTGTCCCTGTGCCCACATTTGCCAAAGTGGCAGCAAACAAATGAAGCCTCAAATTTCAACATTCAGCTGAGCAAGAGATGGGGAGGAACTGAACCAGGATAATCCCTTTTTATTCCACCAGGGAGCACAACTCCAATGATTTTGGTACCAAACCCTTCTGCAGGCCAGCAGTCACCTTTTGATTCTTAACCAACTGTTCTTTGGGGATTCCCTTGGGACAGCTCTGAAACCCAGAATTGTTCCCAGGCATGGCAAAGAACAAGGCATTAAAACAAATCTGCACTCCTGCAAGCAGGGCTAGCCCATTTAAACCCCAAATCCTACCCCAAGCACCCTCCAAACCCTGTTGCTTCTCCTCAGCTGGAGCAGTAACTCCAGGAAAATCCTTCCATTCCAGACATGTTTGATTTAAAGGAGTTTTTGGGAATATGGTCCCTATTCCTTAGAGGGAAATGGTTTTGAGCTTGTAAGGTGATTTCCTTATGCCTTTCTGAGATGATTTGTGCTTGTAAGGAGCATGACCAGCCCATTCCTTGGTTAATCCAAATTCTCAGTGTGGTGGGGAATTAGGAGCAGATCCTAGAGCCAGAGCTCAGGGTTCCAGCAGGGAATTACAGCTGCAAACACTTCCTCCTGCACATTCCCTGGCTTTCCCACAACCCCTCCTGCCCAGGAACACCAGCCATTTGCATATTAGCACCGATAATGAGCACTGGGAGGCTTTTCATGATGTCAGAGCCGGGCGGTCACTGCGGGAGGAGGCTCTGGGCTGCTGCCCTGGGGCTGGGGATGCTCAGGGCCGGTCCCAGCCAGGCTGTGGGATGCCAGTGGTGCCAGCCTGGTGTGCGTGGGCAGCCCGGGCTGCCAGACACTCCTGCCCAGCAGGAACCGTGGCCATTTACCCACATTTTTAGGTGGTGACTTGCAGAGGAGCTAATAACCGTGTTGCTGAACTGGGAGGAGGCCTCCCAAAAGCGAACAGGGATGGATGTGCCCTCCCAAAACACCCAGGGAGGATGGCCCTCCAAACACCCCAGGGGATAAAATGGCAAAAATAAATGAAACAAGGGATGATGGAAACCCAGGGATGGATGTGCCCTCCCAAACCACCCCAGGGATGGATGTGCCCTCCCAAAACTCACCCAGGAGGATGGCTAAACTCACCCCAGGATGATCACCAGGGAGGATGTGCCTAAAAACCACCCAGGAGGATGTGCCAAACCCTGAAAAAACCAGGGATGGATGTGCCTCCAAAACCACAAGCTCACGGTCAACAGAGAGAGATGTGCACCACCGAGGCCAAATGGATGTGTCAAAACTCAGGATGGATGTGCCCTCCCAACCAGGGATGGATGTGCCCTGCCAAAACTCACCCAGGGATGGATGTGCCCTCCCAAAACTCATCCCAGGGATGGATGTGCCCTCCCAAAACTCACCCAGGGATGGATGTGCCCTGCCAAAAACTCAACCAGGGATGGATGTGCCCTCCCAAAACCCAGCCCAGGCTCTGGGAAATGAATCTGTAGAACATTTTAAAAGTTTGACAGGAGGTTTATGTAGTGTGTATTTATATGTCAACGTTGAGATAAGAAATAGTGACTTAGAAATGCCTCTCAGTTGCCCCATCTCTAGGTCAGAAAAAGGCATAGTGTATATATTATTAAATGTATGTATAACACCAGGCTGGCTGCACACATGGGCTGCTGCTCTGCCTGGGGGCTCTTAGGAAGGATTTATTTTATTATTTTTAAAAAATTTTTTTTTTTTTAAATTTTATTTTATTTTTTATATTTTTATTATTTTTTTATTTATTTAATTTTGTTTTTTCATTTTATTTTTTTTAGTTTTTAAATTTTTGTATTTTATTTTTTATTTCATTTTATTTAATTTTTTAAAAAATTATTTTTTTTAATTTTAAATTTTTTTAATTTTTAAATTTTTTTTAAAATTTTAATTTTTTTTGGTATTTTTTAAAATTTTTTGTTGTTTTTATTTTGTTTATTTTGTTTATTTTTTATTTTTTTATTTTTTTGTTTTGTTATGCTGCCCTGCCTGGAGGCTCTTGGGAAAGATTATTTATTTATTTATTTATTTATTATGCTGCCCTGCCTGGGGGCTCTTGGGAAAGATTTATTTATTGATTTATTTATTTATTTATTTATTTATTTATTTATTTATTTATTTATTTATTTATTATGCTGCCCTGCCTGGAGGGCTCTTGGGAAAGATTTATTCCTGCTCCCCAGAGCTGTGGAGGTGGGAGGGACCTCGTGAGGCCACCCAGTGCAAACTCCTGCTCAGGCAGGGTCAGCCAGAGAGGATTGTCACATCCAGGTGGCTTTTGAGCATCTCCAAGGATGGAAAATCCCCTCCCTCAGCCCCCAGGCAGCCCCTGCCAGCTCAGGGCGCCATCATCACCTTTGTTGGTGGCTCATGTTCAGGGCAGTGGCCTCCAGGACCCCCAGGCTCTTTCCTGCCTTTCCCTGGTCCCTCTCTGAAGCAGAATTTTTTAATTCCTCACTGTTGAGCTTTCTAACATTCCTGCCTCCCCCTCCCAGCCTGTCCAGGTCCCTCTGGCACATTGCAAATCCCTCCCACTTTGGTGCCAACAGCAAAAATTGCCAAAAGGCCATTCTGCCCCCTCACCAAGATCACTAAATGTTAATCAGGACTGCAGCCAGGATTCCCAGGATTGACCCCTGGCATACAGAATCAACCACTGCCAACTAAACTTTGTGCCACCATCACCACCCAACCACTCCCCAGTTTTCAATCCCCTCACTCCCTGCTCCTCCAGCCCCAAGAGCTCAGACCCCACAAGTCAGGGCTCCAAATCACCAAATCAGCTCTGCAGTGTTGGAGGGGATGAGCTGCATTTTCAGGTTCATTTTGCACCCAAACCAGGTGGAAAATTGACATGGAAAAATCTGCAGGTCAGTCAATCATCACGGGTGACCTGCAGGGAGCAGAGGCTGGAAACTGAAATGCCACATCCCCTGTGACCTGCCAACCAGGACCTTGGTGGCTTTTCCTGCTCTGAGCACAAACAAAAGCAGTTCTTAAAGCTCCTGTCCTGGCAAGAGGCCCCTGGAGTCTGCCAGCACCTCCAGGGCAGCTCACTGATGGAACTGGGAGCAGGATCAATATTTACAGATGGATTTCTATGAAAAGGTGTCTTTGGATGCCCCAGGCATGAGTTTCAGTTAAAACCTTCCATATTCATAGAAATCTGCCCCACTGGGCGGTGTTCAGCTCAATGCTGAGCTGGCTTGTGGCCCCTGCTGGGGTCAGTCCCCCTAAAACCAGCAAAAACCATCCCAAGTCCATTTCTGCTGGAAATGGGGTGATCAATGGCTGCTTTGCACTTCAGTTTACCCCCAGAAGGTCACAGTGTTCATTTGGCCCAGCACCTCCCTGCCCCAAGGGGGTACCACCAGCCTTTCCAAGCCCAGAAAATCAGTGAGATTGGAACCCAGGGGATGTCAAAGAAGCTCCTGCTTTCTCACAGAATCACTGGGTTGGAACAAACCTTAAAGATCATCGAGTCCAACCCAGCCCCAACCCCTCAATTCAACCCTGGCACCCAGTGCCACATCCAGGCTTTGTTAAACACACCCAGAGATGGGGACTCCACCACCTCCCTGGGCAGCCATTCCAGAACTTTCTCTCTCCTTATCTCCTCCTGCACCTCCGCCAGCTGACTGGCAAGGGCCCATCCTTGTGCCTCAGTTTCCCCCCAAATCCTACCCCAGGCACCCTCCAAACCCTGCTGTTTCTCCTCAGCTGGAGCTGTAACTCCAGGAAAATCCTTCCATTCCAGACATGTTTGATTTAAAGGAGCTTTTGGGAATATGGTCCCTATTCACTTAGAGGAAAATGGTTTTGACCTTGCAGTATTTTAAGGTGATTTCCTTTTGCCTTTCTGAGATGGATTTGTGCTTGTAAGGAGCATGACCAGCCCATTCCTTGGTTAATCCAGATTCTCACTGCTGGTGGGGAATTAGGAGCAGATCCTAGAGCCAGAGCTCAGGGTTCCAGCAGGGAATTACAGCTGCAGACTTTTCCTCATGCACATTCCCTGGCTCTCCCTGTGCCCTCTGCTGAAGCTCATCCCCATCCTGAGCAGGGGCAGCTGCGCTGGGGTTTCTCCTCTGCCCGGGGCTGGGGGTGCTGATCCCATCCCATTGCTGGACCCTGACACAGAGGTGACCCCAGCTGAGCTGGGAGGTGCCCTGGAGGGGGGAAGAGCAGCCCTGGCAGCCCCGGGGTGCAGCTGGAGCCTTGCTGGGAGCACTGGGCCAAACTCGGGGTTGTTTTGCCCTTCTGCAGAGGGGAGTGATGGGGTACCTGCTGCCCCTGTTGCCAATTTCCCGACTTCCAAGACTTTGACTAAGCCCTCCCAGGGGCTCCCCTGTTGGGGGAGACCCTCCTGGAGTGGTTTTGTGTCAGGAAAGAGAGACCCACTGGATCTTTTGAGTCTTCAGGTTCTTGTTTATTGTATCTCATCTGGAGTTTTGCACGCTGTCCACACCAGGCTCAGCGCGCTGGAAAAGCACCACAAAAATGGCCAACAATCTCTTGTTACAAAGTCTTTTAAAACTAAACTATCCAATTAAGAACTGACACCTAGATTATTTCCCCTTTTAACTTAATAACTGATCCCCAAAACCTGCAATGTGGACTTTTCCACCCAATTACAAAATGCCACCCAAACCCATGAAGTAGAAAGAAGAAGAAGCAGCCCAAGATGACATCCTGTGCTCTCCATCTTGCTTCCATTCACTTTTACATACTAAAAATAGATATTTTTATATTTTTACATAGTAAAAATATATACTTTTATATTTTTACATACTAAAAATATATATTTTTATATTTTTACATACTAAAAATCCCAAAACCTAAAGGGAGTGATAGGGACATGGTGCCCAGGGGGCTCAGCCAGCAGTGTCCCTGGGGACTGGCACTGTCCCAGCAGCAGCTCCAGGGGGCTGCTGAGCTCCCCAGGCCCAGCACAGGCACTGCTCCCTGGCTCTGCCCTGTTATTCTTCTACATCCTCTCCCAGGTGAGGCAGGTGGTGCCACCAGGGGTGAGGAATGGTATTGTTATAGATGGATAATGAGATGATTAGCTCTCACAATTAAAAGATAACTGCTGTGTGAATATTTAGTGATGTACAGTTATGTTACTGTAGTTTAGATGTCCTCTGTTCTCCCCACAGTTCCCTTTCCCCCTGTATTGTTGCCATCACACAGCCTGGGCTGTCTGGGACAGGTACAAAGAAGCTGCAATGTGTCCCTTGCATGGGGCAGGTGGGAATGGAAAAGCTTGGGGGTGCTCAGGGGGTGAGGCATGGACACACCTGAGCTCCAATGCAGTTACAGAGCAGTCTGCACTGATAAATGGCACAGAAGAGCTGAGTGACAGACTTTGGGAAGGGCCAGGGCTGGGTGGTGCAACCCCAGGGGTATAAAAAACTGAGCATCCACCTTGAAGATGAACCAGCCTCATGGTATCCATGAGGGGCAGCTCCCAGTGCTGCAGCTTTTTCCTTGTGTTGGCCTTTGTTATGTTTTTGTTGAGGTTTAATAAACCTTTTTAAATTTTCAAAGTGAGCAGTTGTCTCTCACAGTATTGTTGCAGGGGCCCCCAATGCAGGGAGTCATGTGCTCTGGCTCTGTGATTTAGAAAGTTGAACAGTTGTTTTAATAAAACTATAGTATATTACACTAATACTATATTAAAACCATACTAAAGAGATACTATACTATAACTATACTATACTGTAACTATACTATGCTATACTAAACTATACTATACTAAAGATACTAAAGATAAACTTGTGACTATCTAAGACCACTAAAACACAACTTTGACTTAATTAACTAAAGAAACAACAACTTCACAGAATAACGAATCACTTAAAACAATCTCTGTAACCCTGAAAACAACATAAAAATTTTTTTCTTCTCTGAAGTTTCTCACTACCTTTCTCAGGAAACATCCGGAAAATTGTCGTCTCTGAAGGATGTGAAAAAAGAGTGGGGCAGGGTAGGGACCAAGGAGGTCTGTCCAGGCTGTGCCCTGGCCTCACAGGGCTGGGAGAGCCGGGAAGCCTCTGTGTGCCAGGTGGTGGAGGGGTCTCCCCATCAGGACACCCTGGGCAGTGTCCCTGGGGCTGATGGAGGGATGCCATTCCTGCCATGGGTGGCACAGCACATTCCCTGGGTTCTGGCCCCTGTTCCTGGCCTCTCCCAGGGGCTGCCCTGCCTGCTCTCCCTCATTTTGCTGGGAGCGGGGCACTGCCCAGGCAGTTTCTGCGGGCTGGGCACAAACCCCAGGGTGGGTGTGGGGGGCCCAGGAACCTCCCTGGCTCTGGGTGGGGTCCCCAGGGCTGTCCCCTCCCCCCAGGCTGGGTTTGTGGTGTTTTGGGGCCCCAAGGAGCCCATGACACCTCTCTGAGGTGTGGGGGATGTTGGCCTCACTCACTGCCCTGGCTCCTCACCCATCCCCTGGGGCAGCCTCCTCTTCCTCCTGCCTGGCCCTGGGAGGATGAGGAGGGCCTGGGGCTGCACATGAGGCTGCACATGAGGCTGCACATGAGGCTGTTCCCTGCACAGGGACCCTCTGTCCCCTCACTGCCACCACCCAGCCTGGTCACTGCAGCCAGGACAGCCTGAGCATGTCTTTACTGATTAAATGAGGAGCTGTGTCCTTCTCCTCCCCCTGCCACGGGCAGGATCGGGGCCAGGGGTGCTGGAGCCACCAGAGCTGTCCCCAGGCCAAGAGGGACACAGCTCTGCCAGCTGGGGCTGTGTCAGGGCAGGGCTGTCCCCACAGTGCCACTGGCTGGGGACCAGCAGGGAGATCCCACACGCCCGGAGGTGACAGTGACATCTGTGCCCATGGGCTGGTGACAGTGACACCTGTGCCCTGGGCTGGCCCTGGTGACAGTGACACCTGTGTCCCTGGACAGGCCACTGTGACAGGAACAGGGGTGGGGCTCCTCAGGGGGGCAGGGAAGTGTGACCGTGTTCACAGGGGTCCCAGGATGAGGGAAGAGATGAGGATCTGACTCCATGGTTCAGAAGGCTTGATTTATTATTTTATGATATATATTACATTAAAACTATACTAAAAGAATAGAAGAAAGGATTTAATCAGAAGGCTAGCTAAGAATAGAAAAAGAAAGAATTATAACAAAGGTTTGTGGCTTGGACTCTCTGTCTGAGCCAGCTGGGCTGTGATTGGCCATTAATTAGAAACAACCACATGAGACCAATCACAGATGCACCTGTTGCATTCCACAGCAGCAGATAATCATTGTTTATATTTTGTTCCTGAGGCCTCTCAGCTTCTCAGGAGGAAAAACCCTAAGGAAAGGATTGTTCATTAAGTTGTCTGTGACAGGGAAGCACCCCAGGGTTTGCCCAGAGCTGGAACAGACTCCTGGTCCCACAGAACATAAATGTGACTCCTTTGTGACTTCCCTTTGTGACTTTTCCTGACCTGTCCTGTGGTCACTTGAGCCAAGAGGGCAGCAGAGCCTTCAGCAGCACCTTGGGTGGTGGATCACACTCTGCTCTGACCCAGACATGGGGCAGCTGAGAGGTGTTTTAAAAGCTTTTATTCCATTTTCAGTCCCATGTGAAGGGTGAGACAATACAGATGTTATAATTCACACCATCACAATCAGAAGCTGTTTCTTAATTACAATTCCTATAAATGTTTCCTGACCTATCAGTTTTAGCCACACCATGCTGTAAATGCCTTCAAGTCAATCATGTCAGCCCCTTTGTCACCCTGTGTGAGCCTTCTGTCACGTTTTGAGAATTTCCTACAAATCCATTTCCTACAAATCCATTTCCCACACACTGGGCACAGTGGAAATGACACCTGTAAGGAGACTGAGCCCATCAGGGACATCCCAGAGCTCTTAGTGCTCATTACCGAGGGGTAATTAGTGACTTTGCAGGGTGGGGAGGTGGGAGAGGGGCTGATTTAAGGTGTGAGGAGCAGTGCAGGAGCCAGCAGCTGTGGAGATGCAGGTGAGAGGGGAGCAGAGACAAAGCTGCTCCTTGCAGGGGGATTTCTCTGCCAGAATTTGGGCAGCTGAAGAGGGGGGAGCTGGAGGTGCTGTGCTCCATCCTAGGGAGTAAAACAGTAAAGGGGATGGGGACAGAGGATGGGGGCATTGGCTGGGCTGCTCCTCCAGCTGCACAGAGGCTCCCAGGGACCAGCTCTGGGGGTGTTGGGGTGTCTCCAGCCTTGCTGGGGTGTTGGCCAGGCTGGAGGCTCAGATTTGGGGGTGCAGAGGGGTTCCTGTGCATGGCTGTGTGTTGCAGACATCTTTTATGGAAAATCCTTTCCTCAGGATTTTTCCTCCTGAGAAGCTGAGAGGCCTCAGGAACAAAATGTAAACAATGGTTATCTGCTGCTGTGGAATGCAACAGGTGCATCTGTGATTGGTCTCATGTGGTTGTTTCTAATTAATGGCCAATCACAGCCCAGATGGCTCGGACAGAGAGTCCAAGCCACAAACCTTTGTTATTCATTCCTTCTTTTTCCATTCTTAGCTAGCCTTCTGACGAAATCCTTTCTTCTCTTCTTTTGGTATAGTTTTAATGTAATATGTATCATAAAATAATAAACCAATCCTTCTGAAACATGGAGTCAGATCCTCGTCTCTTCTCTCACCCTCAGACCCCTGTGAACGCGGTCACAGCTCTGCCCCTCAGGGCTCATCAGCCCCACGTCACCAGCTGGATGTGCTGGCTTTGGCTGCTGAGCCAGGGAAAACCCACAGGGTCAGTGATGTCCCTGCTCTTGCTGGGCAGCAAAGGCGGGGCAGGTGAGGCTGAGGATGAGGTGAGGATGAGGATGGGAGGCTGCAGCAGCAGCTCACCCCAGTCAGTGCTGGGAGGGCACCCCAGGATTTGGACAGGGGCAGAAGCTGCACTTGGGGCTCGGTGTTTTCCAGAGGGAATTGTGTTGGGAGCTCAGGGTGAGCATCCAGGGGGTGATAACTCTGCAGTGGCTGTGGCAGCAAAACAAACCTGGGTCAGCTTAACCTCAGCTGGGAAAGGGATGGGAGCCAGCATGGATGGGGATGCCCTGCTGGAGAGCAAAAGGAATTCCTTTTGGACAAATCTACTCACAAAAAGAATTAAACAAGACCAAAATGAAGTGCTCAGAGAGAGAGCGTTTTCACCCAGAGCAAGGGATTTTCTGGGGCTCTGGTTTGGTTTAAATTCACATTAAAGCCCCACCAAGGGGAGCTTCTGGTTCTACCTATAGGATCTGGATTGAGTTACAGCCCTGGAGGTTCAAGCCCTGAGTGCTGGAGCACATCTGGCTGCTTTGCTCTGCAGGAACCTGACAGAATTTACCTTCCCTTTGGGAAGAGCCTGCAGTAAGCCGGCAGTAAGGTGGTTTTCCCTAGAAAACAAACATTTTGCCCCCCAAATACCCACCCAGCTGCACCAGAGGCCTCAGACACGGCCCCTCTTCAGGACAGGCTTGTTCTGTGTAGCAAAGGCCAAACCCTGCAAGCTCTAAAGTTGCCTTAAAAGTGCTTAATTCACTTTTTGACCCTTTAAAAGTCCCAGCTCCTGAAATCATGTGATTGCAAGGAGATGACATTGCTGAGGAAAGCACAGGATTTGGGTAAGCACTGAGAAAACAAAAGCCACCAGCGAGGAGCCTCCTCCTGTTTTCTTCACAAAAATCCCCTCATGACTGGGGACAAACACAGTGGGGCTGGCTTGGAGGCTCTGCTGGCAGCAGCCAGGCTCAGTGTGGGCAGGGAGGGAAGTGAAAAAGCTTTGCATTTGTGTAAGGCTGCAAAATGGGGTTGCCAAACAGGATACAGGCTGGGAAACCAGCTGGGCAAGGAGGCTGTGCCTGCCCGGGTGCTGGTGCTGATAATTGTATTTACTTTAAAAGGAGTTGATCTTTTTGGTGGCTCACTGCTTGTTTATAGACTCTGCTCTGAGCCCTCTGCTGCTGTGGGAGCTTTGGTGCACTGAGATTTTTGATATTCAGTTTTGCTGAAATAAATGCTGCAGGTTAAAGTTTGTACCCCAGGATTCTGGCTGGAGCCTGGGGAAGGATGTCACAGGGCAGCAATCACAGAATTACAGAATCATTCAGGCTGGAAAAGACCTTTAGGATCATCAAGTCCAACTGTGAGCCCAGCACCACCACTGCTCACCACTAAGCCTCAAGAGCAGATTTCATTTCTTTGGGCACTTCCAGGGATAGGTGACTCCATCAGCTCCTGGGGCAGCCTGTGCCAGTGCTTGACAAAATTTTAAATTAATTTTTTTTATTAATATCCAAACTGAATCTTCCCTGGAGCAGCTTTCCTCTCCTTCTGTCACTTGTCCTCTCCCTGGAGCCCAGAGCTGGGTGGGACAGGGCTCCTGCTCCAGTGTGGGGAGCTCCAGCTCATGGTTTCTGTCTCTGAAGAGATGAGAAGGGAGTTCCCGCTGTGAGTCAGAGCCAGCTGGGGCCTCCTCTGCAGGGATCCCAGGGAAATGGGTCCCTTTGGCTGCCCTGGGGTGCCCTGGCCCCTCTGCCTGCTCCCCTGGGAGCTTTGTGCCCTGCTTTGTGCCCTGCTTTGTGCCCTGCTTTGTGCCCTGCTTGTCCTGCCTGGCTCTGGGTGATCCCAGGGGGGGTTTGGGTGAAACTCAGCCCAGCTGCTCACCTCCCCAGTGGGATTTGTGTTCCTGTGCTGCCTTTCCTGCCCTGGCAATCAGCTCTTTGGCTGGAGGTTGTTCCCTGGCACCTTGGTTTCCTGGGGTCAGGCATGTGCCACGTGCCCCCTCCTTTCCCCCCAGTTTCTTTTCCTGCAGCCTGAAGTGACTGTCACAGGATTACAGAGTAAATTCAGAGGGAAGCCTGTCAGGGGGAAGCTGTTTGAGGTTTATTCTGCTCAGGGCAGCTCTGCTGAGCCCTTTCTGCTGCCTTGAAGCAGAAAAGCCTCACCCTTACAAATGTACACACACCCCTGAAGCTGAAAATAACCCCCAAAATGTTCAGGCTGGAGAAAAGGAGGCTCAGAGTCTTTCCCAACCTCACTGGTTCTGAGATTCTGTGAAAATGGTTTATTAGAGCTTTCTGCAAACAGCCCTAATGCAGCTCTGTGCTGGAGGGAGCCTGGCCTGCTCTGGAGCTCACACAGACCTGTGAGGCTGCAGGGGAATTGCTGCAGGGAGCAGGGCTCCTAATCCTGCCTGGGTGGGAGGGTTTCAGCTTTACAGAGTTGGTGCTGGGTGCTGCCTGGGTTGGGACTGTGGCTTTCCCAGGCATATTCAAGTATAACAGAAATAATGATGTGTATGTGCATATATATATGTATTTATAGGTCATATATATGTGTATTTATATGCCATAAATATGTATTTATACATCATATATATGGATTTAAATGTCATATATATATGTATTTATACATATATATATGTATTTATGTATTTGTCATACATATTTTTATGTATATGTCATATGTATATTTATATATGTATTTGTCATATGTACATGTATTTATATGCCATATATATGGATTTAAATGTCATATATATGTATTTGTGTCATGTATATGTGTATTTATATGCCATATATGTATTTATATGTCATAGATATATGTATTTGTCATATATATGTGTATTTAAATATAATATATATGTATTTATACATCATATATATGTATTTATATGTCATGTATATGTATTTGTCATATGTATATGTATTTATATGCCATATCTATGTGTACTTATATGCCACATATGTATTTCTATGTCATGTATATATGTATTTATGTCATATATATGTATGTACTTATATTCATATATATGTAATTATATGCCATACATATATATGTATTTATATGCCATACATATATATGTATTTATATGCCATATCTATGCATTTATATGCCATATATATGTATTTAAATGTCACATATATGTGTATTTATATGTGTGTGCACAGAAGAAGGTATGGCAGCACTATTTGAATGAAGGCAAAGCAAGTTGGGTGCAACTCTGCGGAGATTTGCTGTTGCCTAAATGTGTTTAACTGTGAAGGAAAACCGTCAGTTCAGCAGTTTTGCAGGGAAGTGTGAAAGTGGCTGTGTATTGGGGACAGGGGGATGCCAGCACAGCCTCCCTGGCACAGGGTGGTCTCTGCTGGACCCCTCAGAGTGGCTCTGACCCCCTCTCTCCCAGCACAGTGCAGGCAGCGCAATTCCCCCCCAGCCCCTCTAATCCCTTTATGGTGTTTGTGCCGGGCTCCTCCTGCCGATGCTGCTCTTTGCCTTCCCTCTAATCTCCCCTCGGAACTGTTTGGCAGGACAAAAACCAGCCCGGGTTGGTCACACCGACCCTGGGGAGGGGGAATGCTCTCCCCGGGAGCTCCAGGGCTCTGGGAGGTGCCGTGGGGGTTTAACAACCAGGGAGGGATTCCCTCAGCTCTGAGCAGCGTCCTGAATCCTGGAGGGTGATTTAGAGTAAAACCTGAACTCTCCATCCCAAAATCCCTGCTTTGTGCCCAGGGATCTTCAAGGCAAGTGTATGGAGGGATCTTATAGCCAAGGCCAAGCCCTCTGGGTCCAGCCCTCTGCTGCAGCACCAGGGGAAGGTGAAAAAATCACCCCAGGAAGTAAATTAGTCCATGTTTAACCCGTTTGTGGTAAAACATATTGTGTTACTGAAGATTTTCAATCTGAGAAATTTCTTAATGATTTATTACTATCCTATCAAAGCAAGAAATATCTCTGGTGCATTTTGGCAAGGCTGGAAAATGCTCAGGCTGATAAAGCTGTACAAGAAGGAAATGTAGGAAGTGACTTCCTTAAAGCATTAGGAGTGCTTTCTGCAGAAAATTGGAAAGCAGTATCTTTGCAAATTTGGTTTAAAACCTACATGTAGTAGGTCTGCAAAATGCTATACAGAAGGGAAAGTTAGGGATAAATCTAGTTTAATAAGGCAAGGAGCAGAAAGGATTATGCACCCCAGAGGAAAGGTTCTTTTCAGTTTGATAAATACAGCGTAAGTGTCTCTCGAAGTCAGAGAGAGGAAAACTGGAAGAAGAATTTCGGGCTTGGCCAGGTCTCCCTAGGCTGGGTGTCCAGACTGATCCAAAAAAACACACTGGGAAGGGGAGCAGCCCTGCTGCATCCCTGTGGGCACGGGGTGACATCCCAGCTGGCACCAGAGGTGGTGGTTGGTCCGGGCTGGAGCAGCAGCAGAATCAGCTTCTCTCCCTGCTGTGCTCCATGTGGGGAAACCCCTCTGCTGCAGCTCTGAACGGGCTTCACAAAGTCCTCAGGAGGTTTAATCTGTGGCCTTTTACTTCTCCAAGGACACCCTTGCTCCCTTTGCTGCCCTGGCTCCGACCTTGGGCCAGTGGCTGGTTCTGGAGCTGCTGGTGGTTAATATTTACTGTACCTGGCGAGGAGGGGAGCAGGCAGGAGCCCGCTGATTGCAGAGCCGGGGCTTGTTTGGGGGAAATGTTACTGCAGAGCCTCAGAGCCAGGTGTGAATGGTGCTGCTGTAGTTGGTGTAACAGGGTTGTTGCTGTGGAAATGGCTGGAGTTAGACTTGGGGAGGTGAGGCTTGATCCCAGGAAAAACTGACCAAGCAGGTGCCCAACCTTACATGGCAGAAATGCTTTTTCCTGATTACCAAAATCCTTTTTGGTGCGAAATAATTGTGTGTATTTGGGGAGCTGCCTCGGGGGTGGTGTTTGGGCAGGGGTGGCACTTGGGGACCTGGTGTAGTGGTGGCCTTGGCAGTGCTGGGTAACAGCTGGGCTCAGTGGCCTTTTCCACCCTTAGGAATTCTGTGATTCCACTCCTGTGCCCCCACAGGCTGCTGCTGTCCCTGCTGTCCCCAAACACCACAAACCCACCCTGTTTGCCCTCCTGGGACAGGGGGGCTCTGACCAGGTGAGGGATTATTGGTGTTTGTTCTGTCTTCCCCTTTTGGGTGTTTTGGTGCTCAGTGATTCCAGCTGCTCACAGAGGAGCTTCCCAATCCAGGTTACTGGGTTAACTCAGCCTGGATTTTGTTCCATTTCTCCCTGGGTTTGAGCCCCCTCAAGCTCCGGGGTGTTTCTGCACAGGTGGGCACATCCAGGAGGGAAGGCAGAGGGATAAAATGAGCCTCTCCCCCATCCAGCTGAGTCAGGAAGGTGCAGGGGCTCGGCAGAACCCTCCTATCACACTGAGCACGCCCCTGCTGGCCCTGGAGGATGCAGCTCCCCTCTCCTTGGTGGGGCTGGCCATCCTTCCCAAGGGATGCAGATCCATCCCTGAGCTTTCTGCTCAGCACCAGCCGCTGCTTCTCCAGCCCTGAGGCTGGTCCCGTGGGCTCCAGCTCCCCAAGCGGGATGGAGATGAAGGTGGAGATGATGGAGATGATGGAGATGATGGAGATGATGGAGATGGGACAGGAGCCGAGGACCCGGCGGAGCCGCTGGCGCCTCCCCGGCACGGCGCCGGGGCTCGGTGCTGCTCGGTGTTGCAACGCCTCCGGGAAAGGGCTGCACAGCCAGGGGTGCATTTCCTCCCGCCCTGGGACGGTTTCCAAACAAGAATGAGGAAATGCTGAGCTCTGCAGCCACATTCGTGGATGTGTCCCTAAATTACCCCGCAGAGGGAGGCGGCTGCTTTCGAGCTGCACCTCAGCTGCAGTTGCAGGAGACCCTGAATGTCACCGGGGCGGCGACAAGGACACGGGGGAGACCTGCGTGGCTCCGGGACCTTGGGCACATGCCCGTGTGCCAAGCTCCTTCCCAGGCGCTCTGCTCGGGCAGCACCCACGGGCTGCGGGGTGGGTGACGTCTGGCCCGCCCGCTGCCACTGATGTCACCGCCCGGTCACCCCAATTGCTCATTAAGTTTTGCTTCTGCCGCTGCCAATCTCATTTCCTGGTTCTTGTGCAATCCCAAGTGCTTTCAGGTTTCTTCCCGATTCTTTATCTGCCTGCGGGACCAAAACACCTTCAGAAGAAAAACAGAGCTGATGTCTTGGGTCAGTGCCCGGGGAGGAGATGTCCTGTGGGGGGCAATCAGCCGTGAAGCAGGTTTTTTTTAGCTGCCCTGGTGTTTTGCAGAAAAAACATTCCTGGCGGTGAGTCAGGCAGACACAAACATGAGGCTGTCTTAAGAACCGGGGGAATTAGCAAAACCCAACTGCTTTAGAGCCCAATCATGCCTTAAAGCCTGTTCTCCTTTTGTAACATCGGAAAACTGCTTGAAACCCGAGGCTGGGGAGTCGAGGCGCGCTCACCCTGCTGGGTTTGCTTGGGGGGGTTGTTTGGAATCTTGCCCTCGTCCTAGAAAAAAATCCGGGAGGATTTGAGATAACCCCCGGAGGCGCCGGCACGGGCTGTGACCACGCTGGCTGTGCCCCTGCCGGCTGTGCCCCTGCCGGCTGTGCCCGTGCTGGCTGTGCCCATGTTGGCTGTGCCCCTGCCGGCTGTGCCCGTGCTGGCTGTGCCCGTGCTGGCTCTGCCCATGTTGGCTGTGCCCCTGCCAGCTGTGCCCGTGCCGGCTGTGCCCGTGCTGGCTGTGCCCCTGCCGGCTGTGCCCCTGCCGGCTGTGCCCCTGCCGGCTGTGCCCGTGCTGGTTGTGCCCTGGCACGTTTGGGGTCTGTCTGCCCCGACACGTGGGAGCCTCTCACGCAGGATCTATGGAAAACCGGGAAGGCAGCGACGCGTTTAATTCACCTAATTGGATCTGCGTTCGGCTCAATAGCTGGAAATTGCTGCTATATTGAAATAATCGACTCAAATTCACACCTGTTGGCTGAGGATTTTTAGCTGACTGTAAATCACGGCAGAGCCTGTGCTGAGAGTGGATAGTTTGGGGGTTTAAAGAGACTCTACTACTCTTTGGTGCTTAAAAATTGTGCTTTAACTCGGCGGTTTATAGATGGGAAGGGCTGAAGTAGGAGATTGCGGTGTTTTCCCAGCAGCTCCTCCTACAGCTCTCAGCCTTTCCTCCCTTCTTTTCCAAGGAAAGCCTTGGGGGCAAACCCAGCCCTGCAGCCACGGGGGGGCTGAAGCCGGGTGGGAAGGGGGAAGGGGTCGTTCCTGGGGTGGCCAGGGCAGGATGGGGGAGAGAGGTAGTGGTAGGGGGAATCTGGCTGCCCCTGTCACCATGGATTGGGCTGTCCCTGTCCCGGGAATCTGGCTGTCCATGTCCCCATGGATTGGGCTGCCCCTGTCCCCATGGATTGGGCTGCCCCTGTCCCAGGGATCTCGTTGCCACTGATGTCCCCAGGACCACCCAGGCACCCAGATCCATTCCATCACACATCCACATGGCTCCAGCCAGGTTTTGGGGTGCTGGGGTAGCACAACCCAGCAGCCTCCCCAGCTCCCCCCCGGCAGCAATTTAGCAGCGCTGGGAGAAAAACACCTGCACGCGTGTACGAGGGCAACCCTACACAAACAAGGGGCCAAAGCGGATGACACACGAAGAGAGGGGACCGGAGGTGGTGAATAACATTTTCAATGAGTAACACCTGTTTCTTTAAATAAACAATAAGTTATTTGGCCAGTAACTCACAACTTTAAACAAATAAAGCGACGCTTTAGCCGTCAGATAGCTGTCGTTTTTAATAAGTATATTTTAATAAGAAAAGAAAACGATACTAAACGTCCTCAGTGGGTGTCCCGGAGGTGGGGGGCGGAGCCGCCTCCGCGCCGCCCCCGGACCGCGGGTGCCTTTAAAGCGCGGGCGGAGCGGGCGTGGGCAGCGCTGGGGCCGGTGAGCGCGGGGTGACGGGTTCGAGTCCCGCCGGGGGAGGCAGGGGGGGGAGCCGGGGTGGCTCGTTGTGGGCTGGGAGGTTGGTTTGTAACACACCCCTGGGGACGATGGGCCGGGGGAGATGTGGCACTCACCTGTGCGCCCCCGCAGGGCCGTCGCCATGTCGGTGTCGCACAGCTCCAGGCTGAACAAGCTGGTGCGGGAGCAGTACATGAGGCTGCCCCAGGATGGGAGGGTTCAGGTCACCTACGTCTGGATCGACGGCAGCGGCGAGGGTGTGCGCTGCAAGAGCAGGACCCTCGATAAGGAGCCCAAGAGCGTCGAAGGTAACGCGGCTGCTTGTCCCTCGGCTGATGGGTGGTGTGGAGGAGGGCCCTGAGCATTGCCTGGGAAAAGTTCTGGGGTGCTTCGGGCGGTGGGAGCCGGGACGGGCTCTCCCTGGTTGTGTGGCACCAGTGATAGCTGTTGCAGCTGTCTGGTGGGGTTGTACCAAGCAGCAGGGTAAATATCCAACCTGCGTCCTGCGGTTTGCTTAATCCGCTAATCTCTGCTATTAGTGCTGGGTGGGAAGAGGTGGATGAGCTCCTCGCCCCTTTCCTCCAGGCAAACAAGCATGGAGACGTGTCGGCATTTGGATGGGGTTTGGCAGAGGGAGGTGGAGTGGCAGGGGCTGATCCTGCCCGTGCCTGATGGTGCTGGGGTGGGGAGAGCACGCTGATGCTCAGGGAGCACCGAGGGACTCCGGGGACGTGCAAGGAAACCTTTGTGGCTGACATCCCATGGAACTCGGCACCCCTTGGGTGCTCCATCCTGGCTCTGAGCCACCAGCACTTGGCACAATCTCTATGCGGGCCTTTTCCCAACCTCACTCCCACCTCCGTCCCCCTCCTGCCCCGCAGATGTTCCCGAGTGGAATTTCGATGGCTCCAGCACGGCACAGGCAGAGGGCTCCAACAGTGACATGTTCCTGGTGCCTGTCTGCATGTTCAGGGACCCTTTTTGCCTGGACCCCAACAAGCTGGTGCTCTGCGAAGTGCTGAAGTACAACAGGAAACCCGCAGGTGAGCGCCCCCAGCTCCCGAGGGTCACCCCGTTATTATTTAGGGTGTCACCTCCCCAGGGGCTCCTGCTCGGGACCGCCGGCCCTGGGGCGCAGCTGAGCGCCGAGCACTTGGCCCGAGGCTCCGAAATCCAAGCGCTGGTGGCGGTGGTTGTTTGCAGGAACCTGTTTTAGTGGCACGGGGCGAGGAGAAGAGCAGCGAGACGTGGAGTTCACCAAAGGCGTCTCCCGACCCGTGAGCCCGAGCTCGCCCAGCCCCGGGGGGAGCGGGAGCTGCAAGTGCAGGGTTCTGACGTGCCGGGGTTGTGGTGGCTCTTCTCGCTGGTGGGAGGCTGCAGAAAAGGAAGGAGAAGATGCTGAGACGGCGTGTGCTCGCTCGGAGTGACCTTTAGCAAACAGCCCCAGAACGCGCGGCTCTCGCTCTTATCGCCGCGGCTGCGCTCGCAGGAGCCTGCGCTCCGTCTTGTCCCTGTGATAAAGCCCCAGACACAGGAAAAGCAGCCTGTTTGCAGGGACGCGCCGAGGGGCTCCCGGAGGGGTTATTTGCCGGCAAACAACCGGATATTTGCCGCTCAAGCAGGGCTGAGCCCCGCTGGGTGCGCGGGGGAGGGAGAGGGCATCTGCGGGCGATGCAGCTCTGCCGGGAGAGCGGCGGGCAGGGATGGTGAAAGATGGGGCTGATTCCTCCTCCAGACAGGGTGGGGGAAGTGCCTTGGTTGAGATGCCTGCCCGGCAGCTCCTCCACTGGAGGAGTTTGTAAAGAGAGCCCCTGATCCTGGGGCTCCCGGGGCACAGAGAGCTCAGCCCAGGGCCCTGATGGTGAGAGGGCTGCACCCTCCAGCCCTCCCCGGGGTGGGTTTCCATGGACCTTAGGGCTCTGTGGGCTCAGGAGAAGAAATTGTCTTAGCTTTGCTCCCCCTCTGCCACTGCTTCCCTCCAGCCCCATGCTTCATTGTAGCTGCTCTGGGTTTTTATTGCAAGTTAGGGCAGAATGTGCAGCCTGGAGCCTGCCAATCCCTGTCACAGCAGTTTTTCAGCCTTTTTCGCTGATGTCTTGGTCCAAGCTCTCATTCTCCTTGCCTGGCTCGTTCATGTCTGGACAGTTCTCTGCTATCTGTGTTTTCCTGGCAAAGCCCCCGTTGCCTTGAGCACCGCGAAAGGCCGAGGCAGGGCCAGCCAGTCTGGATGCTAACCAAAACCATGGAGCTGCAGAAAGATAAGGATAATTAGGATGAGGCTGGTAGAAAGAGGATGGGGGTGAAGGAGTGATGGAAGCCCCTGTTCCCAGGTCTGCTGAATGCCTGTAGGATGGGGTTGGGGTAATGCTCCTCAGTGAGTAAGAGGAGGAGGATGGACCATCAGCAGTGGTTTGGGGAACAAGGGTAATTAAACCCTTCTGACCTGTGGCCTGATGCTACTGTGATGGAGTAACTGTGAGGAGGAATTTGATGAGCAGGAAGGGGATTCACTCATGATTTCCTTAAGGCTTCTGTGGGAAGCACTCGGCGGTGGTGCAGCCTCGGTCTCAGGGTGGGATGGAGCAGAATGTGGTGAGTGCTGGCTCACAGCACGGCTCTAACCTGGACCTCTCTGCCCCCAGAGACCAACCTGAGACACACGTGCAAGAAAGTCATGGACCTGGTGAAGGACAGCCACCCCTGGTTCGGGATGGAGCAGGAGTACACTCTGCTGGGCATCAACGGCCACCCCTACGGCTGGCCCGACAACGGCTTCCCCGGCCCGCAGGGTAAGAGCCAAAAATCCAGCCCAAAATCCCCCCTCAGCTCCCAGCCTGCTGCCTGTGGGGTGCTGGGAGGTGGCAGTGAGCCCATGCCCAGCCCTGGTGCAGCTCTGCCGTCAGGGATGACCCCAGGTAGGGGCTGTTTGCCGAGAGCACCTGGTGCCCCGCGGCTCACGTGAGCCGCTCCCGCCGGACCCTGCTTGCACAAACAGCTCAGCTGCACGACTTGTTTGGCAAGGGCTGGAGAACTGGGTTGGAAAAACCTCCTCCCCTTGGCTGTTGAGGAAAGGGCTTGGCATGGCGCGTTGTGCCCTCCTGCAGCAGCGAGCCGGCTCCTCAGCTGCCTCCTGGGACAGAGCCAGAGGTTTCCCAAGCTGATTTTTGTGTGGAGCGGCTGCTTGCACCATCTCCCTTCCCCCAGGCGGGGAGAAGATCTTTGCCTTACCTGCCTGAATGAGGAAGATCTCAAACCCCAGCGAATTGGATTTTCTAGCTGTGAACAATGCCAGCTGTTGTCAGAACAATCTCGGAAGCTTGATGTGCTCAGAGGGCGAAGGAGGTGCCCCGGGGCAGACCAAACTTTGCTTATCTCGAGGCCACCTCCCGGCTGATGTGTTACAAGTATTACTGAACTGCCCAGATAAGGCTGAGGTTGCACAGATGAACTGCTCACGCTGCTACTCCTGGAACTGGGGTCGGTGGCTTGATGTCCTGTGGAGAGAAATATCATTTTAATTCCCATAAATCCTCTGCCCATGGCAGCGGGTACCTGGGAGAGTGGGGTTATGTTACAAAGCTGTTGTGGCTCCCTGAAGTTTTCCTGGGGTGGTGACTCCTTGTTCTTTCCAGGCCCCTATTACTGCGGGGTTGGAGCAGATAAGGTGTACGGGCGTGATATCGTGGAGTCCCACTACAAGGCTTGTCTCTATGCGGGGGTGAAGATTTGTGGCACCAATGCCGAGGTGATGCCCTCCCAGGTAGGTGTGGATGGCCCCAGGCAGCCCATTCCCAGGGATGGATCAGATATTGAGGCTGGAATAACCCAGCACCTCCCAACTCCTCTGGAACTCCGAATCCATTCACTCCTCACATCGGTTTTGCTTAGGTGGGAGCAGTTGCACTGCTGGAATGGAAATGTGCATTTGGTTTTCTCCTAACTCACCCCAAGCTCCTGGCACAGCTCAGCCTGAGCTCTGGCTGCCAGAGCAGAGCTGGGAGCTCCCCGTGGGAGCAGGGATGGGGGGATGGGAGCTGGGATGGGCTGCAGGAGCACCATGTGGAGTGATGGGGTCTGAGCCCTGTTCTGGAACCGGGAAGCTGGGCTGGGACATGGCCTTGGGGAGCAGTTGGGAGGATTTGGGTTTATCTGGGAGTGAGCAGCAGGGAGCCCCTGATTGCATTAGGCAGGTGGCCAGACTGACTGGGACCTGCAGCCACTGACTGTCTTGCTGCTGATGTGGCACTGATAAGCGGGGGCTTATCAGCAGTGGAGCCGAGGCAGGACTTTTACCCACCCCACTGTTTGCCCCAGATTCTTCAGGGTCCTTCTTGGCTGCCTTCCACATCCTGGGCTCAGGCTCTCCCATGCCAGCAGCCACAAAGACGTCACCCTGTGCTTAGTAACCGTGGGTGGTGCAACCCTGGCTCCAGCCAGGCAGGGAGCAGCCCTGGGAAGGACTAACAGGCTCCTGGTTAATCCTCTGCCCTGTTTGCAGTGTGGGCTGGGGTCCTGCTCACACAGCTCCAGCCTCAGTCAGATGTGGTGTTTATTTATCTCTGTTTTGATTAAAAGCCCTTCTGATTTGCTCTACATAGTGATGAGCAGTTTCTTCCCATTTTTTTGCATGCCAAAGTTGTCCTGTTGCTTGCCTCAATGCTCCCCATCCTTGTTGCTGATTGTTTGGGTAACAGTCCAGGCTGGGGGTGGCAGGGATGTGGTGGCTGGGGAGGCACCCACCTGCCCATCCTTACCTGTGCATCTGCTTCCCCTTCCAGTGGGAATTCCAGGTGGGCCCCTGTGAAGGCATTGAGATGGGGGATCACCTGTGGATGGCTCGGTTCATCCTGCACCGTGTCTGCGAGGACTTTGGGGTTGTGGCCACTCTGGACCCCAAACCGATGACGGGCAACTGGAACGGTGCTGGGTGTCACACCAACTACAGCACCGAGGAGATGCGCAGAGAGGGGGGTCTCAAGTGAGTCCTGGGGGGTCTCAAGGGGAGTCTCAGGACTCAAGTGAGTCCCTGGGATGTACCTGGGTGTGACCGTGTTCGCAGGGGTCTGAGGGTGAGGGAAGAGACGAGGATCTGACTCCATGTTTCAGAAGGCTGATTGATTATTTTATGATATATATTATATTAAAACTGTACTAAAAGAATAGAAGAAAGGATTTCATCAGAAGGCTAGCTAAGAATAGAAAAAGAAAGAATGATAACAAAAGGCTTGTGGCTCGGACTCAGAGTCTGAGCCAGCTGACTGTGATTGGCCATTAATTAGAAACAACCACGTGAGACCAATCACAGATGCACCTGTTGCATTCCACAGCAGCAGATAATCAATGTTTACATTTTGTTCCTGAGGCCTCTCAGCTTCTCAGGAGGAAAAATCCTAAGGAAAGGATTTTTCATAAAAGATGTCTGCGACACCTGGGAGCTTGGGGGTGTCCTGGGCCATATGGAAGCATCTCCCTACCTGTGTGGCTGCATCAGGCAGGGTTGGGATTATCCCAGCTCGTTATTTTAAGAGCAGCTGATTACATGAGGGATCCCCTGGGCTGTCCTCATCCCTGCACAGGAGAGGAGGGGGTGACACCCCCCGAATGCACCTGCTGAACCCCCTGTGCTCTCCCACAGGCACATCGAAGCCGCCATCGAGAAGCTGAGCAAGCGGCACGATTACCACATCTGCGTGAGTACGACCCGCGGGGCGGCAGGGACAACTCCCGGCGCCTCACCGGCCACCACGAGACCTCCAACATCTTCGAGTTCTCTGCTGGCGTGGCCAACCGAGGCGCCAGCATCCGCATCCCGCGCCAGGTCGGCCAGGACGGCTACGGCTACTTTGAGGACCGGCGGCCGGCGGCCAACTGCGACCCCTACGCGGTCACCGAGGCCATCATGAGGACGACGGTGCTCAACGAGACCGGGGTGGAGACCAAGGACTATGCTGAGCACTGAGGCACCGGGGTGGGTGGAGGTTCTCGTGCCTGCAGTAGCTTCTCACGTGGGATTTGTGCCTGTGCGGTGTCTTCAGCTGCAAGCTCAGACTCTTCTTAGGAACCTCGCTTCTGGTCTTGTGAAACTTCGCCTTAGAAATATGTATTTTATAGCAAGAGGGAGGGGCCCAACCTATTTTCTCAACTACTTTGTTTGTTCTGGTTCCTGGTTTTAGGTCATGAGGTTTTTTTAAAAAAAACACTTGGATTGAATTTTTTTTTCCCTGTTGGACTTTACACTGTGATGTACATAGATTCCAACGTGGATGCTGCAGCTGCTGCTGTTTGCACCTGTGGAGGGTGGGTGGTTTTTTTTTTCCCCATATCTCTGTTGCAAGGAAATGATAATAAATAATTTTCCTGGCTGCATGGCAGCTGGGTTATGCTGTGGTGAGTGCATTTTCCTGTAGCTCCTAGAGCTTTGTGGAGGTTTTCATTTGGGTGGTGCTGGTGGGTTGCAGCTACTGAGCTCCTGGACAGGAGCAGGAGGAGCAGAGATGCTGGAGGATCCTTGAGGCAGGTGCCTGGAGCTGCCTTGCCTCATTTTGTGGACCAAAGGCCATCTCCTTCCATCGTGATCCCAAAGGCAAATAGAGCAGTGCGGGCTGAGCAAACAGCGGCCAGAGCAGCAGCTGGTGGGCATTTACACAGGGTGTGTGCTGCTGAGTCAGCACAGCCAGCACAGCCCTCCCCTCTGGGGACACCTCTGCCTGCAGCAGGGGACCCTGGGGACTTCCCCCCTGCTGCCTTGGTGAGCCACAGGGTCATGGTGCAGCTGCTTGGGTTGGAGTCTCTTCACAAGGTGGAGGCCGTAGGTTTATTGATAGAATCACAGAAGGGTTTGGATTGGAAGGGACCTAAAATCCCATCCAGTTCCGCTCCCTGCCATGGCAGGGACACCTCCCACTGTCCCAGGCTGCTCCCAGCCCTGTCCAGCCTGGCCTTGGGCACTGCCAGGGATCCAGGGGCAGCCCGAGCTGCTCTGGGCACCCTGTGCCAGGGCCTGCCCACCCTGCCAGGGAACGATTTCTTCCTAATATGTAATCTAAACCTCCTCGCCTTCAGTTTGAAGCCATTCAGCCACACCCTATGAAATTCATGTAGTAAAACCCCCAGGAAGGGCATTTCCATGTAGATGTGATGTTAACAGCACCTCCAGTCCCAGACCCTTGGGTCCCTCTGCAATGCAGCTGTGGGGTGATGGATACAAGCACAGGGGCCATCCCCTGAATCCTAGGAACATCTCAGACAGGTCAGGCCACCTGCAGGCTGTGACCCAGCTGCAGTCACCAGCAGGGACTCGCTGTAGGTGAGAGGAAGCAGCAGCATGGACAGAAGACATCCAGTGCAGTCATGTGGATTTTGAAACTGGATTTATGTTTATCCTTGAATCTGACACAGGTGACAAGCAGGGCTGGAGGGAGGCCCCTGAGTCCCTCCTGCAGGGCACAGTGCTGCCAGTGGCACAGGGAATAAGGGCCATGGGAGATGGTCAAGCCCCAGATCACAAGCAGCCAGCAGCCCTCAGTGCCTCTGAGCTGTTCAAGAATAAATGCAACCCAGTCCCCACCCTAAAAAGGAATGATTTTCCTTCCAGAAGTTGTTGTTTGGGATGTTTAGCGTTTTTCATCAAAACCACAAGCCCGTCTTGTTTTCCTCTCATTTCTATGGTATCTCTAATAGGTAATTTGAGCACTGGGACAATGACTGATGGATGCAGTTGGAAAATCAATAAAGAGATAAATCTGGGGTGGGGAGACTCCTGTTTGCTTCCCTGGCTGTACCAGTGGCTGAAGTACTTTAGCTTTCATCATGCTGCTGTACAGACACTGTCAAATTTGGGAATCATGTGAGTTCACATTCCCAGCATGGGAACGTCTGTGGCTGGACACAGCACTGTGGGACAGCCAAACTTTTGTGTCTCTGGCTCTCACCCTGGGCTTCCCCTGCAAGCAAGCACCATCCTCTCCAGGGTGGGCTGGTGAGGCTCCAGGGCTAGCCAGGAGCTCTCCCAAAGCCACTTCTGGGGCTTTTCTCTGAGCTGGGATCAGTCCTGTCCCCACATGCCAGGAGCCACTGTGTGCTTGGAGGCATTCCTGCTATCCTCTGCCAAAACACAGATCTTCTCACTGGTGCTTTTTTGAGGTCAGACTGGGCCAGAAAACACATGTCAGGGTTTTGGTTTTTTTTCCTAAAGCAGAAGTGATTCCCACCCACAGGGCCCATAGCACTGGGGAAACAAGGACAACAACACATTCCCACAAGAATTTTTCCAATAGTTTTGCTACGTTTGCCACCGTTGGAGGTGGATTTTTGGGTTCAGTGAGGTGCTGGGGATGGAGCCAGCCATGGGGCTGAGACTTGAGGCTGTGGCAGAGGTTAAAGCGTCCCCATCCCCATCCAAGGGTTGGACAATGCTGGGAGGAGACACCGCCAGCATCACCTGGTGCTCTATGCTGAACTGCAATGGTGGGAGCAGAGCTGGGATCCCAGCTGGGATCCAGCCTGGAACGGGGCTGCTGAGGCTGGGTCACTGCGAACCAGGGCTCCACTGAAGGGCTGTCCTGGGTGCATGGGTCACTGCTAACCAGGGCTCTCCTGAAGCAGCATCCCGAGGTGGATAGGTCATTGTCACCCGGAGCATTCCCCAGGAACATCCCAAGGTGGCTAGATCGGTGTCACCAGAGCATTCCCCGGAGCAACTCGACTGTCCCGGCAGTGTCACCTGGAGAATTCCCCAGGATCATCCCTGGGTGGCTGGGTCCTTGTCACCAGAGTATATTCCCCAGAGCATCGTAATTGTCCCGGCAGTGTCACCCGGAGTATTCCCCAGGAACATCCCTGGATGGATGGGTCGTTGTCACCCGGACAATTCCACAGGATCATCCCTGGGTGGCTGGGTCAGTGTCACCAGAGCATTGCCCACAGGATCCCTGGGTGGCTGGGTCGGTGTCACCCGGAGCATTGCCCACAGCATCGCGGCTGTCCCGGCGGTGTCCCCGCCCGGCCCGGGGGTGACAGGGACATTTGAGGGGCTGGTGCCCTCTGCAGACGCGGACAGGGATGGCAGGGAGCAGCGCCCGGTTTGTGCTGGGAAAATCCGCCCGGATCTCCGAGTTCCAGCGTCCCTCACCCCTGACCCATGTCCCATGTCCCATGTCCCATGTCCCATGTCCCATGTCCCCACATCCACACGGCTTTAAAACCCTCCAGGGACGGTGACGCCACCGCTGTCCTGAGCATGGCTGGACAATCCTTTTGGTGAGGGAATTTTCCCCAATATCCAACCTAAATCTCCCCTGTCGCGACTTGACGCTGTCTCCTGTCGTCCTTGTTATCTGGCAGAGGAGCCCGACCCCTGCATGGCTCCACCTTCCTCTCAGGCTGTAGAAGGTGCTGTATAAAACATGGATCTCTGCCTCACATCTTTTTACTCTAATAAAGATATTTGATAGCCGGAAATCCAGCAGCTGCCACAATGCCAAGAGCAGTGACTATGACTAAAAGACAACCTGATCCCAGATTTGATTTGGCTTTCTTACACCTTACAGAAATACAATGGGGAGGAGGGGAAGGGAGATTAATCTGCTTAATGCACTCCAAGTAATTTCTTGCTGCTGTAAAGCAAAATTCAAGTTAGTCAGATGGGAGGAGATTGCAACAGAACCTTTGCCTGCATCAACCAGAATTGTCAGCAGTACTTTTAGGGGGAAAAGCACCACAGCAAACCAAAACATCAAGCTCCTTTGGTTTAGGCTCTGACCATGCCCACCTGCCCCCAGGACTACCCTGACTCATGGGGAAAATAGAAACAAATCTTCTATTTCCACACAGTGGCAAATAAATTCCTCCTGGGGCTGTTTCCATTCTCCATGCCAGCCCTGGGCTGCAGGAACCGCGCTGGGTGCTGCTGAGGGACCCCTCACCCCTCAGGAAGGGTTGTCCCCAGGGCTGTGACCCTGCAGGTGGATAAGAGACTCTGAGATGTGGCTCCAGTGGGTGACCAAGCTGGGACACATCCTCATATCCTCATCCAGGCATCCCTGGGGTCCCTTCCTTCACCAAACACCCCAGAAGGTGCTGCAGAGAGGCTGCCCAGGCTGGGTGAGCACCGTGGCCACCCCATGATAGGAGTAACAGCACAGGGGTTTGTACATTTCTCCCTTTTCAAGTCTCTTTTTACCACTATAAATTCCATTACTTTGAATTTAGTGAAAGCCTTCAGGATTTATTTTTTTTTTTCCAAGCCAGTTATAAAAAGGACATTGGAATTAGAGTTCCAGTGCTAACAATAGCATTACTCAAAGCTGCTGCCGAGAAGCAGGGAGCTCTGGATAGAATAAAGACCTAAACTAAAATGTCAATAATAACTCCTTTTTTTCTCTCCCTGTCTTCCAGCCCACACAATCTGCTTGGGTCCCTCTATCTTAATGAGCATTAAAATGGTTTCAAATTAGATCTACAGAAAATTGAATTTTTTTTCCCCTCAGAAGCTTCGTCTGGCCTTTAAAGGCCACTGATGATATTTTGGTTTTGTGTAAGAGCATCTTTGATCTCCAAGGCTCTCAGCTCACAGAGAGACACGGCTCATTACCAGCAATTTGTTGCTGTTGAAATGTGAGTGGAGGGGGAGAAACACCATGGAGAGAGAGCCAGGGGGAGCTTTGGCTGGGGGCTCCTTGGCCCCAGACCCCTCTAGACCCGTGTGGCTCTCCTGGCCCGAGCCTGGCCCCCAGGCTGGTGCTGGGTTTGCAGCCAGCTGCTCTCAGCTTGGTTTTATCCCCAAAAATGTGGGATTAAAGAGTTTTTGAGCCCAGCTTGAGCTCCAGGTGGGCTGTCTGGGGAGTCCTTGGGGACACCCTGTGTGACAGCAGTGTCTTGCTGAGATGCAGCAGTGACCTGGCAATGCACACTGGCTTTTCTGGCGTTGCTTGGGCTGAATCCCTCTCCACATCCTCGGTCCCAGGGGCTCTGGGGAAGGGGTCAGGCTGCCTGGGACCTGCTGCTTCCTCACTGCTGGGAAGATGCAGCAATCAGACCTTCCAGGAAAGCCCGTTACCATGGCAGGGCCTGGCTGCTGCTGCTGCTGCTGCTGCTGCAAAAAGAATAAATCTAGATAGTGCAAAGCTGAGCAATCCTGAGCACTGCAGTGCCCTGGGGCACCACTCACTGTCTGGGGGATGTTTGTGTGGCACAAATGGCCTCAGGGTGAGCAGCCTGGGTTAAGTTGGGGCTTGTACCTGGGTGTAAGAGGAGCCACCAGACCTGTCCTCCTGCTCCTGGGAGGGAAGGCAGCAGAGGCTGTGACAGTGCAGAGCAGACCAGGCCCTGTCCCTGCTTGTCTCAGTCACACTGGGATGGGCAGAGTCCCCATGATGTCACAGCAGAACTTGGTCATTGGTTTGAGAAAGTTCTGCAAAGAACAGAGCTGCCCCAGGTGTTGCTAGAGCAGCCTCATCAAAGGAGCCCTTTGCTGGGGAAGATGAACCAGGAAAGCCTTATAAATATGATTGCCTGGCAAAAGATTTTGAGAATATAGAAACTATAAGTGAGATTGAAATGAAAGCAGCTTTGAGATACCTCAGTTACTGAACAACTGGAAAACAATGGTGTGGCTGGCTGAAGGTGATCCCCTTTTGATGGAACAACACCCTCTGCTTGCAGACAGGCCCAAGGGTCAGAGCAGACCCTGCCAGCTTGGCAGAAGGGGCCCAAAGAGGAGTTTTTAGGGTTTAAAATGTAACACAGGATGGTAACGTAGTGATTCTTACAGGCTGTATGTAAATGCTGTAGGATTTGTATCTTGTACTAGATTGGTTAGTGAGAATCAGAATATTCAACACAGAAGAACATTTATTGTATTGTAATGGGAACCTCGCGCTCTTACCCTCTTAGCTCTTACTCTCTCATCTTCTCTACCCCTCTGTTCTCTTGAAGCTGTGAGCTGTGGCTGGCAGCTCCCAGCAGGGCCCTGCACCCAGGCCCTTTGCAATAAACCCCAAGTTCCAAGCCCTGGCTCAGAGATCTCTCATTTCCATCTATCCCCACTGTCCTACCCCGCGTTGCTCCTACAGCCCTTAATGACCTGCAGCAGCTCCTTCTGCTCACCCCAGCACCCTCCTGAGCCCTCAGTCCTGCTGCTGGGGGAACAGGGCTAGGAAAGCCAGCACAAGCACCCACCAGTGCAGGCTGAGAGCTGCACGGGGTGTCATGACCAGCAGGCATTGATGCTGTGAGCAGCCTCACCTGGATCCCAGCCCCACCTGGATCAAACCTCACCTGGATCCCGGCCTCACCTGGCTCCCAGTCCCACCCAGATCCCAGCTCATGGGCCCTGAGATGTTCATTCGAGCTCTGCCAGAGCCATCAGTCCCTGCTCCAGCTGAACTGGGGAGTGTGTGTCTCCTGTGTTGGCCCCCCAGACCTTCACCCACGGACTGCAGAGCTGCCAGAAGATCCCCAGGCTGGCTCTCATCCTTCTGGCTGCCCTCACCAAGCCTCACCCTGACCTGGCCTCATCCTTCTGGCTTCATTTCAGACCTGCCTTGTTGTAGGGCACTTTCCTGATGATCTGGGCTCCTGGATGAACAGTCCTCCCCTCCTGGATGGGTTCCTTGGGAACAGAGGAACAGGCCTTTGCTGGTGAGCTCTGCCCTGGAGCTGAGGGGGTCCCTTCTGGTTTCCTGGACCTCTGGGAGCCCCTGCCCATGCTGTGCCCTGATGGGTGGGAGAGGGGGTTGTACAAAGGCCTACAGGAGAAAATCAAGTGTTGGGTGTGGGGAATTAAGTTTCTTCCTCAGTCCTTACTTCCTGCAGCTGCTGAGGAGCAATGCCAGCGATGGAATGTGAGAGGATGATGAGATAGAATTGCCATAATGCCTTTCTCTTTTTCCTTTAAGCTCTGTGCAGCTTCTGCAGGTGCTTGGGTTGCAGCAAGGGAGGCCAGCAGTGAAATTATACCAGCAGAGCTGCCCAAGAGAAGGAGGGAGAGGCTCCACACCAGCTGGGCTGTAGCTGCAGCCAGGCAGGTGTCTAGTGGAGAGATGGTCCAAACCCAAATGAAGCTTTCTCCTGGTATTTATAGATGAAGCTATTTCTCCTGGTGCTGCTCTAGCCTGGTTAACTGTAATAACAGAAATTGAATGCATTTGTTGGCCTTGACTCCCATCAGGACAGGTGTTTTCAGGGGCTGCAATGTCAATGCAAGGCAGGTTTTAGAAGGACTCTGTAAAAATAGCTGTAAGAGGGCTGGGATTGTGATATTTGCCCAGGGCAGGAGTATGCAAAGGTGGTGGGTGCTGTTGGGAAACAGCTGCTAGTAAAAGAACTGGTTTAACTCTAAACTATCTTCAGCTCCCAGCATAAAGGGAGGGTGGGGAAATAGAACGGTGATGCTCTAGTTCAGGGAAAGTAAAAATCTGACAGATTTGGCAGCAGCTGATCTATAAGGAAACTCCAACCCTGAGGGATAAAATCAGCCTGGGGAGATGTAGCTGGGGTAATTGTCTTGTCCTGGAGTGAGCTCCATGGAGATGGACCCACGCTGTGCCTGGGATGTTTTCACCTCACCCACGTGTTCTCAGGGAGCTGAAGCATGCTGTTAACAGTGATCCTGGCTGTATTCATTCAGGCATACCAAATTCTTTCCCCTCCTCGTCCTCAGACCAAGGTCCCAAGGCTTATTAACCAGCCTTTTAGTGCTCAGCATGTGTTTTCTCACTGCCACAAATTTTGGGGAAGGGAGAAGCTGTTTGGGTCATGTACATCCCTCTCTGCTGCTCTGTCCTCCTTTGCCTTCTGACTTGTGCTGTTGGAACAAGCTGACCTGCTCTTGGCTTTCAGTTTGATGGATGAACCTCTCAGAGGTCTGCATGTGGTCTGCAAGGCTCTGCCCTCCTGGCTGCACCCACTGGGTGTTTCTCTGCCAGGCTGCACCCTCGTACCTCCCCTGGGTGCTGGAGTCTCTCACTGTTGCCCCTGATGTGCTCCTTTTGTGTCAGGACAGGTCCCTGGGGCAGCACAGTGACTTCAACTCCCACTTTCCAATGGGAAAACTGGGTGGTGGTGCCTTGGCAGGTTTCCCCAGAGAGGCAGAGTTGGGGGAGTGGACAGGGACGTGTAGAAGTTCATTCTGCTCTGCTCCCACCCGTGTGGGAGGAGTGGAAGCTGGCAGAGTGCTGAGGATGCTCTGGTAGCTCTTTCCATCACTGTGCCCATGGTGACAGGTGCTGGCTGCCTCCCCAGAGCCAGCTCTGGGCCACGCCAAAATCACCTGTACTTCAATTGTCACCACCCTGCAGCCCCAATGGACCTGTGGAGGCGGGATGAGCAGTTTTCCTCTGTGCAGAGAGCTGGGGCTTGCTGGCAGGAGCAGTGTCCCAGGGGCTGCTGATAGAACCTGTCAGTGCTGCTCCATCCTCTGGGGATAGTGAGTTTGATTTTTGTGACCGTGTTCACAGGGGTCTTAGGATGAAGGAAGAGATGAGGATCTGACTCCATGTTTCAGAAGGCTTGATTTATTATTTTATGATATATATTATATTAAAGCTATAATAAAAGAATAGAAGAAAGGATTTCATCAGAAGGCTAGCTAAGAATAGAAAGGAAGGAATGATAACAAAGGTTTGTGTCTCGGGCAGGAAGTCTGAGCCAGCTGACTGTGATTGGCCATTAATTAAAAACAACCATCATGGGCCAATCACAGATGCACCTGTTGCATTCCACAGCAGCAGATAACCATTGTTCACATTTTGTTCCTGAGGCCTCTCAGATTCTCAGGAGGATAAATCCTAAGGAAAGGATTTTTCATAAAAGATCTCTGTGACAGATTTTTGGCAATTGGCCCAGTATGAGGGCCACAGAGCAAGTGGCTGCACAGGTGTCATTGCTGCCTGCTCACTGGGTGAGAGCACATTGTAGAGCCCAGCTGCTTTACCTGCCACCAGCTCAGCTGGCTGTGGCACAGGCTGGGGGTTCTGGCACGGGCAGGGACTCACCTCATGCAAGCAGCACTGTGCCAGGCTGTGGAAAGGGGAGGCATCGCTCCTGTCCTGGCACTGGAGATGTTTCAGTGCCGCCTCCTGCCCTGGCCAGGGCGGGTTTGCCAGGTGTGACTCACCTGCCGCGTGACGGCTCCGGCTGGCCCGGGGCGGTGACCTTTGAGTCTGGCTATTAGCTCATGGAAACCCAAATAATGGCTTGGGAAGGGGAAATATCTGGTGAGGGACAATCCCCGGGCAGCCCCAATGAGCAGGGGTAGGAGCAGCAGGGCATGGTGGGGGGAACACCTCTGCTCTCCCAGCTTTTTCCCCCAGCGTTCCTCCCTGATGCAGCCAGACAGCAAACTCCTTTGGAAAGCGTTACTGCACAAAGAGAAACGTGCTGTGGCTGACAGTGCCCTCGGGCAGAGCTGCTTCAGCAGCAGCTTGGGCTGAGGCATTAACTCCTTCCCCTGCATGCCTGGCTCGGGGTGGTTTTCTGGCCCTTGTGTCAGCACTGCTGGGGTGCCATCCTGGCCCTGCCCAGGCTCTGGGTGATGGGGAGGGCTCTGCATGTAGCCTAATGCCACAAAAGGGTGGTTTTGTTTGGAAGGAGACCCCTGGCTGTATCACCAGGTGTTGGTTGGGCTGATCACACCACTGGAGCCACTCACATCAGCAGGTGGAGGGGGATTAATGTCATCCTGTGTAGGGGGATAGAATACAAGAAAATAAAGATAGTGTAGAAAGTAATGTTACCTCTAAGGAGTTGCAGCTGGACCAATCATCAAAGATTAGGAGCAGGCCTGACTTTAACAGGCCACAGCTGTAACCAGTGAGAAAAAGAGTGCTGTAAAAAGAGTGGGGGGGTGTTGAGAAGGGAACTGGAGTTAGTTGGCTGCTTTGTGAAGAAGAAAGAGTCAGTGCTCTGAGGAGCAGCCCAGGAGAAACACCAAGAAGGTGTGAAACTTTTGTGATAAGGAGACAACAGTATGGAACCCTTGCAATAAGACAACAACAATTCTGAGCCTTGCTCCTCTGGGTGCATCTGCTCCTGCACCAAGCCATGGTTTGGCTCAGATATCCTGCTCCAGGATGTGCCAAGAGGGCTGCACTCTGTATTCCTGCAGGAACAGCTGCTGGGACGTTTCTGTGTGCTGGGGATTGCTGTATTTTGCTCTGGACACATGGAGTAACTGGGGAGGAGCAGGAAAATGAAGTGTTTTTCTCAGCAGTGGGGTGAGGAGATGTGAGCTGAGAGAAGGAGTGGGATTGTCTATGAGCTGTCACAGGCAACAGGTGTGGGAGAGGAGGAGGGTTGTTTGTGGGGACCCCACATCTCAGCTGTGTCAATTGGTGCACCATCTCCCGTCCCCAGACACCTCCTCCTGGGTTGTGTGGAGAGTTGAGGGACTTCTGAGGGATTGCTTGGTGACTTTTGTCTCTGGCATGTGGGTTAGGGGCCGTGCCAAAGCTTTTTATCACCTAGAATTGGGACAGCCGGGCTGCTTGAGTGAATTAATCCTAGCAGAGGGCTGCTGAGCCACACAGAGATCCAATCCTCTGGCTGGCAGCAGTGGTGGTCTCATGTCACCACTGTCATCATTGGCTCTTTATCACAGGTTTCTTCCCTACAGCCAACAATGTGGGAGTGTTCCTCAGCCATTTTTGGGAAGAATTTAGTGGATTTAGGTGAAAGTGCTGCAGGAAGTGTGATTGTGGACCTTGCCTGGGAGTGGCTATTGAGATGTCCCTTCCCTGATTATGAGTCTGTGGTGGAGAGGTGACTTCCCCGCTGGGAGGGAAGGGATCAAACATCAGGAGTGTGGGAAGAGCTGTTGGCTGGGGCTGTAGTGGATCACTGCCCTGGGCAGCCAGGCTGAGATATTGTTACAGGAGAAAAGGGAAGTAGAAAAACTGGGCAGTGAAGGGGAGGAAGGCATGAGAGCCAGGTCAAATACAGCATCCAAATGTCTTGCACCTCAGGTGGTGTCAGTGATCTCATGCTGCTGGACCTTCTGCCTGCCCAGGACATCTCTTGGGATTGCAGACAGCTCGGGATGGGATTGCCCTGCTCCCACAGCACAGTGTTTCCCTGGAGGAAACCCCATGATCCTTTGACCTCAGCCTGCTCCTACGTGTGGAAAAGCAACTGCTGCTTTCCTTGGCCCTCATAAACTTGGTGTCATTCTTGGTGTGGTCCTGTGCAGGGCCAGGGGTTGGACTTTGATAGTCCTTGTAGATTCCTTCCAATTCAGGATATTCCATGAGTTTATGAAATGTCATTTTGCAGTGAGGGAGAAATTCAAAATCCTGAGTGGTGCTGGAGTATGAGAGTTCAGCCTGTGGTTTCAGTTTTTTCTCAGGCAAGGTCCCACTGGGATAGCTGAGGTCGAGTGAATCCTCATATTCCCACACCCTGTTAGTTGTGCAAACAATCTGCCATCCCTGCAGATGCTGAACCCCCCAGGGAAGGGAGGACAAGCATCCCACCACCCAATCCTTCTCCCCAGGCTCATGCTGAGCAATGGGAACTCTTCCAGCAAAGGAGAGCTGAAATCCAGGCACTGCAATTAGAATTATAATAATAGTAATTAATACCTTGTCTCTCTCTAAGGATTTGCTGGTGAGGCTTGCCAGGTGCTGGCTGGGCATGAAGTGATCAAAGCCACAGCACCCACGTGAAGGGGATGGGTGTCAGCTGGGCCTCGGGACCTCAGGGATGGGTGCCTCAGCTGGGGGCTCGCTCTCCCTGCCCTCATCTTTCTGCATGGTTTGGAGGGGAAGATTAGGAGGAGCTGCTTTCAGAATCCCAGGGATGAGGGTTAATGGATGGGGGAGAAGACCAGGTCAGGAGCACCCTGTGTGTTAGCCAGGGGTGCTCATCTGGCCCCAGTGATGTGAGCTGAAGGGCCTGTGTGTGTCTCTGTGTGCAGGGACATACACGAGCTCTACTGCATCGACTCTTGTCTGTGCACGTGTCTGTGTGGGGGAGGCTGCTCCTGCACACACGTTTCAGTCGACACACAAATGCCACTCTGTGGGCTTGCACAGACACAAGCCAGCAAATAACATGGGGGCTGGAGAAAATGCTCTACAGAGAGAGGCTTGAAGAGCTCAAATTGCTCTGTTTACCACAGACATTGAGAGGCGTGTTTGTTCCAGTGTGTAAACACTGTCACAAGGAGAAAGGATGTGGCACCAAAGGACTCTTTAACATCAGAGAGCAGCAGAAAAAGAAGCAAGGGATGAAGCTGCCAAAGTTGGCCTGGAGAGCAGGTATGCATGCTGGCACAAAGGGGATGAGCAGTAGAAACCAACTGCTGGGGGATGGCATGGCACAGTTTCTCTCACCTGGTGAAGGGCAGTCCCTCTGGTGGTGTCTCAGCCAGGTTACTCCATCATCAGGCTCTCACTGTGAGGGTAAGCCAATGTTATTTGTTATGCTGTTAGAGTCACTCAAGTGTCAGTCTCTTACTCTTTGGGTGAGGCCTGGGGCACCATCTCAGGGCACAGGTTGGTGAAGCGTCTGTGGGATGGAGCCCAAAGCAGCCACCTGGCCTCCCTGCAGAGCCCCTGAGCAGGGATGCCTCCTGGCTCTGTGCTGTGGGTGGTTTCTGGTTGCTTCCTGCTCTCCTCTCATCCTCCCAGGGGCTGGGCTGTGATGGGTGGTGGCCCTTGTGTCTGGGAGGCTGGATGAGACCAATAGGCTGGTGGAGTTCCAGCAGCAGTGGGGAGCTGCTGCAGGGTCCCAGGACATTGTGCCAGAGTTGACCAGAGAAGCTGTGGCTGTCCCATCCCTGGAAGTGTCCAAGGCCAGGTTGAACAGGGCTTGGAACATCCTGGTCTGGAGGAAAATGTGGAATGGGGAGAGGAATGAGATGGTCTTTAAGGGCCCTTCTAACCCGAACCAGTCTATAATTCTATCACACGTTGAGCGCAGAGATTTGTACGCCACTGGTGGAACATCCAACTCCACCCTTGGGGAAGCTGCCTGGGAGTTGCCTTGCAGATGAACCCACAGAAGGGGGACGGGGGACTTTGGCTGTGGCCTCCTGAGAGGAGAGAGGCGGTGCGCAGGGAGGTGTGGCTGAACGGTACCACCTCTGCCTGAACTGCTGGAAGGTGTCAGCCTGAGACAAATGAGTAATTGTTGTTGCTGTTGGTATCAGATGACGTCGTTTACCCTCCAGCAAGTCAGCTGAGAAGCGGTGAGGCAATGAGTGAAGCAGGGAAATTATTTAGAAAGGCAATAAACCTAAGTGTAATATAAATATATTAGGTTAATGGATTTTATGTAGACAGGAATACAGAATGGCTGTCAGTGGCGTAGGTAGCACAGGGAGCCCTCCATGGCAGTTCCCATCTGTGTATTTTAGTTCAAGGGAAAGAAATAAGAAACCTAAAAGACAATTTCTATGAATTTCCACAAAGCTCAGCTGCTTTACTTCCCCCTCCATCACAGCCGCTCCGGTGCCTGCCCTAATGGGGTGTGGTGGGCTCCGCAAGTCACGCCCTCGCCAAACCCAGTAGGAGCCGAGGGAGAGGCTGGAAAGGCAAAAGCAAGAGAATTTGAGGGCGGAGAGATAGACTGGTCTTGTAACGAGAGCAGGAAAGGCTCTGGGTATCCCCGAGGTGCCGGGCAGCACCTGCCGGGCTCGCCCCTCTCCTCTGCAGCCACCGGAGCCTCGGGCAGGTGGAGATGACCCTGAGACACGAACTGCCCCGGGTACCGCGCTGCTGCCTCGCCCCGCCGCGCTCCTGTGGTTAACACAGCATCAGTCACGGCCCAGCTATGCCCTGGCATTTCCGCTGCTCATTCCCTGAGCAGCGCCAGCGCAGGGGAAACTGAGGCACGGTCAGGTGGGGCTGTGCCTCCTCCGTGTCAGCAGGCACAGCGGGAAACTCCTGGAAAGACGAGGGGAACAAATTCAAGTCACAAGCCAATGTCTCTGACTTAATGATGGAGGCTTGTGTGTCTCGCACTTGCAGGCACAGCTGAGCCCTCCGTGGGCACATTTCTCCCACATGTGACACCACTCACAGCTGCTCTCCCAGCTCCTGTGCTTGAAGCTCGTCTGTGCTGCTGGCAAAGCACGGCTCAGGTGCTCCTGAAGGGGGGTTTATTGATAATTTTTTCCTTTTAATAACTACTATGCTCTTTGTCAGAAAATTTCATGTTCCTTGAAGTTAGGGGAATGTGGTGACATCTGAAAGGAAAATTTTATTCTAAAGCTTGTCTTGACATTTTTCTTCTCTCTTTTTAAATTTCCCTTTTAAATAGGGGAAAAGGAGGAAGGAGAGCACACAGAATGCAGAGGAAGTGAGATTTCCCATCACAACAACAAAACTCTTCAAAACATTTTTTTTAAACCAAAACAATAGTCAAAAATATCAGAAAGCAAACTGTGACAGTTTACCAAACATCCTTAGCTTTCTTTTTTTTTTTTTTAACCGCTCTGAGTTTTAACTCCAATGACTCCTCACACAAGTAGATAAGAGTAGTGACTCTGGAGTGAGCAGGGAGGCAGGAATGTAAATACACATTTTGACTGCAATGAGTAAAATCCTCCTGAATGTGGCATCACCAGGGGAATGATGGGTGCCCTGGCACTGCAGGCATTGAATACATTGAATTATAGAATCACAGACTGGTTTGGGAACTTAAAGATCATCTCATTGTGCCCCCTGCCATGGGCAGGGACACCTTCCACTATCTCCTAAAATGCTCCAAGCTCTGTCCAGCCTGCCCTTGGACACTTCCAGGGATTCAGCCAGGGGCAGCCACAGCTTCTCTGTGCCAGGGCCTCACCTCTCTCTAAATAAAGATTTTTCTTCCTAACATCCAATCTAACCCTTCTCTCTGTCAGTTTTAAAACCACTACCTCTTGTCTCGTCACTATCTACCCGTTTAAAAAGTCCATCTCTTTCCATTTTTAAAGCCTCCTTAAGGTATTAGAAGGCTGTAGTGGGGTCTCCCTGAAGCCTTCTCTTCTCCATGCTTCAATTATATCTGTGCAGTTGCATTTTATAGACTGCTTTACCTAGTGTAGCTGTGATCCAGGGGATGGATCGGTGCCGTGGGATCACTGCTGGCCGTGACATGACAAGGGACCCTGTGTATCTCAGCACAAGCCCTTGCAGTACTGTAGCTGTGCCTGGCTGCTTTTGTTCAGCTCCTGGTGCAGGAATCCTTTTTACTCATGTCGTGACCTTGGGCGAGCAACTTTGCTGTGCTTAAAATTAACTTCTCTGCAAACAAGGCGCATAAATCTCTGTGTCAGGAGAAGCTGTGGCATGGCATGAATGGCTCGGGTTTGGTGAAGGGTTGTCACATGTGTGGTGTCCCTCTGGAGCGAGGGTGCCAGTGCTGCCTCAGAGATGGGGTGGCCCCGATTGTGCCTCAAATCATGAGCCTTTGGCCACTTTCCATGGGGGAAGAGGGTTCAGTAAAATCTGCTGTAGCTCAGGGGTGTTTTCACCCCCCCTCCCTTCTCCTAATTTGTTTGGTTTTGCTGGCAGAGCTAAATAGGGGCTGCGGAGACTGATGAAAGAGGCTGCAGGCTCGTCTTACAAAATAAAAAGGCTGGAGCAAATTGGCGTGCTTAGCCTGGGAAAACAGAAGCTGAGGGCAGCACAAGGAGAGCGGTGCACGGACGGATCCCAGGGTACACCCTGCGGGAGGAGATGAGCTGCTGAAAGCCTTGGCACAAGGCTGCTGTGTGTCTGTAGCCTGTGACTACACGCAGCAGCCTGGAAACGAAAGGTAGCTCTTAAGCACGGGAGGAGGGAGGGCCTGGAAAGGCTTCCCAGCAGGAGCCCTGTGTGCCCGGGGCACACGAACTCCTTTGGTGCCCTGTGAGGGGTTTCAGGCTGCCACAGCCACCATAAAGGAGCACGAAGGGTCCCACAGCCCCTCATACCCAGGCTGGTGTCACTGCAGGGCCGTGGGAGGATGTCTGTCTGTCCAGCCAGGTCCGGGCTGGGTGTGCTCTGCAGATAAACAGCTCCTTTTACACTTATTCATTCTGCCTGTGTACACAGCCTGCTCGCCAGCGGCCGGGAGGTGCCTTTTCCCGGCGCTGCCTTTGGTGTGGGTTTTACAGATGGTTTTTATTCAATCAGGCAGAGATGAGGGAGGAACATGGCAAATGTGTGAAGTGTGCTGGTCATTGCTGGCTTCCTGGGACACCCTGACCTTCACCCACTGATCCACAGAGAGCGTGCGGTCATCACTGACTCCTCAGTCCCAGGTGGCTGTCAGGTCCCTTGTATTTGCCTCTTACTGGACACTTAAAGTGACTGGGGTTATAAAAACAGGAGCGGGGAGAGGTGACAGCTGGGCCTGGAGAATTACAGGGAGGAAATGAGATTAGAGGGAGCAAGGATCACCGGGAGGCAAGATGGCCCCATGCTGGGCAAGTCAGCTCCTTCCCTCAGAGCCCGACCCCACAACCGCTCCTTTCCCTCACAGCCTGACCCTACAACCTGCTCCTTCCCTCACAGCCCGACTCCATAAGTGATTCCTTCCCTTACAACCTGCTCCTTCCCTCAAAGCAGTCAGGGATCTGCCAGCTTCTCTTTCCCTCACAGCTCAGCCCCACAATCTGCTCCTTCCCTCCCAGCCTGATCCCACAAGCAATCCCTTCCCTCCCAGCCCAAGCCCTGAAGCTGCCCTTTCCTCCACAGCTCCTTCTCTTATAGTAATCAGGGATACACCAGCTTTCCCTTACTTCATATCCTGACCCTATAGCAGTGAGGGATCCATCAGCTACCCCTTACTTCATCGCCTGACCCCATAGCAGTGAGGGATCCACCAGCTACCCCTTCCCTCACAGCCCAGCCCCACAGCCTGCTCCTTTCCCTCAGCCTGGCCGCACAATTGTCCCTTCCCTCGGCACTCAGGGACCCACCCGCAGCCCCCGGCCCGGCCCGGCCGCCGCCGCTGCCTCGGGCCCGCCCCGCTCCCTCAGAGCGGGCGGGGCGGGCGCGGGGCGGTCCCGCCCGCCGGGGCAGGCACAGCGCGGGCCGCAGGTACGAGCGGAGCGGAGGAGAGCGGCCGGGCCGGCGCGGCCATGGGGAAGGTGCAGCTCTTCGAGATCCGCCTGGGCGACAGCCGCGTCGTCTACAGCCCCGGCGAGCCGCTGGCCGGCACCGTCACCGTGCGGCTCTCGGGCTCGCTGCAGTACCGAGGTGAGCCCGCGGCCTGCCGTGCCCTGCCGTGCCCGCCGCCCGCGGGGCCACACGGCAGGGCGGATATCCCGGGGAGGGGTTCCCGAGCTGCCCTGGCCCGCCGGGCGCCCCGGGGATGGTGCCGGGGAGCGGCCGGGCTCCCTTCCCCGGCTCTGGGGACCGGCGTCTATGGGGCTGCCCCATCGCTGCTGCCCCCGCTGCCATGCGGCGGCCGGGAGGGGCCGATGGGAGCAACCTGCTGGATTATTTCCTCCTCCGCTTCCTCCTCTTACTTTTAACTCCTATCCCATAAATAAGGAAACATCCTTCCAACCCCCTTCCCAAAACAGCCCAGCTCGGGGCTGTGCCTCAGCAGCCTCCGGAGCTGGCGGGTGCCCAGGGTGGCAGCGGGAGGCGGTGGAGGGGCTCGCCCGTCTCGTTCTGCTTTGCCGGAGTCCTGCGGCTTCCCAGAGCTGCCGGCATCGCCCGAACCCCGAGCCTGGTGCCCCTGGGTCGGACGGAGCCCGAATGTGTTAGGGCAGGGCGATGGGAGGAGGTGGGCGATGCCGTGTCCCGGTGGCCGATGCCGTCCCTGCCGGGGCAGGAGGGAGGAGATGGGCGCTGCTGTGTCCTGGCAGGAGCGGTACCCACCCAGGCTCGCAGGCACCGTCCGCAGCGAGCAGCCGTGTTGTAACATCTCCAATGAACTCGGGCGCTTGAGTTGTGGCTCTGCTGGTGTGGGAGATGTCCGCGGTGTGTACGAGGTGCTGTGAGTGCCCGCTGGGCAGCAGCGGTCTGGAGCAGGAGGTGTTGGGCTAGCAGGTTGTTGTTGCTCCGCGCAGGGCTCGGGCCATGCTCGTGGCTGGTGCAGTCCGTCAGGGCACAGGGATGGGGCTGGACTGCAGGGAAATGAGCGGCTGGGCTCGGATCATCCAAACTGGGAGCTTCCTCCCCCGCCTGAGAGAAGTCATTCGCATTTGCAAGTCAGCTTTGTGCTCAGTGCTGTGGAAATGTGAACCAATTTGCTGTTTTCCCTGAGGTCTTGCTTGCTTCTTGTGTGTGCATGCTTCTTCCTTTGTAACAAATTATTGGAGGGGGAAAAAAAGACCAAGTAATGTAAAATGCGAAGTCTCTGTTCAAGAGCTGTCAGCCTGGATGATGATGCCTATGCTTGCCTGTGCCTTGCTTTTGAGAGCACCTCTCCCAGTTGTCTGCAATAGCTTTTGGAAGCTTCTTGTGGAAAAAAAAAGTATCTAGGACAAGTGTAAACTTGTAGCCTGTTTAACTCCTGTCAGAGCAAAACAGTTGCAGATCCAGCGTTTATCTCAGTGGAGAGTACTCCCAGATGTACTTCCAGCAAAGATGTTCATAATGAAGTCTGGCTGACTTCCCTCCTCAGCCCATCCCATTGCCTTCCACCCATTCCTGAAGGTGCTCCTTGGGAGGGACAGGAGTTTGGCTTTGGAGGGTTTGGTGTGCTGGCCCCTTGTGCTGCCAGCTGGCCAAAGCAACTTGCTGCTGCCTCTACAACTCCCATTTGGGGAGGACCTGCCAGGTTCTGCTCTACACCAGCTCTCCTCTGCTTCCTGGTGGTGTTGTAGGGAAGGAGAAAGGTGTCTCTTTGTTCTAGACATTCTTTCTGCTTCCTTATTGCTTTGATTCTGAGAAGCATCGGGGTCTGCTGTTAAGTGCAGGTCCTGAACTCAGGAGGGGTTTTGCTGTGGGATCTGGTGTTTGGGGCTAGTGCAGGGATTTTGGAAAGAGCTGGGGCAGCTGAGTTCTAGAAAAGCTGTCAGGAGCATCCAGCCAAAATCTGAGGTGGGCTCCATGTGGTTGATGCTTCTATTGTGCTTAGGTCACTGAGCAGCTCTTCTAGGCTGTTTCCTGTACAGTGGCTTCATGAGCCAGGGTAGAAACTTTCCATTACTGGTGTCAGAACTCACCCAGTTAGGTCACATTTGGATGTGAAACCAACTTCTGCCAAGCACAAGGTGACTCTTTGTTGTGTGTTCTCCCTCCTGCTGTGTATCTCACAGTCTCTGGTGCTTAAACCCTCCACACTTGATCTCTTGGGCACCCTCTCCTTTCTGGATGAAGGAAATGTCTCACCCTCAGAGGAAGAGGCTCATGTAGCTGCTGAAACTTCCTTTTTGGTGTTACAGCAGGTGACTACCTGCTGAAAGAGATCTTAAAGGGACTTGTGAGCCCTGTTGAGCTCTGTGGGCTCAGCACAGGAGGGATCAGCCAGCGTGACATGCTCTGGCTTCCTGCTGGGCTGTGGGGAGAGCTGGGTGGCATCAACTCATCTTACATTGTATATATCCCCCCACACACCTTCTGTGGCCAACTGTGACTTTCCAGGCTAATAAACTGCTTCCAGGAGTTTACTCCTCACCCCTGGCAGGTCTGGCCCACAGCCCCACAACTTGCTGCTTTCCATTTCCTGAGCCAGGCGAGCCCGGCGCGGTGACTTCTCGGTGCTGTGGTGTGAGATCACAGCCGGAACCAGCCTCTAGGTGACTCCTCACACGGTAACTTCTGGCTCTTGAAAATTACACCTTCTGAAAGGTGACAGTGCAAACAAACACAGCTCGTTGTGCCTTGCTAAACACAGGAGAAAACTTGGGTCATGGGACAGCATAGCTGGGGACACACCTTTTGGGATCATTCATGTTCCCACTTAGACTGGCATCAGTGCCAGCCCTGCTGACTGGCAGTGAGGGCTCTTCAGGAGCACATCTTCTTCAGCTGACCTTGCAGCAGCATCACAAACACTGACTGGTCCTGGTGACCCACGTGGACCTTCTGAGGAGTCACACTTCTTCCTGTGCCTGTGCCAGGGTGAAGGACCTGCCCAGAAAACTTCAGAGCCTCAGGGGAGAGCGCTGATGGAAATGGAGAATTCCTGATCATTGTGCCTGGTTTGCTGGGTAAATCATCAAACATGTGTGTACAAAGAATAATTAATCTTACAGGAAGCTTGCACAGGGACAGCTGGAGATGGAGTTAATTTGTGGGGAAGGAGGAGGGAAGCCAGTTCATTTGGAGCAGGGCAGGCAGTTCTGGTTGCCGGCAGGAGCATGTGGGAACAAAGGCTTGTGCTGCCTGGAGATGCTGGAGCACTTTCCTCTCAACTCTGTGGCTTCCAGGGGCCATGTGAATTATTTTGGTCCCGCCTGCCGTTCAGCAAGGCTTCAGTAAGCGTAATGTTAAAATAACAGCCCTCTCTGCCAGGTCACCAAGAGCAAAGAAACAGCAAGTGCTTTCCGGAACAGATTTCAGCACTTTGCTATTCTCCATTCTGTTATTTGGCTGGCCAGGTTTATGCAGGGATGAGTTGACTTTAAAATCACCTCCTTGAACTACAAAGCTATAGGCACAAGAACTCATGTTTGTTCATGCTCTAGAAATACAGATACATAATTCCCATTTCCACAGAGTGGAGAGCCTATGAATCATAATTTTCTTCTCTGATCTTAAATGTAGTAAATATTCTCACTTCTCGTATGGAGAACAGAGAAAGCTGGTGGGGAAGGGGGATGAAGAGCAGGGCTCTGAAATCCTGGATCAGGTGTGCAAACTAAAAGGTAACTTCTGTTCCCTAGAAGGGCAGCAGGGAGAAATTTGGGTTTGGTGGTTCTGACGTGTGTGTAACCTGTGCCCTTCCTGAGGGGAAGGGATGACACCAAAGGACTTTGTTGGCCACGATTCTCCTACCACTTGACCTCTGGTACAGTGGAAAACGTTGTTCCTGCAGGAAGGCTGTGGCTTGGGAAAGTGCTGGGGAAAAAGTGGATTCAGTCCCTGCATAGTGGTCTGGCTCTCTCCTGAGTCAGAAGTTTGTCTGCAAAGGAGGATTGGAAATGCCTGTGCTGGCAGCAGGGATCCCTGGGTCACCTACTCACCATGGGGGCAGCAGGGACCCCATGGCTGCTCCCTGCTTTGGGGGCACTGTGGGGAGGGAGTGTGCTGCCTGCAGAGCTGAGCTAGACCTGGGAGTTTGGAGGGCGCTGTCCCTGGTGATCCTGGCAATGTCCCATGAGGTCCTTGAGCTGTCTGGTATCCACCAGCAGTGGTGGGTGCCAGGATGAGGCCAGGCTCAGGAATGCTCAGGGATGGCTCTGCAGCATCACTCCCTCAGGCTGGATGGCTCCTGCTGGAGGGGAGCTGGATTAACTTTCTTTTCTCACTGTGTGAAGCGAGACAGCAGGGAGCTGTGTGGCCAACTCTGTCTGAGGCTGGGGAACAAAAGAGGGATTTTTGCTCTCCTGGCTGGCTTGCTGCTAGAGCTCCAGCTCCTCTGGAGTCAATAACTAATCATGAGATGGGTTTGTGTCTCTGTCGCTGCAGTGAGCCGCTCCCCCCGCCCGCGCACCGCTCGTGCTCAGCTGAAAAACTGCTCGCTGCTTTCCTTGGCGAGGAGACGTGCCACGGCCTCCCATCCCTTGTTTAACAAAATGGGAGGACAAGTGGAGTGGAGTTCTGTCTGTCTGATTTGCTTCCAAGTGTGACAAACGGGGTGTGAGTGCTTATCCCTTCCCTGGAGCGGCGCAGAGCTGTCAGAGATGCAGCTTGTCTTTCTGGGCTGGAGTCAGGTAGGCGGCAGGGAGGCTCCCTGGCTGGGAGGAAGAAGCCTGTGGGTTTCCATCCCTCTCATCCCAAGGCAGCTCCCTATCCCTGGCTGTGTTGGGAGAGGAGGAGCAGCCACGGAGGTGCATGGATGGGCGTGCTCCACTCGGAGCTTGTTGTGGAATACTTTGTGCTGTAAGTCATCCCCAGGGAAGAAGTAGGTGTGTAGAAGACACAGAGCTGTCACTTGGCTTGGTGAAGACTTGCTAGAGGCTCTCATGGCCAGTAAGAAGAGGATGGACATGTGGATCATCCTCTGCTATCCAGAGAGGGGATGCTCAGGCCCTTCCAAGAGATGAAGCGTATGGGGTGGCTGGGTTGTGCTGCAGGGCTGCTGCAGACCTGACCTGTGCCAGAGCAGAGAGAAAGGTGCTCTGCCAGGCATTGGGGAAGGTCTTTTCCTTCTCCTGCTCAGGGCAGCTCCTCCTGAAATGGCCTGGCAAACATGCCAGGGGCTGGGCTTTGGTTTGGTGCCTCTTTTCTTGAGGGCTGATTGCTGAGATATCCAATGTACAGCCTTTAGGCTACTGCTGTGACCTCTGGAGTCTGGCAACAGGAATTGCTGTGGAAGTTAATTGCCTCTTTGTGCTGCTCTTAAAATCTGTCACTCTTCAAATCTCTCGTGCAGAAATGCAAAGTGCTTAGGAGAGGAGAAAATGAGCAAAGGACCAGACTGTTGCCAGTCAGCATATTTTTGCCTTGTGCACAGTTGTGCCTGCATGTGCTCAGAGTCCCTGGGCTGTGCTCAGGATCCAAAACAGAGGTGAAATGGATCCATACCACAAAGGTGTTCAGGCTTCTGTCTGCTTGTGATGGCTTTTAAACAGCAAATCCCCATTCCTCACTCTCTCTCTGGCAAATAAAAAGTGAGTGATGAGGTGCACAAGTCAGCTGGGAGTGAGGTGTTTTGCTGTCCCTAAGTTTGTGGGCAGCGGCCTTTCACCCCAGTGTGGGTACCTGTGGCTGGGTATTGCTCTGTGCAGAGGGGTGGCCAGTGCCATGGGTTTGAGTTGCGTGGCTTGAATAAATTCTCACAGGTGTATTGGGATCTTGAGATGCTGCATGATGGTAGTGGAGAGGGTATGGGGTGTCCTAAGGTGAGTCTTGAGCTGCTTTTGACTCCCTTGACAAGATGAGGGTGACAAGCTAGTGCCAACCTGGAATTATTTAGAGACCTGGTTTAAAAACACCCTGATCTCTAAGCACCTTAACCTTTGTTAAAAACTGGAGTTTGTCAGATATCTGTAGCAAAATCTGTTTCCAAGAATCATGAATCATTTCTGGAGCACTAATGCTTATGACTTCCACTCCTTTGTTCTTGCTGACAGCGCTCTGCTCTCTGACAGTTGTTCTGGCTCAGGCAGCTCAGACCAGAGGTAACAATGCTGCAGCAATTCACTGTTCATCCCTCCCAAAAACACCCTCCTGAATCCCAAATATTCCCTGCAATAAGAGTGGGATAAAACTGGCTTGGAAGGTAACAACTCTAGAGAGGAATGCTCAGTGTATGGGTAGAAATTGGAGCCTCCTCGATGGGGATTATTGTCAGGGCAAGAGGTTCAGCTCAGGTCCCAGATGTTCCTTTTCTGTCCGCTTGGATCTCTGAGGAGCCCAGCCTGACCATGAGGACTGTCCTACCAACCTGTAGCACTAACAGCACAGCAAGGATTTGTTATGTATCTGGTGCTCTGGTGATAACAAGAACATAAGTCGTCTTTCCAAACCGATGATCTTGCTATAAATAGAGAATCCAGCTGCTTGTGTTGAATGGCATCAAAGAAAATCACAGGAGCAGCTCTTATGCTTAGTGAAGTGGATTCTGGCTGTTTTCTCTGAAGATGCTGGGGTTGGGAGATTTCTTGACAACTGAGACATGCAAAGGCCGTGCAGGAGAGCTCAGTGGGGAATCTTCAGCAGGGAGCAGGCGGGGCTGGGATCTCTCATCCTGGGCTGGGATCTCTCATCCCATGCTGGGATCTTCAGCTGGGAGCAGATGAGGCTGGGATCTCTCATCCTGGGCTGGGATCTTCAGCAGGGAGCAGGTGAGGCTGGGATCTCTCATCCCAGGCTGTGCCTTCCTGCCTCCCCAACAAGAACCTGCCTGTGCTGGTACCTGGCCAGGATGAGGAGGCACTAAATGCAGGCTTGCTTTACTGCTTGTAAATAAAGCTCTTCAAGAAAAAGCCCTTGAAACCTCCCCTTCTAGGAGGAGGGGAGCTGGCTCCTGGCTCGTGCTTGGGAGCTGCAGCAGCTCTAAATCATTTGGAGGTGTCTCAGCAGTTCTGTGTGCTGAGTTGTGAGTTCAGTGCCTGGAGCAGCAGGAGGATGGACCCTGATGTGGTTCCACGTGGTTGCCTGACTCCTTGCTTCTGCCTCCTGTCCCTGTAAGTGGGCTCCAACCCCTCCCACCAAAACTCCTGTTCCCAGGATGGCTGAGCAGTCCTGAGTGTGCTGCTTTAGTCCTTCTTGTGCCATGGAGGCAGGGGCTTGCTCAGGACACTGGGTTGTGACAATGTGCCCTGTGCTGAGTCCTCGCAGCCCCAGGGGTGTCCAGCCTGTGACAGACCTCCTGCCCCACCAGATGCTGGGCTGACTTTGCATGTGCTCCTCATCTGGAGAGTGGGTGATGGGGAATCTGTGCCCAGGAGCATCCCTTGAGCCCCAGGAGGGGATGGAGAAGTGTCATCTCTCCTGAACCTTACATCTGCAGGGCTGTCTGTTGCTGAGGCCAAGAGAGCTGTGTCTGGCTGTGTCGTGGGTGGCAGTGAGGGTCTCCCAAAATGAGCATCAGCCCACAGGATTTGTAGCCTTACCTCTTAGAAAAGGGTATCTGAGAGTCTCAGAAGAAAATGAGCGTGACTCAGTCCCACTGCAGAGCCTGGCCCACAGGAGCCCTGCTGCTCTGGTATTACAGTAAGCCTGTTAAGCATGAATTTCCAGAAGTCTTTGAAGCATTTATTTAGAAAGAGTCTGAAAAGGGAGTAGGCTCTTGTGAATCAACCTCTTTGTGGTGAGTAGGGAAACCTGATCAGTCGGCTGTTTAATCAACCTCTTTGTGGTGAGTAGGGAAACCTGATCAGTCGGCTGTTTATCTTCTGCAGTGGCTTCTGCAGCCAGCGTGGAGGGAGATGCTCCTGCGGCGGGGGCAGAGGGGCTGTCTGGGCAAAGAGCTGTCAGACCTGCTCAGGCTGTGGGGAGAGTGGGGCAGGGCCGTGGGGGTCACAGGCAGAGGTGGTTCCCAGGACAGAGGTGTGTTCCCAGCACATCAGAGAGCTCAGCCTCCCTGGCTGCTCCTTTTCCACGGGAATCACAGTTGTTCTGCCAGCGAGGTGGGAAAAGGTGCCAGGCTTTGCACTTGCTGGCAAAGAACAATCGAGTTTGTTAATGAGTTTAAAGGGGCGTTTTCTTACACCAGCATCCAGCACATCCCCCTGGGATCTGCAGTGCTCTGTGGTAGGTTGTGGTGGAGTTTCTTGCTCAGTTCTTCCTTTTTTAGACAGCCAAGTCAATTGTACCAGAATATCTTAACTCCCCTGGCCTAAAGTAGTGTTAAGTGCTGGGTGGAAACCTATTTCACTTTGGGCAAGCTATAAAAAAATGACATTCCTCACTTCTGTTTTAGCACTGCTCAGTCTGAGGAAGGGTGGCTGTGGTCCCTGTCTGGCTGAAGTGCTGAGTGCTGGCAGGTCCTGGCATCCATCAGCATTCCTGTGAGCCAGGGTGAGCTGCTGATTCTGTTCCACTTGTCTGGCTGCATGTGGGGCATCTGGGACTTGCATTCCCTTCCCACGGGGCTGCTCTAGGGGCCAAGTGCTGAAGATTAAGATGCTCTGACTGCTTATGTATGTAGAGCCTTATTTCACTTTGAAGAGGATAGCTTACTTAAATTCAGGGCTCACAAAATCCAGCTTATTACCTAGGTCCCCTGAGAAAGGTGGAGTAAATTAAATCTACATTAAAATTATTAAAATAAATCTGTCTTGTGCAGGGCATCATGAGTAAAACTTTTGTGGGCCCTGCTTGAGATCCTAAGTATGAGATGTTCCTGTGCTGGCTGCCTGGAGCTTGGTCCCATCCCAGTCCATCCCTGAGAGCAACAGAAGCTGCTTCCTCATGGATGACCTGAACAGAAGTGAGCTTCAAATGCAGTTCTAGGGGGAAGGCAGGCACTGCAAACAGGTCACAGTTTCCCACTCTGAATTTCTGTCCAGAGTAGCAGAAAGGAAAGAAACCTTTTGAGATAAAAGTTGGCTTCACACCCTGGAGCAGTTGAAGCTCCACATGAAACGTTGCCTCCATCTCTCCTCCAGCCTTCTGCTCCTCTGCAACCTCCCTGCTTTTCCCCTCCAATACTTGTAGGGATGGATGCTGGGAGAGGAGGAGGCTGTGAGCGCTGGCAGCGTGGCTCAGGTGGGTGGCTGGCATGGAGATATTCCTGGGGAGATGTGAGATCTGCCTCTCTGTGCCAAGTAGCTTCTCACTGCTGCTTGATCTGGCTGTTCCCAGCATGTCAGGGTGCCTGTGTCTGCCAGCCTGGCCTGGGAGGAAGAGGATGGTCCCTCAGCATGCTGGGGTGGGGCACAGTTGCTCTCCTTGCAGGAATACCCAAGGAATGACATCGCTGACCTCTGCCCTGGGCGTGGCACTGTGTGGAGCAGCTCTGCTGGACTGTGCCACCTGTTTGGGATGGGATGAAAGTCTGGGCTCCCAAAACTGGTCTGAGGCACTGCCAGGACATGTCCAGACTCTGCCTGGCTGTTATGGTACAACCACCTCTGCCACTGTGGGCTCTTGAGCAGAACAAGCCCACTTCTCCCCTCCTCTTCCCAGTCTGTGTGCCTCAGCACTGGGGCCCACATCATTCTGGAGCTTAAGAAAAGTCTCAAACTTGTCCTGGTTTTGCAAGAGGCAGTATTGGAGAAAGGATTGCCCCAGCATCCCCTTCTGGAGCATGCTTGGGGAGCAGTGAGGAGGTCGTAGCAGCAGCAGCATGGTGGGGCTGGGCTGAGGGGCTGCATGGGGTGAAGCCCCTTAGTCAGGCCCTGAGTGCAGGTGCTGTGGTGTTTCATGCCTGTTGCTAAGGAGCTGCCTCTGGCCCATCCAAGGCACAGACTTTGTGGCACGTGTTCATCCCCCTGCCACAGCCTGTGTGGCCTTGTTCACTGGTGAGTTTTCCCCCTGCAGCCCGATGTGTGCAGAGCCAGGCTTGTTAAGTGTGCTCAGCTGAGGATTTAATTCCAGATGTTTGAGATGACCCCCTTCCTCTGAGGGCAGCCAGCCTGCTGATAAAACACTGTGATGCTATAAATAAACCTGTCTGCTCCACAAGGGAGAAAAGCCTTTGGTTTGAGCAGGAGTTCTAAACAGGAGCCCAAGGGTTGGCTTTTTTGTCTTAGGATTTATGTTGGCCCTAGGTTTTGGGGAGGAGCTGGAAATGTAGGTTTTCCTGCTGCTCTCAGCCTGATGGAAGAAAATGCTTGCAGTGGGGGGAAGGATTGACCTGCCTGGGAAAGGCCTTAGAAGATTTGTTCTCCTGCTTTTCTGCAGGTACACACCTGCCCAGCCTCCCTTTGGAGGTTTCTGCGCTGCTGGAATGAGGCCATCCTTGTGTGTCCATACTGCTGCCCCTCCTCAGGCTGGGCTGAAATAATTCATGCATAGCTGAGATAATGACTGTGGGTCACTTTGCCCCTGTGGCAGAGCTGTCACTCCCCTGGGGCTGCTACAGGTGGGGTTTTTCCAGGCTGTCTTGAGGAGCTGCTTCAGCCTTCCTACAGTGTGGGGTTCTTTGGAGGGTCTGGGCTTCCTGCAGGTTGGGTGGGACACCCAGGTGGGTCCTCCTGCCTCAGCCTGGCAGTGGACACATACAGCCCTGTGGCCACTGCCAGGGCAACAGGCACTGCTGGCTCTTGGGATTACATTTACTGAGCTTGGATTTGTAGGGCTGGCTCTGGTGCCCTGGAAATCAGCACACTGAAAGGTTGGGGAGGGAGGGACTGTCCCTTGCATTGCTGTGAGGGGTTTGGCTGGTCCAGCCCCTTGTGGGTGCAGAGGGCAAGTGCCAGCCTGGGGAAGGAATGGCTGAACAGCAGAGGTTGCTCTTGCTTCTGGGGGCTAAATGGTGCTAAAGTTTGTGCCTCTGCAGAGGGGCTGCAGCTGGGCTCGTGTGTGGCAGGAGCATTAGCACAGGGACAGAGAGGGGTCAGACACAGCAACCACTCAGAATTTCACTGGGAGCCTGTCTGAGCCTCCGAGCAGAGAGCTGCACTGGCTGTGAGCTTGTGAGGGCTGTGGGAGGTGGGATGAACCCCTGGGGCACAGGGAGCAGCAGCCAAGTGCTCCAGGAGCTGCTGGTGCTGTGGGAGATGCTGCTCCCTATGTGCCAGCTCCAGACAAGTCACCTCCCAGGGTCTGCCTACAGGCTTGAATTTGATTCGAGATGGAAAGCACAGACTACTCTTCTAGACAACTCCTCTCCTTCCACGTTGGAGGCCAGACCTCTTTCCTGCCCCTGTGCTGGGTTCTTGTGAAGGAAGAAGATAAAAACCTCCCCAGACAATCCTTAACCTTGTGCCAAACCCATTGCTGCCTCCAGCACTCGTTGTGAGCTCTGCTCTTGCCTCACTGGCTTGTGAAATGCTCAAGACTATTTGTGTCTCAAGAACTGACAGGATGGACCCAGAAGGATGGGGACAGCTGAGATTTAATTAGGAGCTGTTGGTTTAATTAGTAGTGTCTCTATATATTCATGCACGAGGGACTTGTGTGTCTCGTGAGTTTCCAGCCTTCCTGCTCAGTCCTTTCTGCAGCTGTATGGGTGTGTTTCTGTGTAAAGGCCATCAGTAGAAAAACCTCATCCTGCTCTCTTGGTGTCCACTTCTCATGGAACTTTTCTAGGAATTACCCAGCCTGATAGTACAGATTACAAACTGAGAGTAACTTCCTCTGCCTATGGGTCTTGCTCTCTCCCAGGCTTTCCATTTTTCCAGTGCTATCTGGTCCTGCTTTGCTCCCAGGGTGGGAACCTCAGACCCCTCATTTTCACACAGATGCAGGTTGGAGGATCTCAGGGTGAATCCAAATTTGTGGTCTTTGCTGAACCCAGAGGTGTCACTCGAAGGTGGAGCTGTGGTGTTGTGTTGAGGTGACCTCCTGCTGCCCCTCCTGTGACAGCCCATCCTTCTGCCAAAACCAGGTCCCTACTGCCATGCTTTGGGGAGGGGTTGGGGCTCAGGGGGATCCTTCACCCCCTTCTCCCAAGGCTGCTCCTGGTCTCTGGGATGGAAAATGGCTCATTCCCAGCTCATGGATGCTCTGAGTCCCTGCAGCTTTGGAGAGTCCCTGGCAGCTTGGGAGAATCGGTTAAAATGTGGTGATCAGTGTCTGCCATGGCTCTGATGGAGAGGGATGAGGGAAGGGGGCTCTGCCTTCCTCTGCCTGGTTTCCATGAAATGAAGATTTCTCTGGTGCACACTCACTTGACTCCCACAACTGCCACAGCACTTTCTCCTCCTCTGCTCCCTTGTTAGCTGGATCCAGGCATGCAGGAGTTTTCCAGAGGGTATCTGAGTCCCTGGGTGCCCTCTGATTCTGTCACTAAAGCATGCCCTGGTCCCTTGTGCTGTGTGGGGTCACTGCAGGCACAGTGGCTCTGCCATCCATCTCATCCCACGTGTGCAGGGCTGGGCTCCTCCTTCCCTGCAGCAGGGAGAGCTGGAGCCTCTGGGTGCAGCAGACATGGCTGAGGCCACGTGGTGACCCGGGTAAGCTTCAGCTGGCAAAACCCCAGGCTGTTTGTAAGGACATTCCAGTGCCATTTCAGAGCTCAGGTGCCAGCTCTTCATCCGTCCTTGCGGAGGAAAGGGAATGACAGGAGGGTCTGTTTGTCCTGCTTGAGCTGCTGCCAACTGCAACAGCCACCTCCAGCTGTGTCAGGTTGTGTCAGGGGCCAGGGCAGCTCAGGCTGAGCTCAGGGCAAGGTTCTTCCCCCAGAGGGTGCTGGCACTGCCCAGGCTGCCCAGGGAATGGGCACGGCCCCGAGGCTGCCAGAGCTCCAGGAGCCTTTGGACAGCGCTGCCAGGGATGGACAGGGTGGGGATGGTGGAGGGTCTGGGCAGGGACAGGGGCTGGGCTGGGGGATCCCTGTGGGTCCCTCCAGCTCAGGATATTCAATGATTCTATGAACTGGTTTTGCTGCTTCCCCTGCCCAGCCTAGAAAATCCAAGCTGACCAAGATGCAACAGCCTCTTCCCTCCCCCTCTGCCCATACCTGTTGTAGCAGGTGTGTGACACAGGTGGGACTTGAAAGTTCACTTGGGACTGGGGCTGAGTGCAGGGTGACCATTGAGTGTCTGCTTGCTCAGCACATGGCTGGATTTTGGAAGGAGGGATGTGCACACACAACCTGCCCCTGGCAGAGGAGGGGATGTGTGTGCTGTCCTTTCCTCATGCCTGAGGTGCCACACCAGCTCCCCCGAGGAGGGCAACTCACTGGGTCAGGAGAAAAAGCAGTTTGAAATCTATGGCTGCTCTCCTTAAATCACCTTGGAAGGAGGCAGACGTGCCCAGCTCCTGGCATCTCTATTTTTACTTTGTGCAGAGATGGATATGGCTGAGCTGTCTCCTTTTATTTCCAGCACTTGGCGCGTGCTGCAGCGTGTTGCTAAAGATGTGTCTGGCTGGATGCGGAGCTGCCCGCTTCCCTGAGTCCCTCAGGGACTCTGGGGTGAAGGGCTCTTGCCTTCTGCATGGCTTCATCATTCTTTTCTTCTCTTTGCCTCCCCCTTCCCCTCCCTTTACAGTTTTTGGACTTTGTTTTTTTCCTGTATTTATTCAAATCAGCCTGGGTAAACAGGGAGCAGGAGGGAGGTGACTGGGGCCACTGGTAGCCCTGGATTCCAGAGGCATTTTTAATGGGTCTCTAATAACTGGAACTGGCCTATTCTGATGCAGAAACTATTCTTATTTCCTCTGTCTGCAGCTTGGCAGTTCCCAGATTTCCTTGGAAAGGCTCAGACTGTGCATTTTGCTTCCTGACAGGCAGCCTGACAAGCTCTGTGCTCAGGTGGCTCCATTGCAGCAGCTGTGATGGTGCTGGTTTTGCCAGGTCCATCCTGATAATGCCATTTTTGGGTTCCAGCTGCCCCCAGAGCCGTGTGCATGAGCTGTGCTTGTCACACATCCATGTCCCTCCTCCTGCTTGTGGGCAGGAGCCTGTACAAGAGCGAGCCAGGCAAGTCCGCAGTATCTCCCTCTGCCCATGGGATGCTCATGGAGAGGCTGATTTTATGGTCCACTGTTCCAAAACCTGGTTAGGAGTGAGATGAATGGTTTGATCTGTTGAACCAGGCACCTCTGAAACCTCCCAGATAACCTGGCCCTGTAGCTGCCAGACTTTCCTGCTCTGGGCGTGAAACTGGGGGGCTCTCTGGCTGTCCTGGACAACATCACCCACCCTGCAGGGGCCTGGGGATCTGCTGGCTCCTCCAGGAGCCTGGGGGATGAGGTGGGTTATGCAATCCCTGTGTCCAGCCACACTGTCAGCTGTGGGGCAGTAGCTCAGAGCTATTGTCCACCCCATTTTTCCCCAATGAGGTGTGGGGTGCTCATGTGTCTGGAGCAGGTTGGAGAAGGTGCTCTGTAACAAATCTCTGCCCCCTGCACTGCTCCAAGGCTTGTCCCACTTGACTTGGTGTGCCTGGTGAGGGGACACTGGGGACTTTGGGGAGCACAGAGGGAAGGGGAGAGTGAAATTCCTTCAAACTTTTCAGCCTGAAATGCTGCTTTCTGTTGCTTGGGGCTGGAATGGCAACCCCAGGGTGAGTGATGGTCAGGGAATGTGGCTGGAGAGGGCTTGGTGGGGCTGAAGGACTGGAACCCCTCAGAGCCCCAGAGCAATCCCTTCAGGAACTGCCCCTCCTCTCTAGGCACAGGCTGGCTGTGACCATGCAGTTTGGGATGTCAGTGGTTAATTAGGAAGCCTTGGAGCTGACAGCTCCTGTGCTGGAAAACTCCTCAGCAAGCTGGAGAGGGATTTTTGGACACGGTCTGACTTTAGCCCTAGTGCTTGACCATGGCAGCAGGGCCCCAGCCAGGGCTGGCTCTGGGTGTCAGACTGCAAACCCACTGCCTCTGCCTGCTGAGCCTGTCTGCTGTGCCACAGCCTGTGTTCCTGAGCATCCCCACCCACCTGCCTCCCTGGAACAGGAGAGCCTCCTCACCACAGTGCAGCATCGGGCTGCAGTCAGAGCCTGTGGGCCCCTTATCTGGGCATTGAACAGATGGTGGTGATCTATAAACTCCTGCTGTGCAGGGAGGCTGAGGGGGAGCCTGCTCAGGGGCTGTGGCTCCTGAAGGATGGGAATGTTCTCCAGCTTTTGGTTGGGCTTTTCTTGCTCACATCTCCTGTGTGAAAATGAGGGAATGGAGTGGGTGAGTCTGAGCTTGATCTGACTGGATCCATCTGTGTTCTGTAGGCTAATTCAGAGTGGGACAGGCTTGTTGTGAGCCCAGAAATGTGGCAGTGTGTCCGAGCTTGGCACCATGTGTAGATACCACCCTGCTGAAACCTTTCCTGCTCCTGATGCTGAGGCCCCTCTGTGGCTTTGGCTCTGCCACCTGTCAAAAGAGAGGATTGGATGTCACCTGGGGGTGTGGGGAGGGTTCATTGTGATGTTCACCTCGGGAGGGCACCTGTATCAGCTCAGGTGTGCTCTGTGCTGTGGTGGGGGAGTTCCCATCCCAGGCCATGCTATCCTGATCTTTGCCTGCCTTGCAAATGCTGAAGAACATCACAGACATGAGGCAGTGATGTGTCAGCCTCGCTGCTGTTATTGATGTTTGGGTAATGAGAGTTGGCATCTGGAGCTGCTTATCCTTTGTCCTTGAGTGTAGAACAACACTTGGACTGCAAGGGACTCTTCATCTCACGGTCATGATCAGCTGTGGGGGTATGGCAGGAGATCTGAGGGGGAGGCTGTTCTTCCTTGTGGGATTACAGACTTTGAGCCCTGAGGAGCTCATTCCACCTGTCTGCATGACCCCCCTGGCTGTGACTGGGGTAAGAGCTCTGCCCCTGCAGAGAGGGCTGGATTTGGGGTTCTTCCCATCCTGTATCCAGTCAGTCACTTTGGCCAGGCAGGTGCTCTGGAGAGCTGTTTGAGGTGCTTGCAAGCAGCAATAAATGCAGCCCTTGGTGTTTGGGTAGCGTGGGGGGAGGTGTTGATATCAACAGGGCTGAGGACACTTGGGGAGGGGAGAGCTCCTAAGCCACAGCAAACTGGCCACCTGCTTCCCAGGGAGATGCTGTCTGTGGATGCAGCTGGAATACAGGGGAGCAGATGGGTCAAACAGGGAAAGAATCTGTCTGGTGGATCCTGTCACCTTTCTGCCAGCAGAACTATTCACCTGGCCACTGGGGTAAGGGAGTTCTGTGGGCTCCAATTAAGCTCCTGCAAAACCTGATGGGATTCAGGTGGGAGATGTTCAGGCTGGGACAGCCCTGAAGGCTCTGTTTGTGCCATGATAGGTCTGCCTGTGTCCTCCCTGTGTGGGGGTAGCAGTGCAGATCATCTCTTGCTGTGCAGCAAGGCCAGTCTGTCACGTTTGTCTGTCTCTGTGGTCCAGTGTCGACATCAGAATCTAATTTCAACCTGCTGAGTATTGGCCAAGACTAACTGAAGATGTCTGTGGGGAGCTCCTCCGAAAGCCAGGCTGCAGGCTGAGCTCTTGGGGTGACTTTCTCCAGGCAAGGCACAAACATAGGTCAAATTACTGTCCTTGCTTTTGGGAGGGTCAGATGGCACCTCTGATGCTTCCAGACCTTGCTGTGTGGCTTTGCTGAGCGCTGTGTCTCTAACAGAGGAGGAAGCCACTCCCTTAGAACTGCTGTCTGGCTGGGAAGTGATGTGTGGATGGACATTTTGGAGATCCTGATGCAGGACAAGTGTTAATGGCAAAGTGCTTTTCCTGCAAGACATTAAAGCTGAGACTGAGCCCATGAGCAGGGGCTGGGAATGTCCTCTGAGGGTGACAGGGCTGTGAATTCAAGCAGCAGAGCTTGTCCAGGCTGCACTGGGGAGTCCAGCTCTCTGCTGCTGCTTCAGACAAGGCTGTTTGAACTCCTTGTTCAGCTGGTGAATGGGCTTGTGCCAAACATGTCTCTCCTCCCAGGGATGGTGAGACACTCGGTGGGATGCCTGGCTCCTCGTGGGGTGGGAGCAGCAGAGTCCTTGACTGCTCATCCCTGTCTGGACAGTGACACCTAAGGCTTCTGCTCTCAGCCAGAGTGCCAAGGCTGGTGCATGTTTTGGGAGGGAACACTGCTTCTTTGGGAGAGAGGTTTGCCTGTCAGGGAGCTGCAGTCACTGCTGGTAAGGGCTTCCTCAGTGCAAGGACACCAGCTTGAGGGTTTCAAAGGTGATAGTACCTAGGAATAGCACTGGGGTAGCAGGGAGTGCTCAGTTGTGCTGGGAGTGCTGGAAAACCTACTTTTGGAATGAAAGTGTGACCTGATTCCTCTGCTCCATTTTCCCACTCTGTGTGTGTTTACATGAGCACTGCTCCTGCACAGTGCAGTACCTGAGGCAGGACTGAACCTGAGCTTTTGCTTTCTCCCAGTGCTGATGTGTGTCCTGTCTCTCCATAGCCATCAAGGTGAGCTGCATTGGATCCTGTGGAGTGTCCAACAAGATCAATGACACAGCCTGGACTGTGGAGGAGCAGTACTTCAACAGCACGCTGTCCCTGGCAGACAAAGGTATGGTCCACAAAGGCCTGGTGCAGATCTGTGTTCACAGAAGCTTTACAGAAACATTTCACCAAGACTTCAGCATCCCCTCGATGTGAAAAACCCCTTGGCCTGTGCACAGAGCATGGGAGCCAGGATTAGACACTACAAGAGCTTAGCAGGAGCTGTGCAGGGAAGGATCCTGAGCAGAACTTGGCAGCCACCCTGCAAACACTGCTGGCATCCTCTGGCCTGATCTGCCTGAAGCAGAGCTGTCACAGGGACTCTGCTCCCTGTCTCAAGGCTCTGTGGGTTCACCTGTGATGGTGTTCACAGGGGTCTCAGGTTGAGGGAAGAGATGAGGATCTGACTCCATGCTTCAGATGGCTTGATTTATTATTTTATTATATATATTACATTAAAACTATACTAAAAGAATAGAAGAAAGGATTTCATCAGAAGGCCAGCTAAGAATAGAATAGGAAGGAATGATAACAAAGGCTTGTGCTTCGGACTCTCTGCCCAAGCCAGCTGGACTGTGATTGGCCATTAATTAAAACAACCAACATGGGCCAATCAAAGATCTACCTGTTGCATTCCACAGCAGTAGATAATCAATGTTTACATTTTGTTCTTGAAGCTTCTCAGGAGGAAAAATCCTAAAAAAAGGATTTTTCATAAAAGATGTCTGTGACATTCACCCTGCTCTGCTTCCCACGTGTGTTTTTGATGCTCACAAAACACTGATCAAAGCTGGTGAGCAGAAGCCAGTGGTTTGCTGTGAAAGGGGGTGTGGATGTGTCACTTGTGCTCCAGGTGAAGCTCTGGGAGCGTGGCAGGATCAGCCTAGGGCAGTTACCCCTGCTCCCAGTGAGATGGACAGAGATAGTGATGGGCTTGTATTGTCCTGTGGGTAAAGTGACACCAGAGCCTCTGGGGGATCTGGGCCTGAATGAATGCTGTCTTTCTGCTGATAAATAGGTCAGCCTTACCACAAATAATTCATGCTGTGCCCTGGCTCCTGTTGAAATCAAGATGTGCCAGTATTCACCTGCTGAAGGCAGTGGCTGTAACAGGAACATGGCAAAAGCCCAGGGTAGCAGGAGCTCAGCCCTCTGATACTGTTTTGTCAAGTAACAGGAAATGGGTAAAACTGAAATGGCAGTTTCTGCTAGCTCAGCAATTTTCCAGCAGAGCTTTAAGCATCGAGGAGAGACTGAGCTCATTCTTGCAGCAACTGGTGAGAGGGCTGCTTGCTCTCAGGTCCCTGCCAGGGGAGACAGTTGGCTGGCTGGCTCTTGGCTCACAGCCTGGGGGCTGCAGTCAGAGATAAACTGCCTGGGAGGGCAATGGGAACCATTCCTGCCTGATTCTGGATGTGCTGAGCACAGAGAGCCCAGCTGTGGGTGCCAGGGTGGGGGCACAGTCACAGGGGTCTGTAAGGTGCTGCAGACCATTGGGCTTAGATGAGTTGGGAGTTATAGGCTGTGAGTGTGGACTTGTGGAGAGGTTTAAACCTGCAAGTGCACTGAAAAATGCTCCTTCCAACTTTTGCTTCTAATATTTAATGATTTGAGGGAGAGCTGTGATCTTGTGGTCAGATCTGTGTGCTGGGCAAGCTGGACAGTGACAAAAACCAGGCAGGAAGGTGGAGTGGGAAGAGGTGGGTGTGCTGTTTGTGGGGCTTGCAGTCTCTGGAAAACTTTGATAGCTGCTTTGGCTGTCAGTTCTTGTGAGGTTGCCCTTGGAAGCCATCCCCTTGATAACTAGGACTAGAGTGAATTGGGAAGGATGCAAAGAAAAGCCAAGGGCTGAAGTGTGCCCTTTGAAGGCCTGACATCCAAATGTGGCCAAAATTTGGTATTCCCATTCTTGAAGTGTTTGTGGGAAACCCTGATCTTTTGGCTGTTGGTTTTCTGGGACCCAGACTCCTGTACACCTCCCAGGGCAGTGCTGCTGCCTGTCACCCACTGGTATCACAGGCTCTGCCAGCCTTCAGCAGGTGCCTGGGGCTGGCAGCAGGGCTGGGCTGCTGGCTCTGCACTGGAGCTGCTCACAGAGCCACGAGCCTGGGCTTGAGTGGGACTGAAGGGACCAGCTGATGTCTCCAGAGCTGCCACACCTGCAGGCAGGTGAGGCAAGAAACAGCAGTGCATGATTTACCTTAGGTGTAGGGAATTGAAGGGAAAATCTGTCCCTGTGGAGTTGTGGGATTGGAAGCTGAGGTGTGCTGTGGTGTTGTTCCTGTCCTGCCTTACAGAGCTGCAGTGAGATTATGAGGAAAGCCCAGCCCAGGTATCAGCAGCTGGTCTGGAGCAGTGTGCTGGGTACTCACAGTCACTGACCTCTGCTCTTCTGCTTTTTGTGTCCAAAAAGTTGTGTCCCCCAGCTGCTGGGAGCTCTCAGCCTGATTCCCAGCTGCAGGGAAGCAGAGGGGGAGAGGGTGGGCAGTCCCTGTGGGGGGGATTGCAGCCACGGAGGATTTGCCCTTCATGCTCAGGAATTATTGCCCTGGACTTGCAGGTTTGTCCCATGTCTGCATCCAGACAGGACAGCTGGGCCCCTGGGAGGGTGGAAGGGGAGCAGTGGGATGGAGATGAGACAGTGTCAATGGTGCCTTTAGACCCGAGTCCTCCAGCAGAGATGGCTTTGAAGCTGACCCTTGCATTTGCTGTGCTGGCTTGCAGGGATGTGGAACAAAAGCCCTGGGGGCTGGCTCTGCTCCAGCCTGCAGCACAGGGACAGGGAGAGCTGTCTGCTGTCACAGCCCTCCCCGTGACATTGATGCGTGTCTGGGCTGCCCCTCCATGTCCCTACCTCTGTGTCTCCCTGTCTGTCTGTCTGTCTGTCTGTCTGCCTCCGAGGGGCTGCTGGCAGCAGTGTCCTGGCACAGCTCAGTCCTGCAGGGCTGTGCTGGGGGAGCCCTCCATGGCCTGGTGCAGGCAGAGCCTCGGTGCTGACTCAGCCGTGGCATTTTTAGGCTTTCCAGGAATAGCTCTCAGCTGCCCTGGCCTCTCCTGAAAAAAGCATGAAGGAGCTCCAGACAGATGGAGTGTCCCATGTGGGTGTTCCCTGGGTGCCTCCCTGCAGGGCTCACCCAGATGGGAGGGGAAACTGAGGCAGGCTGGCCTGCTGGCTCTTGGGCTGTGGGGTGGGGAGGTCACTGATGGTGATGGCAGGAGCCCAGGGTGAGTCTGGGGAGTTGGAAGCATTTCCAAGCAAGGGCTCCTGAAGGAGCTGCTGGCTCCCACTGCCAGCACACAGCTGCTGCTCTGGCCAGCACCAGCAGCCACCCGTGACAGAGCACCACAAGCAAAGGTTACTGGTGGCATCTGGTGTGGTCCTGCAGGGGAATAAAAAGCATGCAAAACCCCCAGGGTGAATCCGTGCCTGTTACTCCAGGTAAGGGGTGGCTGTGCCCACCTTCTCCCACCACAAAGCAAACAGCAGAAGGGAGGGTGGGACTGCTGGAGGCCCTGGGGTCAGGTGGAGGAGCTGCCTTCCTGCCATGCCCCCAGAGGCCTTATCCACACAGGGGATGTCACTGCTCAAAATGAGTTGAGGAAGGGAGGAATTTGCTTCTGCCTCAGAGGACTCTTCTGTTCCTGCCTTGCCCCCACTACAGAAATGCTGTTACTCCTTGTCTTTGAACAAGTGAATTTTAGAGAAAGGTAAGGAGGAGCAGCATGTCCCTGCTGGGGGGAAACTGGCAGCCAGGCTGTGCCCTGGGGCAGAGGGTGGTTTCAGGCTGTCCTCTGACACCATCCCCAGCTCTCTTGAAAGGGGCTCATCCAGTCTGATGGCATTGGCCTGGATTGAGGAAGGATCCCAGGTGTCCCCAAGGCCACACAGAGAATGGGGCTCTGTCTTGCCCATCCCTGGTGAGTGGCTCAGCTCCAGTGGTGCCACTGCTGTGCTGGCACACAGGAGGTGGTGCAGGGAGCAGGCTCAGCCTGACAAACAGCCTGCCTTGCTCTATCCCTTCCCACATCCCGAGCAGTAACTTTCAAAAACACCGATCTGTGCTCTTTGAGGACACGTGGGGGGAAGGGGAGAGGAGGTTTGCAAAACTGTCGAGGCTCAGATTGCTCTGTAAGCCTCCAAGAGTGACTCCACACTTCTCCTCCCACACAGCTTTGCATTGAAGTAAGTGAGGGGGCAGCTCGTCCTCTGGCATCAGCTGCTGCTTGTATTACACACTGCTTTGGGGTTTTTTTCATTGCATGAAAAAGGAGGCAGGCCCTTAAATAACCCAGATGCCCACTTTGGCACTTATTTAAGGCACTTTCCTTTCTCTCCCCACCTTGGAACAGGGTGTGCAGGACCCGGCTGTGCCACTGGAGCAGGTTGGTGACAAGTGCTGCTGCAGAGGACCCTGCTCCCCTCAGGGCTTGTCCCCACCCAAGCAGGGCATCCTCTGTGCCCTGGGAAAGCCTCTGGTGGGGCTGGGCAGGAGCTGCAGGCAGCAGGCAGCCGTGAGGAGCAGGGGATTGTGCTGTAGCCTTGGCAATCACACACAGGCCAACGGTTTAATGAACTCAGGCTCTTTACATCAAAGCTGCTGGGAAGTGTGGAGTGTGCCAGCTGCTGCAGAGCCTCTCGCTGCTCTGTTTGCTGCTGTGCCACAGAGGTCACTCAGCCACCCAGGGCTCCCAGGGGGGGTTGTTACTTGCCTCCTGGAGGGGAGGCTAAGAGGGTATTTACTTTTCTCACTTGGACTTTGGTTGCTCACTGGTGTTGATTTTTCCTTTTGCACAGAAAGGCAAGAGGGGTGGGGGCTGCAGGGTTTCTGTAGGTGTCAGCAGCGCAGGGGATCAAGTGGCAGCGAGCACAGAATGGCACCACTTGTACCCAGCTCTGGGACACAGAGCTGCTTCTCTTGCTCCAATATAATGGAGTGATTCACTCTGCAGAGCCTCCTGCTCCTCTCCCCCTCCCTGCTGTGGCTCTGCCCTTGTTCAGCCAGAGAGGAGCAGGTCCATCACGTGCCTGTACCCCCATGGGGCTGTTCCTTCCCTGCATCTCCAGCTGCACACACAGCTCTTGCCCTGTGGAAGGGTTGTGCATGCAAAGGCAGAGTTTTGTTTTTTTTTCATTCCCTCCTTGTACCTGAGTTGAACTCATGCAGGGAGCTGGCTGTAATTTCCAGCTGACCTTTCTTTTGGCAGCTTGTTAGTTAGCTTGAAGGCACTGCAGGGATTTCCTGGCAGCTCCACATGCTTCCTCTGCTGGCAGATTTCTTGCACAGAGCTAAAAAGGGGCAGCTGTGCATCACCTCTTCCCTGGGGTGGTTCTCTGCCGGCCTGGCACAACACCTTCATGGCCAGCAGCTGGCACAGGGTAACTATCCTGGCTCCCAACTGAATTTTAAAATCTTGGTGACCTGACTAAACAGAATTGTGAGACTTGTACAGCTTGTTCTGTGTGAGCAGGAGGTCTCAGAGCAGCAGGCGATGCTCCTGGACAGCCCCTGCCCAGGTGAGAGCAGCAGGGTGTCCATGGGCAGTGGTGAGCCACTAAGGATGTTCTGGTGCCAGCTCCTGGCCACACTGTGCTGCTGGGCTCAGGAGCAGCAGCTGCAGGTTCAGCCCAGGAAAGCCACACTGAGGGCTCTGCAGTTGCCTTGGGTCACAGCCGCTTCCTCAGCACTTCCCAATTTCTTGCCTCAGTAGACCAGTTAATCCTCTGGGGCTTTTGCAGCATTGCCACACTGCCAGATCCTGCTAATTCACTGAGAATGTCTCTGGAAGCTGCTGACACAGAGGTCTGTGAGCAGTGGAGCCCTCACCTCAGTGCTGAGTGCTTTGCTGCGCCTCCTGTGTTACAGAAAGGTTGATCTCAGCCCCATTACGCATGGGAGGTTGTTCCTGCTGTGTGTTTGTGTGTTTGCAGAGCTGGAGTAAGAGAGTTGCTGCCTTGAAAGGGAGCGTGGAGCCTGCTGGGGCTGTGCTCCATCACTGCCATACAGCAGGAGAGCTCTCCTTGGAGCTGCACACCGAGGCTTTCCTGGCAGCTTTGCCTGTGCTTGCTGGCAGGTCGCTCCTCTGGCTCTTGGCTGTTCCCTCTGTGGCACCTGTGCCTGCTGATGGCACGAGCAAATGTGTGCATTTCCCCTCCTTTGTTGCAGTTTGTAATCCCCTGTATTAACTGCATTCACCAGAGGCTGAGTTGAGTCCTGTGCTAAAGCTGCAGTGGCTCAGCGTCACCTCAAGTGCCCTGGCACAGAATTAATGCTGATAGAGCCTCCTGAGAGCTAAAGAGCTCTGGCCCCTTGCTTATATGTAATATTCAGTGTTCTGGCTGCAAAAGTGGATGAGGAGAGAGGGCAGGACAGGGTGAGCAGGGTGCTGGCTGCTGGGACTGCAGTGAGACTGGCATCTCTGCCTGACTGACATCTCTGCCTGTAGCTGGGGACTTGGGCTCCTGTGGCACAGTGCAGAGCTAGGGCTGCTCATTTCTCCACTCCAAAGTGGAAAACACAAACCTTCTGCTTTCCTGCTCTCTGCCTGGAGAGCCTGGAGAGGAGAGTACTCAAGCTGTGCAGCAGCAACACCAGAATCAGTCTAACTCAGCACCTTTGGAGGAGCTTGCTTTCCCCAGGGCTGACTTTAGGCAGCAGGAGGAAAGAGCCATATTGCTACAAGTGATGGCACAGGGGCCAGCAGGCACCAGGTACCTTTCTGTACTCCTTGAATTGGCCAACACAGTCAATGCATCACTTGTTAAATAGCCAGGGAAAAACTGCCATATGGTCTGGCCTGCTGTTCCTCTGCTAGAGGAACCAAAAAATCTGTGTGCTCCAAAGGTGCAGCCTGTTCCCATTCCAGCATCCAGGAGGAAGCAGAGCCTGGCAGGGACAGGTGGGGAGGGACAGGGCTTGGGGCAGGAGCCCCACTTCAGCCACTCCTGTCTCCTGTGCCTGGGGTGTGGGGACATTTCCAGGCTCCTAGTGGTGGCTACAGAGCTGATATCATCCTTCTCTTTGGGGGCTGGAGGGGGTGACAAACAGGATTATTCACCTCTTCTGCTGTGTGTAGCTGTGGGTGAAGCCTGGTGAGGCACAGGTGTGTGCTGTGCCACATGTGTGGTTCCTGGCCTGCAGCCTGCTGTGTGTCACATCTGGGCTGGCTGTCCCAGCCCCCCTCAGTGTGAGCCTTCACAGGAGGGGAATGAGCTCACCTGAGTCTCTTGTGTGACCGAGGCACCTCCCAACTCCCTTCTGCTAGCCTGGAGCTCCTGTTTTGTCATGGTGGCTGTGACCCTTGTGCAGAGATGGCTGTGACCACCTGTGACTTCCAGACAGGGACCCTGGGGCTGGGGCAGCCAGGCTGGGAGGAGGATTTGGCAAGTGTCCCCTCAGTGGCACTGGCTGGAACGTGCAGCCCAGCAGAGCTGGCCCCACCAGTGCTGTCAGACCGGGCTGTTTGCACAGAAAGCTGCCAGACAGCCCTGGGAAGGTGGGTGGGACACAGCAGGTAGGGCTGTGTCCTTGTTCCTGTGGGGCTGGCTCCTCCTGAGCCCCAGCCCTGCTCTTGTGCCAGGCAGAGGCTGCTGGAGGACATTTCCCAGCCCTTGGCCAGCTGCAGGCAGGGCAGGGTGTGGGCAGGGAGCTTCCCCTTGTTCTGGAGGGATGATGGCTTTGGAGGGCTGGGGATTTCTCTGGCTGCCACCTCTGCCTGGGCAGGGGCCTGGCAGCACCAGCCAGGGAGGGGTCACTGCTCAGAGCAGAGCCCAGACACTTTCAGCAGCTCTGGAGGAGTGAACTGGACTTGGATCATTTGTCTCACAGTGTAAATACAGACATGGGGTCATTTCAGCCCCCCTGGGTGGGATGGTGGCAGCTTTGCCATGCAGTGCTGCAGCACTGTGCTGTGCAGGGGAACCTTTGGGTGGGAAGGGACCTTAAAGATCACCTTATTCCACTCCATGCTGTGGGCAGGGACACCTCCCACTGTCCCAGGTGCTCCCAGCCCTGCCCAGCCTGGCCTTGGGCACTGCCAGGGATCCAGGGGCAGCCCCAGCTGCTCTGGGCACCCTGTGCCAGGGCCTGCCCACCCTCACAGGGAACAATTCCCAATTCCCAAGTTCCCATCCAGCCCTGCCCTCTGGCAGTGGGAGCCATTCCCTGTGTGCTGTCCCTCCATCCCTTGTCCCCAGTCCCTCTCCAGCTCTCCTGGAGCCCCTTCAGGCCCTGCAAGGGGCTCTGAGCTCTCACTGGAGCTTCTCCTCTCCAGGTGAGCACCCCAGCTCTCCCTGCCTGGCTCCAGTCCTGGAGCAGCTCCATGGCTCCTCTGGACAATGTTTGTTGATGAAGCCACTGGGGATCACAGGACAAGGGACTGAGCAGGTTCTAGAAAGGGGAGAGGTGACCCAGGGGCAGGACCTTGCACTTGGCCTTGTCAAACTTCCCAAGGCTCCCCCAGGCCCAGTCCCTTCAGCCTGGCAGGGTCTCTCTGGGTGCCAACCCAGTGTCTCCAGGGGATCCAGAAGACTTGGCACCAGCCCTCTGGATCAAGGCATTTCTGTTCTGTAAATGAAATGTTCCAGGACTCCTCCACATCCAGTGGTACAAGTGAACAACCCCAGCCCCAATGTGGAGCAGCTGAGCCATGAAGGAGAGACCCAGACCTTTCTCTGCTGGAGTCAGGGACATCTCCAAGCTTCTTCTGCACTATGAGTGTGTTGTTACTGCTCCTGCTATCTGCACTGGAGTTTTTCTCCAGGCTGTCAGGGGCAGCAGCTTCTTTCCCTGCAGGAATGCTCTGGGAGGAAGTTTCCCAAGGCTGTGTGGGGGTGGCCAATCCCTGCTGGCTTGACTCCTATCAGGGGGACAGGCTGCTGCAGGTATGGCCCCACAGCAGAACCCTGCCAAGCCTGCTGCCTCTGCTGCCTAATGACTTTCTCAAGGTATTTTTAGCTGCACATAAACTTCAGGAAAAGCTTTTTTGCATCTGAGGACACTGTGGCCTTTGTTCTGGCTTCTGGGAATGGGGAGGTGCTGGCTTGGCGTGGCTGCAGCGGCTGGCACAGCCCTGTCCCCTCACAGGGTCTGTGAGCTGCCCCTGTTTGAGGGGTCTCAGTGCCCCCTGGGGCAGTGCTGAGCCTCTGCTGCCCTGCTGTGCCCTGCCCAGGCTGGGGAGTGCTTTGGCAAAGCCTCTGGTGCTGGAGGAGCATGGAAAGGGCAGCTCTTCCCAGGTGTGGGGATGGCCATGACCCCCACCATGGTTGGAAACCAGCTCACCTCTGCCTGCTGCCAACAACAGGCTCTGTGGCAAAGTCCACTTGCAGATGGAATTAGCACATTAAGTGTCCTGGACTGTTGAAGCTCCCTGGGCTGGAGGGACAGGGGTGATGAGTGGCTCCCATGGGCTGTGTGTTCCCCTCACTGCTGGGATGCTGGAATTGGACAGTGGATGCAGCTGTGGGATGGCTCTGGGCACTCTGCCTGATGCTGCATCTCCCCTGCTGTGATCTGGGGATCTGTTCAAGGTCTGGTGAGACGCACATTGCCCTGTGTCACTGTGCTGGACTGACACTGCAGGTGTCCCTTGCAGGGAGCTGAGTTTGCCCCTGTTTTACATGGCAGAAGTACCTGGGTGTTGGCTCAAGGTCAGTCTGTGCCCTGCCCATGCTCACAGGGAAGCTGGGACAAGGGAAATTGCAGATTTCCCCTATTATAACAAGATTAGTCAGCATTTGGAAATGGAAGCTCAGCCTTTTGGAGCAAAGTTGCCAGCTGGAGAGTTTAGAAGCAGTTGCCACCTCCCTTCCCATTGTAAGGGTGCTTGGTTTGGGATTTACCAACTTTCCACCAGGCAGAAGACAGAAATGGTTTTGTGATTCCAAGTTGCAAATGGAGCCTTTGCTGTGCCTGTGCTGGAGGAGCCTCTGCCAGGAGAAGCAAGAAGGAGCCCAGATTGCTGCTGAATATCTGCCTTTCCTCCTGGTGCAGGGGGAGGCAGGCAGGACCTGAGCTCACCTGTGGGCTCTGCTACCTTTCACTCTGCCAGGCACTCTGGATCTTGCTTGTGCTTTCACAGGAGTCTCCTATCTCAGTCAGGACCACTGGCTTTTCTTCATCTTAATTTTGTTAACCCTTGTCTGTGAAATAGCCCTGGCACTGAACTCCTTTCTGCACCAGTGGGTGCCTTGGAATGTCCCCTCCAGGATACTGAGGGTGCCTAAAGATGCTTCTCCCTCTTGGGGGAAGGAGAGAGTGGGCTGGAAGGAGCAGATCTGAAAACAAGAGTTGTTCTTGGCACCTGCAGCATCTCCCTGCTCCATGGAGTGGAGACCAGGCTCACTGTGCTTCCCTGCTCAGCTCAGGACTGGGTCAGGGCTCTGTGGCCATGAGCCAGGCGCTGCTGTGATGCCCTTGGTCTGTGTGAACTGTGGCAGGAACAGCCACAGTCTGGGCTGGCTGGTCTGGGAACTCCTGTCTGGCTGCAAAGAGCAGGAAGGGCCTTTTCCAGCCCTCGTGAGCAGCTTGGAGCTGCAGGAGGGATTTGCAGGGTGTTCAGGGGGTCACAGCCAGCAGGGCACTTGGGCTTGGACAGGACCATCAGGCTGGTCTAGGCTGACCTGTGGGCAGTTCCCACCTGGGGACCTGCTCAGACCTTGGGCTACCTGTGCAGAAACTGCCTCAGTGCCAGTGAACCACACAAACCACATCCCCTGCAAGTGATGCTGCCCACACGAGTTCCTGGGAGAGTTCATGGCCTTGCTCAGTGATGCTGTGGGAGTTAGAAACTGTGAAAGTGCTCACAGGTTCACTTCCAGCCCAGCTTTCTGTTGGTGCACCTGAGCTGGGCAGGACTTGGACAGAAATTACTTCTTGGATGGTGCTGCCTGTTATAGGCAGTCCCTATTCCTTGTAGAATAGGGACTTCTACTTGGTGGAGTCTGTGGGCTCATCCTAAGGGTCCTGGAAAGGCTGTGAACTTTCATGCTCCTAGTAGCAGACTCAGAATTACTGCCTGCACCTTCATGTGGGGCTCTGCATGTCACACAGCTGGGAATTCTGGTGGAAATTCTCAGTGGAATTCTCTCAGTGACCACTGTCCTCTGGAGCTCCCACCTCCCTCCCTTGTGCGGGGCAGGAACAACCCTTGCTCCCACTCCTTTTCAGGTGCAGAGTCCCTGTACTGCAATGCAGAAACTGCACAGGACAGTCCATGTATTCCAGTTACCCATTTGCTTTCTGAAATAGGGATAATGGGTGTAAGATCAATGCTGAATGGTGCCTGTTAAAAGACAGAAACCCTCAGGGCAGCAAACAAGGGCTGGGTTCATTGACTCATTCACATTAACCAGGCTTTATCCCGGACCCAAGCAGCCAAGGCACCTGCTGCACCTCAGCTGGCACCTTTACTGAGCCGTGCTGCCCAGGAGGGAGCAGGAGAGGCTGTCCCACAGCTGCCTCGGGGCCTGTCCAGCTCTGAGCACTGGTCCTGGCAGCGAGGGCACAGCTTGGCTTGGTGCCTCCACCTGGTGACAGCGCCGGGTGCTGCATTTTAGCCTACATAGCTCGGGTTTGTTTGGGGGACAGCAGGGCAATCTGCAGGGAGGTGATGGCAATGGGCAAATCCTGCTCGTCTCTGTGAGGCCAAAGAGTACAAATAGCCATCTCTGCTGTTGTCCCTTTGCAGGGAGGTGTTCTCCCTTTGCAGGGACCCATGATGTGTGTGTGTTGGATTGTTCATCCCTCTGTCCCTGCACTGTGGGGATACACTCACTGTGCCTCGTCCCCATGGGGTGGCTGAGTGTGCAGAGAGGCAGAGATCTGGCTTTTCATAGCATGAATGATGCACCAAGTGCTGCTGTGTCAGGGGGGGATTTACTCTTCTCCTCCCCACCTCCCCCTTCCATGTAATCCACTTAATCCCCTGACGACAGGACTCGATTTCTGTCAGCTCTGTGCAGCCAGCGTTGCTAACGGGCAAGCTGCCTCCCTCTGTCTTACAACAACAAAAGCACCAGCCAGAGCTGGGCTTTGGTACCTCCAGCAATGATTCTACAAAGCAGAACAAACACAGCTCGATTTCCTGGGCATCCAGGTCTCCCTCTCAGCTCTGCCACTCTAAAAACAATCATGTGTACATGGATTTAACAAATATGGATAAACCTCGGTGGTTTTCTTACTGAAGGCAACTTTAGGAGCTGCTGGATCACACTGTGGGTTCAGTTCAGCTGTCACACTGCCCTGGAGGGAATCTGGATGGAGTTGGGGAGTTGGAATCTGTTGTTTTAGCCATGCACTGGATCTTGGCTCTGCCCTGGGCCCTCGAGGCTGTTGCAGAGCAGTGGTTGAAGGAAATGAGTGCCAAGGTTTTAATGTTGTGGCAATATTTTTCTGAGCTCCTGTTGTCTCAGCAGCCAGGCTGAGGTATTGCAGGTCCCTTCTGGGGTCCAAGGGTGGGTGGTTCCAGCTCCTGAACCCTGTGCAGTCTGTGAAGGGCTTTGCATGTGGCTGAGGGTGGAGTGGATTGATGCCCACCAGAACTCCCTACCATTCTCAGACAGTGCCTGTGATTTCCTACATTCCCCCTGACTGCCTGACAGAGGAAAGACTTGAAGAAAAATAAACCCACAGCAGCCCTGCTCTGTGTCCTGTGTCAATAGCCTAGGATAACCACTTGCTGTGGCATTGGGATCCCTTAGAGCCTGCCCTAAATGACCTTATTTACAGGATATCTTCCTACAGAACCTCTCCTGTCCCAAGGAGGGGTGGGTAGCAGCAGGTGCTGCTGTTGGCTCAAGCACTGCCCATGGGATCTGGAGCTGTCCAGTGGCTGTAGGCAGCAGAGCAGGTGATTCCCTGGGTGGTGGCTTCTCTCTCACTAATCACACATTCCAAGGTCCTGTCCCATGTACACTTCACTCTTGTTTCCACAGGGGTCCTGACAGCTGGAGAGCACAACTTTCCCTTCCAGTTCCTGCTGCCAGGTAAGATGCAGAAAAGTGGCTGAAGGCCCTTCCCTGTAAGCCTTGGATTTTGCATATACTTCCAGTTCAGAAACTGGCCTGGCTCAGCCTTATGACCTCTTCTTTCTCTCTCAACTCCAGCTTCTGCTCCTACATCATTTGAAGGCCCTTTTGGCAAGGTCCTGCATCAGGTGAAAGCTGTGATAGACACACCTCGCTTCTCCAAGGACTACAAATGCAACAAGATCTTCTACGTTCTCTGCCCTCTCAACCTGAACGACATCCCTGACATCGAGGTAAGAACTGGGGCATGGCTGGAAATGCCAGCACTTCAGCACTTGTGCTTGTCCTGCTGTCTGAGGAGTCACTCAGTGGCTGGACAGCTCTGGCTGCGTGCTGTGACAATGCAAGAGCAGGACAAGGACTCCTCATCTCTCCTGCCTTGCTGTCAGTACCTACTCCAGGTGATTTCTGTCCCTTGTGTGTGTTGCTTTGAAAGGTTTATCTGAATTTTCAGCATGCAGAGAGACACGTTGGCCAACAGCTTCAGGTGCTTGGAGACACTTGGGTTTGGGGAACTTGCTTTGGAGGGGAAAGCAACTAATAGGACAGTAGAACTGTGGGGCTGGAGAAGAGAGACCTGTTGTCTCTGGCATTGCCATGTTCCTGGTTCTTTGCATCCTCTTAGAAGCAAATATTTCTGCTTGCTTGTTTTGAATCTCTTGAGTGTTTTCCCAGAGGCTCTCTGACTCTCTTGACCCAACACCTCCTTCTCTGCCGTCCTGCAGCAGCCCAACACCATGTCCATCACCAAGAAGTTCAACTACAAGCTTGTGAAAAGTGGCAACATCATCCTGACAGCCACATCTGATCTGAAGGGCTACATCGTGGGCCAGGCCATCCAGCTCCGCACGGACATTGAGAACAAGTCCGGCCGCGACACCGGCGCTGTGGTGGCCAGTCTGCTCCAGGTGGGTGCCCAGTGGGGCCATCCTCTGCCCTGTGCTGCTGCTTCTCCACCTCATGGAGGCCTCTGTGAAACTTTGGGGCAGCCAAATCTCCACCTCTGGTCCTCTCTACCTTCCTGGGGAAAGAGGACCTAGAACTTGTCTTGCTTTTCCCTGCTCAGACTGTCACACAAGGGTATTCCTGCTCTGGAATATGCCCCTTAGGTCTGTGCTTGTGCCTATTTGACAAAGCAGTTGGGTGGGGTTGTGTCCTGGCTTACATTTGTGGGAGACAGAAGACCACCTGCAGCCTCTGAGCCAGCTGTGTTTCCTCCTGTCTGTGCAGAAAGTGGCCTACAAATCCAAGCGCTGGATCTACGACCTGAGGACCATCGCCGAGGTGGAAGGCTCAGGGGTGAAAGCCTGGAAACACGCAGAATGGAAGGAGCAGATCCTGGTTCCAGCACTGCCCCAGTCCATTCTGCAGGGCTGCAGCCTCATTCACATCGACTACTACATCCAGGTGAGTTTATTTGGAGTATCCCTGGGCTGGGCCGTGGCTCTGTGCCCCCTCCCAGGCTGAGCAGTGTGTTCTGGGGGCTCCAGACATCAGGTGAACCTTTCCACTGCCATGTATCATGAGGATGCCACTGTTTTCCCTTCTCTTCCAGGTTTCCCTCAAGTCTCCAGAGGTTTCTGTCACTCTCCCCATCTACATTGGAAACATTGCTGTGAACAGGGTCCCGCTGAGCCCCTCCCGCTCCATCCAGCACATCCCATCTGTGGTGGTCCCCAGTGCCCCCCCAGAGGAAGAGGAGGCTGCCAGTGGCTATCACCCAATGGACAATGTCTCCATCCCCACCAAAAGCCATTCCCAGCAGCAGCCCTTCAGCTACGCCCCAGGACTGAGCTTCCAGGAGATTCGGGCGGACTCGGAGCAGACGGGCTCCCCAAACCACCCCACACTCTGCCTGTCCACGGGGGCCACTGTCCCCTACTATGCTGAGGGGAACGTGGTGCCTGTCCCCACAGCCAGCTCACTCATCCTGCCCCCAGAGTACAGCACGTGGGGATACCCCTATGGTGAGCAGCACTCCTGGGATCTGCAGCTGGGGGGAAACAGCTCCTACCTCAGTCTCTGCTAGCTGTGAACTGCTGGGAATCTGGGGATTCAGTCAGCCTGCTGCAGGCTGTTGTCAGAGGGATTGTGACATCTCTCTGCCTGCTTTAGCCTCTAGAGGAGTCCCCTCTTCCAGCTGTAAAAGCCAGCTGTCCTTCCCACATCCACGCCCAGGCCTGCCCTGGGCTTGTTGTGAGAGGATCTCCCTGTTCTTAAAAGAGCTTTCAGCCTCCCACTGACAGAAAAACTTCTTGGCTTGTGGTGAGGCTGGTGGGAGCATAGCCAGGAAAATGATGTCACTGAAATCTTCTGTCTGACTTGGAGTGGGCCTGCAGCTGGTCTGAAGCTGTGGGGGTGGGAGCTGAGAAAATGTCCAGGGTGGAGCAGCTTGGGGAAATCCCAGCGTGCTGGAGTCCTGCAGCCATGCTGGGGTGGCAGGGCCAGCAGGGTGTGCTGGGTTCCTGGGGCTGTGCAGGGTGGCAGGGCCAGCAGGGTGTGCTGGGTTCCTGGGGCTGTGCAGGTGTGACAGGGCCAGCAGTGAGTGCTGGGTTCCTGGGGCTGTGCAGGGGTGGCAGGGCCAGCAGGGTGTGCTGGGTTCCTGGGGCTGTGCAGGGGTGGCAGGGCCAGCAGGGTGTGCTGGGTTCCTGGGGCTGTGCAGGTGTGACAGGGCCAGCAGGGTGTGCTGGGTTCTGGAGCTGTGCAGGGGTGGCAGGGCCAGCAGGGTGTGCTGGGTTCTGGAGCTGTGCAGGTGTGACAGGGCCAGCAGGGTGTGCTGGGTTCTTGCAGCCATGCTGGGGTGGCAGGGCCAGCAGGGTGTGCTGGGTTCCTGGGGCTGTGCAGGTGTGACAGGGCCAGCAGGGTGTGCTGGGTTCCTGGGGCTGTGCAGGTGTGACAGGGCCAGCAGGGTGTGCTGGGTTCCTGGGGCTGTGCAGGTGTGACAGGGCCAGCAGGGTGTGCTGGGTTCCTGGGGCTGTGCAGGTGTGACAGGGCCAGCAGGGTGTGCTGGGTTCTGGAGCTGTGCAGGCGTGGCAGGGCCAGCAGGGTGTGCTGGGTTCTGGAGCTGTGCAGGTGTGACAGGGCCAGCAGGGTGTGCTGGGTTCTTGCAGCCATGCTGGGTGGCAGGGCCAGCAGGGTGTGCTGGGTTCCTGGGGCTGTGCAGGGGTGGCAGGGCCAGCAGGGTGTGCTGGGTTCCTGGGGCTGTGCAGGTGTGACAGGGCCAGCAGGGTGTGCTGGGTTCTGCGCCATGCTGGGGTAGCAGGGCCAGCAGTGAGTGCTGGGTTCCTGGGGCTGTGCAGGTGTGACAGGGCCAGCAGGGTGTGCTGGGTTCCTGGGGCTGTGCAGGTGTGACAGGGCCAGCAGGGTGTGCTGGGTTCCTGGGGCTGTGCAGGTGTGACAGGGCCAGCAGGGTGTGCTGGGTTCTTGCAGCCATGCTGGGGTAGCAGGGCCAGCAGTGAGTGCTGGGTTCCTGGGGCTGTGCAGGTGTGACAGGGCCAGCAGGGTGTGCTGGGTTCCTGGGGCTGTGCAGGTGTGACAGGGCCAGCAGGGTGTGCTGGGTTCTTGCAGCCATGCTGGGGTAGCAGGGCCAGCAGTGAGTGCTGGGTTCCTGGGCCTGTGCGCGTGTGACAGGGCCAGCAGGGTGTGCTGGGTTCCTGGGGCTGTGCAGGTGTGACAGGGCCAGCAGGGTGTGCTGGGTTCTTGCAGCCATGCTGGGGTGGCAGGGCCAGCAGTGAGTGCTGGGTTCCTGGGGCTGTGCAGGTGTGACAGGGCCAGCAGGCTGTGCTGGGTTCTTGCAGCCATGCTGGGGTAGCAGGGCCAGCAGGGTGTGTTAGCACAGTTGTACCCAAACCAGCCCCTCTCTTTGCACTGGAGTAACAGAACACTCCATGTGTTACTTCAGCCCTGGGTTTGGGCACACGGAGCACGAGTGATCTGGAGGTGCTGGAAGACAGGAGGATGCTTGGGAAAGAAAGGGAGGAACAGAATAGGACTGTGAGGTGGTGATTTTAACCTCCCTGGGCATCAGGGCAGGGATGGGTTGGCTGGCTCAAATCCTACAAAGCCCCTGTGCCTCAGCTGGGCAGGCTGTGGGTCCTGGCAGGGAGTGTGTGTTGGTGGGTTGCTGCACTCTGCACTGGGTTACACTGACTGGGGTGAAGGGAACCTCCCAAACCCACCATAACCTCTCTCATTCTTCCTTTCCCCCACAGAGGCACCTCCATCCTACGAGCAGAGCTGCAGCAGTGCCAACTCCAGCATCAGCAACGGCAATTAGCCCTCCCCTGCTCCGACCCCGCTGGCACTGCCTACCCTGGCACCACGGGGCACCCGCCTGTGGCACAGTCTGGTACAGCACAAGGCGTCTTCTTGTCTCTCTGGCTGCTTTGGGGGGGAGCTGCCACATCCCAGCCTGGGCTTTTGAAGTCTCTTTCTAGGGAGGGGGTAAAAAAACCAAAAAGGGCAGCCAGAGCAGCCTGTAGGAGAGGTCAGGGAAACTGAACAGTCTCCTGCTGCTGCAGCCAGTGCTGGAGAGCTGGATGTGGCCCTGTGCCCTGGGAGCAGCCTGTCCCAGTACTGTAGTCAACACTAACTGCTTTTCTATCAAAGCACCTGCGATGCCTTATCTGAAACGCTCCTGACTTGGCACAGCCCCACTCTAAGGGAAGGCTGGGCTGTGTGGACTTGCTCTCCTCTTTTAGGGGCTGTGTGCTCTCCACAAATGGTTTTGACAGCCCTTCCTCCTTTGTCCTCAGAGGTCCTAAGGGTAGCAGGAGGTTTCTTGGAGTAAGCAGGTTCGGAAGGTCAGGGACTTTACAAAAGCCAAAAGCACAAGCCCTCGCTGTACCTGAGCTGTGGGGGAAGTGATGGCAGTGTGAGTGGCCATGGGCACAGGGGGGCTCGTGGGGACACTTGCTGATAAGCCCTGGTGATCTCTGGGGAAGATCCTGGTGTGGGATGGGGTGCCCTTTTCCCCACAGGGCCCACCCTTGCTCAGTGCTGGGCCCTGGCACACAGGACAGCAGCACTGGTCACTCTGGAGCAGGGGGACCACACTCCATGTCCCTGCAGGGTGCCCTCTCCTCCCAGGCTGCAGTTAAGTGACCATCAATCACAAAAGTCTGTCTGATGCTACCTCTGAGTGTGCCCAGGGGCCCTGCCCTTGGGATCCCTTCCCTCTGGGTCCCTCTGCTTGGGGCTGTCCCTGGGAGTGGCTGTCCCTGCCCGGGCCAGGGGCCTGTGGTGGCACTGGTTTGCTGTGTGTCCCCTGGGCCTGAGCAGAATGTGACAATGAACACAACCCGTGGGGAGCTGCAGCCTCTGCTGCACCTGGCAGTCAGGGGAACGAGCTGGGTTTTCTTGCAAAAAGTTTTTCTTTTGTGCTTTTTCCCCCCACACACCTTGTTTAGCTTGTTTAGCACTGACTGCCCAAGCTGAGGAAACCACAAGCCTCATCCCTCAGAGCCACAGGTGCCCAGCCAGGCTGGAGTTGTGGCCCCCAGACCTTTGGCACCTCAGAGCTGGTCCCCACACAGCCCCAGGCTGGGCAGGCAATACCTGACAGACCTTTAGGAGCATTTCCAGCTGCTGCCTCCTTGCTCAGCCACCTCTGCACACCCTTCAGGCAGCTGGGACAGGCCCTGCTTTGCACTCTTTCTTTGCAAATGCTTTTTTATTTTATTTTTTTTTAAGCATTGAACTGCTTTAAGGGTAGTGTAGCAAAGGTGCCGTTCTGAGCAGTGCTGGCACAAGATGCACCAATGATGATAGAGTGATTGTCATTGTCCCTGAATATATATAAATATATATATATATATGAGATGAAGTTGTTTTTAATGATTGAATTCAGAAATACAAATTTTAATGCTGTATTTAATAAATTATTCTATGAGAAATGCTGTGCTTTTTCATCCATTTCTGATGCTGATCCATGTGCCTGTTCATGCCAAATCAGGAATGCACCTTGCTGATTTCTTACAAAATGAAGTTTTTTTGCTGTCACCAGGAAGGGTGGTGAACTCTGCCAAGGCAGCTTGGGGAAAACAAACACGGTGTGGCCTGTCCACAGTGCCAGGCTCAAAATTCCCCATGGCTGGAGGGAATTTGGCACCACGTGGGCTTGGCTCTGGAGAGAGCAGCCACTGCCCTGCTGCTTCCCAGGCCCTGTGTCCTGAAGCCAGGATTTGTCCAAGTGGCCCAGGAGTCCTGGGCAGTGCTCACTGCTGGCAGGGGAGGAGGGGGAGAGCAGACTCTGCCTTTAGGAGGATGGAGGTGGCATAGCCAAGGTGTGGCTGGAAGGGCTGGAGACCACCAGCCCCAGCTCCTAAAGAGCCATTTGGAATAAACTTGTTGAAAGTGGAAGAAGGCTCCTCCCCACAGCCCACTTTGGTCATCCCATGGCTGAAGCATGCAGGCACTGCCTCAGTGTTGTCACTGCAGGTAGCCTGGGGTGTGATCTGTGTCTCAGACACAAAGATCCTTCTTCATTCTCTTCTCAGCTTATGCTTCTGCCCAGCTCCATGGTTCAGACTCTCCTTTGTTGGGTGGTCCAGCCTGCCATGAGCAGCATTCTTCATCACAATGGGCCAAAGGCAGGTACAGCTCTTCCCAGTGCTCTTCCTCTTCCTCCCACTTGGCTGAACCTGTCTTGCCTGGCTCAGTCTGCAGCTCCCATGGCCTTCCTTGCTGTTGGCTGTGCAAACCCTGGAACCCAAATCCCTTCCACACCCCTGGAAAAATTCCTGTGAGCTGTCAATGATTCTGGACCTGCTGGGTTGGGCTGCAGGCTCCTGACCCAGCTGGGCTCTGGGAGAGGCAGAGAAGGCTGGGAACAGGACTGGTTTCCCAGCTCCTTCCCATCCCTGGGGCTGAGCTGCTGCTGACACATTCAGCCCATGTTCCTTGGCTGGAAAATGGGATTTCTGTTTGGTTGCTGTGGCCAGAGCCACTGGGCTGTTTTTGGCCAGACTCCCAGCCAGCAGCTGTCCTCCTTGTTCCACCTTTGTTTTGGGAATGTCCTTGTTCCACCTTTGTTTGGGAATGGCCCATCCATGGTGGAGGCTGTGGAGGAGGGAGCCCCCGCCCAGCCCGTGCTGTGCCCTGTCTCTGCAGTGCTCCTGTGCACCTCAGCTTGCTCTCCCAAATTATATTTGCTACAAACTGGTCTTTGGGACCTCCTGCTGTACACTTTGCAAAGCAGGGAGCAAATGGGGACACTCTTGTCTGGTGAGGAGTGTCCATCACCAGCAGCTGCTGTGGAGGGAGCAGGAATGGGCTGGAGCTACACCTCAGGGTGGTCTCCATCCTTTTGGAGGCCAGGGCTGCTCCCCAGCCCAGCTGCTGTGCAGGGGCCCCTGTGAGTCGGGGTGCAGCAGCCATCAGCCAGGGCTGTCCCTGAGCAGCCTCGTTGTGCAGGAGAATTGACATTACAAGTGACAATCAGTGCTTTGCACCCCTCCTGCCCTGCCTTGGCTGTGCAGGGAAGTGAAGCCTGACCCAAAGAGCCTGGCTCATGTTTTGTGGAGCCCTTTGAAATGCAGGGTGGAGGGGTTGGTCCAGCTCTCCTTGAACCCCCCTGCAGGGGTGGCACTGTCAGCAGGTCCTTGGAGAGGGCTTTGGATGCGGGGCAAACCCCGTGTTTGGTTTGGATTTGGGGCTGAGTTTGGACTCGCCCTCTCCAGAGAGGATCAGCCCCTCTGTTCTCTGTCCACAGCCTCTTCAGCTTCCACCTCTTGGGGAGCTCCTTTAGGCCCTTGATCATCCTTCCCTCCTCTTGCTGAACACTGAAATAAAGAGGAAAAAAGCCCATTTTTCTGATCACAACTCTGGGGGAAAAACTTCAGCATGTAGGGATTCATTCTAATTCCTGGCTCAGTTTTTTATAGCAATTGTTTTTGAGTTTGTTTGAAATGGGGAGGGGGAGCAGTGGGGCACGAGAGAAGCTTGTGAGTTAATTGTTTCCAAACTCAGTGTCCAATTGAAAACACCAAAAATATAATCAGCTCTTTTTTTTTCCTTGCTACTTTTATGTCCTTCATGGTTTTGTTCTTTTCCTGCTCTCCACGTGTTCCACCTCCATACCTTTGGCTTTGTCAGTGTTGTTTGTGTCCTAAACTAAACTCTGCTTTGGCATCTGCTGTCCCACTGCCTGCAGGAGATGGGGAAAGGGGAGTTGGGGGATGCAAAGGCTCTTCTTTCTTTTTGACAATGATTCTTTTTTAGCTTTCCACTGAACTTCCAGGAGTTTTGTAAAAATAAATATTTTCTGCTAGGACATTTTGCTGTTGAGCCAGCACAAGACAGGAGATACAGGGTGTTCTAGGCTCCATTTGGGTTTTATTCTATATTCTAAAATATTTGCAACTATCTGCAACAGGAATGTCCCATCCCTCCTCCCCAAGAGAGACTGGCAGGGTAAAACCCACAAAACTTGTGCCCTTTCTTGTACCACTACTCGTGGCTGTAATTCTTTATTCCTGTGGTTTTCTTTACAGATTTTGGGGTTTTATACAACAATTTGTGATGGCTCTGTACAACCTAAGACTTCTGTGCAATTTATAACTGGGTTTTGAAATGTAAACTTGCAGTTTTCCATGTTTACCACGGCTTCTGGGGAGTATTTTTGTCCTGGGTTTTAACCCCCCAAATGTAAAGAACTGGAAAAATGTAAATAAAGATGATCTTTTTTAAGACCAAGGGTGTTTTGCTCTGGGTATGTGATGATCATAAATGATACCTCAGCTGTCTGGACGCTGAGACCCGATGGTGAGAAGTGGTTCAGGGCTGTCAGTGGAGGATCCCCACTGGAGCTGGAGCTTGGAGCCTGGTTTAGAGCTGAGGTTAAAGCAAAGCCACGGCTCCTGCAGCTCGGCAGGGGAATGGCTGGGGTGGGAAGGTCCTGCTGAGCTGAAGGAGCTGCTGCTCACTCCATGGTGAATCACAGAATCATGGAATAACCTGAGCTGGAACGGACCCACAAAGATCACCCATCCCTGCCCTGCCCAGCCCCCCAGCAGCCCCACCCTGTCCATCCCTGGCAGCGCTGTCCAAAGGCTCCTGGAGCTCTGGCAGCCTCGGGGCCGTGCCCATTCCCTGGGCAGCCTGGGCAGTGCCAGCACCCTCTGGGGGAAGAATCTTTCTCTGATCTCCACCCTCAAATCCCCCCCGCCACAGCTCCTCGGGCAGGTGCCGCTGGAGGGACGCGGCTGGGGCCGGAGGAAGCGCCGCGCCGGGGCTGAGCTCTTCCTGCTGCCCGGAATCCCAGGATGTGCAGCTGCGGCTCCGCTCGCCCGGCTCGGGCGGGAGAGGGCGATGTCCGCCCGGCTGGAGCTCGGCGAGGCTGCTCCGGCTGCCCGGCCCTGTCCCAGCCCTGCCCCGGCTCCCAGCAGCTGCTCCAGGAAAGCAGGGAGCGCTGGCACAGCACAGCCCGGCCTCGCCCCGCTACCCTTCTCTCAGGATGGGTTTGAGGCTGGTGGTGATGGGCTGCAAAAACTCTGTGTGTTCCTGGTTATTTCGGCTCCTTTTGGGAGCCTCTCCCCTCCCTGATGGCTTGGGGAGGTTTGTCCCAGTGGCCGCTGCGTCCCTGTGTCCATCTGGGGAAGACAGAGCTGCAGCAAGCGCTGGAGAGGAGCCCCCCGAGCCCGTCCTGATGCGGTCCGGCCTCATCCCGGTCCCGGTGCCACCCCGGCGGGCCGGCTCTGGCTTGTAGGAGCGGGGATGAAGGCAGGCGTTTCCCAACAACTTACATGGGGCATCCCCGGTATGGCGTGGGCAATGCTGGGCACTCCCAGGACAGGATGGGGCGATGCTGGACATCCCCAGTGCGGGGTGGGCGATGCTGAGCACCCCAATATAGGGTGAGGCGATGTTGGCACCCCCAGTACAGAATGGGGCGATGTTGGCATCCCCAGTGCGAGATGGGGCAATGTTGGCATCCCCAATACAGGATGGGGCGATGCTGGGCACCCCCAGTACAGAATGGGGCAATGCTGGGCACCCCCAGTGCGAGGTGGGCGATTTTGGCAACCCCAGTGCGGGATGGGTGATGCTGGGCACCCCCAGTGCTAGGTGGGCGATGTTGGCACCCCCAGTACAGGATGGGGCGATGTCCAGGCTGTCCCCGGCCCCGGCCGGAGCAGAGCTTTCCAGAGGCGTCTCTTTGCGCGGGGAGCAGTCTCCCCATGCCGGGGGGATCCCAGAGGCAGGACACCCGCCCCGCCATCACCCTCCTCCTCCTCCTCAGCCCATCCCATCCCCCGGGAGCGCTGGGACCCCCGGGGCCCCTCCGTGTCCGCACCGAGCGGAGGCACCGCAGGGGCCGCGCCGGGGGCTCCGCGGGGACGCTGCCACCGCCCTGCCGGGGCGCAGGGGTTCTCCGGGGGGTTGGTTAGTTAGTTAGTTAATTAATTAATTAATTAATGAGCTGCTGCTGCCAAACCGAGGGAGAGGCTGCTCGGAGGGGATGCAGCGGGCGGGGGGCGGGTCCCCGGGCCCGGGGACTCTTATTTTGACCGCGGCGCTGCCGGGCGGGCGCTGCCGCCGCTGCCGGGCCGCGCTCCGGGGCCGCCGCCTCCTTCCCCCGCCGGGCCGGCAGCGCCCGCGGCGGCCCCGGGGCTGCTCGCGGTGTCCTGGGGCTCGCCCGAGGCTCTGAGCGGCCCTGGGAGCCTCTCGGGGTCCCTCACGCACCCCCGAGTGCCTCCGCTCCCCGGCACCCGCGGGGGCTGCGGGGTCCGGCCCGGAGTGACCTGAGGGACATTCAGGGTGACAGGGAGGGACACACAGCCCGGGGTGACAGGGAGGGACACTCAGGGTGACAAGGAGGGACATACAGCCCGGAGGGACACTCAGGGTGACCAGGAGACCAGGACACACAGCCCGGGGTGGCCGGAGGGACGCACAGCTCGGGAGGGCCCCGCTGGGCACGCTCCGGTGGAGCTCCGCTGTCCCAGCCCGGGGCACCGCGGTGTGAGGGCAGCGGGGGCAGCGCAACCCCCGGGGCAGTCCGTGCATGGCGACAGCGACAGCCCCGAGGCTGGCATGGCTGTGCCAGGAGTGCCCGGGGGCTGCGGCTGTGGGATGGGAGCGGGATAACCCCGGCTGTGCCCCGCACCCGGCCAGGGCTCCCCGCGGAGCTGCAGGGCGAGAGATTCCCTGTGGAGCGCAGGGAGAAGGGACCCACAGGGATCCCCCAGCCCAGCCCCTGTCCCTGCCCAGCCCCCCCACAACCCCACCCTGTCCATCCCTGGCAGCGCTGGCCAAAGGCTCCTGGAGCTCTGGCAGCCTCGGGGCCGTGCCCATTCCCTGGGCAGCCTGGGCAGTGCCAGCACCCTCTGGGGGAAGAACCTTGCCCTGAGCTCAGCCTGAGCTGCCCTGGCCCAGCCCCAGCCGTGCCCTGGCTCCTGTCCCTGTCCCAGAGCAGAGATGGGAGCTGCCCCTCGGGAGGAGCTGGAACAGAAATGTCCATTTGTCTGCTCAGAGGAGTGAGGTGTCAGCTGGGGCTGCAGGAGAGCGGCCTGAGGACCAAGGGATGGGGTCTGTCCCTCCAGAGAGTGGATAATAAATCTGTAAATTGACTTCAGAGCACTCAGAGGCTCCTGTTTCCCCCAGGAAACACGGGTTGCCCTGTCCAGGAGGCTGGTGCAGCAGTACCTGCCCATCCTTGTGTCTCCCTGGGGCAGGTGTCACTTCCTCAGGCTTCTGATGCAGCTGTGGGGCCAAGGAACCCTTGCAGGTGTTTATCTCCCCCCTTGTGCTATTTTCTGCTTTACTGGAGAGCTGTAAAAGGGATAATTGTTTTACAATCATGGGTTTAGGGCCTGGGCATTGGGAGGGGCCCTGAGGGGTTTGGGAGGGCTGGAGCTGTTGTAGGTGCTTGAGGTGTGGGAAAGGGAGGGAGGAGGCTGAAGGGACCCCTCTGTGGGGCAGAGCCAGGGCGAGCTGCTCCCTCTACCCCATCCCTGTCTGTAGGTGACACAGACACCAAAAACCTCGCACAAACTGGGCTGAAATGACCCAAAAGGTGGCAGAAGCTAAAAAAGGAGGTGATTTTCATCCTTTTGGCAGGAATGACAGTGGGACTTTTTGACGCTTTCTGGGGTTTTTGCAGGGATTTTATTTTATGTAGGTTTTTGGGCAAGCTGTGCTGCTGCAAGTTTGGGGCGCTCACGATGCACTCAGCCGGGAACGCGGCCGCTCTTCCCCGCAGTCTGGGCGTGTGCGGGGGACTCGGGGGTCTGGGCAGGATCAGTGAGGAGCCGAGGTTTGTGGGAGCGGTGCGGGGAGCGCGGGGTCCGTCCCAGCCCAGCGCTGTCCCCGTGTCACCGCAGCGCCATCCCCGCTCCGCCCGTACGGCACCTCCCGACGGGCGCCGCCATGACACCGTACGGACAGCGGGGCCCCTGGGGGCCGCCATGCTGCCGCGCGCATGCGCCGTGCGCGGCCGAGAGTCTCCATTGAGAAGAATGAGGGGCAAGGGGCGGAGCCAAGGCGCGAGGAGCCGCCGGGGGGGCGGGGCTGCGCTCCGGGGCTCCGGCCATGGCCACAGTGGATGCCGAGGTGAGTGAGAGCGGCGGCGTCCATCTACCCGGGCGGGGGGAAGGAAGATGGGGGAGCGTGGAGTGGTATCGCCCAGGGCCAGGCGGGTTCTGTCGGAGGCCGGGAGGGGGGCCGTGCCCCCGCCGCCCCATGGTTCAGTCCAACTCCTCTGAGGGGAAGAATGTGGGAGCTGCTGCCATTGTGTGTAGGGGGGCCCGGGACTCTGTATAAGTTACACCCCTCCACGGTGAGTCAGTGGTATGTGCCATACAGATTCCGGGGCTCCCCCCAATGGGAGCGAGTGCGTGTGGCGGAGGCGGGAGGGGGGAGCGGCGGGGCCGCCATCCATGTTCCGGGGCCGCCCCATGCGGCGGGGCGGCGCTGGCGCGGCTCCATCCAGAGTCCGGGGCCCGGCCGGGCGCGGCGGCGGCGGCGGCGGCGGGCGGGCCGGTGCTATGAGGCATGCAGGGTCCGGGGCGACGGCGGGCGGGAGCCATGCAGGGTCCGGGGCCGCGGGCGGGAGGAGCCCCTGAGGGCGCCGGGGCTGCGCGTCCCGGGGGAGCCCGGCCGAGAGCTGGTGCTGCCGGCGCTGCCGCCGCGGTGACACGGGGACAGAACAGCCCTGCCGTGCCTCCCCGGAGCCGCGCCGGGCATGCACAATCAGCCATGGAACGGTTCGGGTTGGAAGGAGCCCAAGGATCCAGTGGCACCCCTGCCATGGCAGGGACACCTCCCGCTACCCCCGGCTGCTCCAAGCCCGTCCAGCCTGGCCCGGGACTCTGCAGGGATCCCGGGGCAGCCGCAGCATTGCAGGGATCCCGGGGTGCCCGCAGAGCCCCCGTCACCCGCCGGGCTCGGGGGGACGCGGCCCCGCATCCCCGAGAGCGGGCACTGCCGTGGGTGGCGGCAGCCGGGGCTGTGACCGTGCCCGGCATGTGAGGGCACACGGGGCTGCAGCACCGCTCAGTGTGCCAGCCCCGGCTGTGCACAGAGCATAAACTTGTCACAGTCTGTGCCCTCAGGTGAACGCTGCAGAGCAGCTGGGCTGGGCTGGCTGCTGAGCCTTCGTGCACTGAGAGAGCCACCAGGTAATGACACAGGTGTGCATCGGACACGGGCTGTGACGCAGGTGTGCAGTGTTGTACAGAGGCTGTCACACAGGTGTGCATTGTACACAGACTGTAATACAGGTGTGTGCTGGTGTATGGATTGTAATACAGGTGTGCAGCTGTACAGAGACTGTCATTCAGGTGTGCATCATACACAGACTGTCATACAGGTGTGCATTGTGCACAGGTTATAACACTGGTGTACATTTGTACACAGACTATAATACAGGTGTGCACTGTACACAGACTGTGATCCAGGTGTGAATCATTCTCAGACTGTCATACAGGTGTACAGTTGTACAGAGGCTGTCATACAGGTGTGCATCATTGTCAGACTGTCGTACAGGTGTGCATTCATGTATGGACTGTAATACAGGTGTACTGTTGTACAGAGACTTGTACAGGTGTGCACTGTACAGACTGTCATACAGATGTACAGTTGTGTATGGACTGTAATACAGGTGTACAGCTGTACAGAGGCTGTCATACAGGTGTGCATTGTGCACAGGTTATAACACAAGTGTGCATTTGCACAGAGAGTATAATACAGATGTGCACTGTACACAGTAATACAGGCGTACAGTTGTACATAGGCTATAGTACAGGTGTACACAGATGTACAGGCTGTCATACAGGTGTGCAGCGTACACAGACTGTGATCCAGGTGCCCACTCGTGTGCAGACCCGCTGCAGCTTGTGCCCACAGCCAGGTGTGGTCACTGTCTGGGCCCCCCAGGTGTGCCAGGCTGGCTCTGCCTTTCCCAGCTCTCTCTCTGCAGTGCCTCGTTGGCAGGGCTGTGCTCTGCCCTGTGTGGGGTGAGGTTTGTGGCATGGCCACGCAGGTGACACCAGCAGTGCTTGGGAATTGCTGCAGCCAGCTTGGATTTATTCCTCAGGCAGGATTCCCATCATTGTTGGAAGAATGTCCAACACTTCCTTCATGTTTTCGGTTCCATCCCAATTGGCCTGATCCTGCTGCCTTTCCCTGATGTTTTTGCAGAGGATGAGTGTTGATTTTTCCCTGTGACAGAGGAATCAGCCCTTGAGTGCCTCTGTCACTCCATGGTCCAGCAGGAGAGTGGCAGGGCTGTAAGTGGGGCAGGAGCTGGCTCATAGCTCATCAACTCCTACTGCACAGGTCAGTCCTAACCCTGCAGACACACAGGTTTTATTTTGGGAAGCATCTCCAGGGGCCCTGGCTGGGCCTGCCCTGTGAGCAGAGCATTAAGAACCACTGCTCTCAGTCAGGCACAGCATCCCCAGATGTTGCTGTGGATTATGGGGAGGGAACAGTGACTCATTTGGAGTTTAATTCCTCCCCTCCCCCATGAACTCAGTTCTGTCTGAGGCCACATCTTGCTTATACCCCTCTGAGGCCAGAGGGGAGGAAGTTGGTGTAAGTCAGGCTGGAATGTGGGGACGGGAGGAGAAGCTCTTTGCTTCCCCAGTGCTGGTGTGGGAGAGCAAGGAAAACCATCCCACATCCACAGTGTTCTGCCAAGTGCAAGATGGAGTTGTTTCACTTGGTTAAGAGAGGTGTGTTTTTGGGAGGAGATCCTTGCTCCCAGCAAAGAGCTGGGAGGGAGTGGGCAGGTTGGGAAGGTGATGTCTGTGTGTCTGCAGTGAGTGCCCAGCCAACTCTGCTGGCAGGCACTGAACTCCAGACAAAAACTCCCTGTCTAGAACAGCTTCTAGCCAGATCTTAGTGCTGATGGCTGAGGGAGGATCTCTTTGAACACCAAGTTCTTGCTAAGTCCTGTGAACTTCAGTTGTTGTTCTCTTCTGTTACCTGTCCCAGGTGATCTCTGTTTTGGGGAATGGCTGTGCTGCAGTCCTTAGGTGCAGTAACCACGAGGCTGCAGAAAAATCTGATTTTGCTGTTGGATTTCTTTAGTCTTATATCCAGTCCAGTTTGGGGTTGTTACGTGCTTCAGACCTACTGCACTAAAGTTTAAACTTTAAGGAATTGAGATTTGAGGAATTGAAGCTCCCTCAGCCAGCATGTATGAGGTGCACGTTCATCAGATTTGATGCTGCTCCTCCAGTTTGCATCAGTTTGCTGGAGAGCTGCCCTTGTGTTTGTGTTCTTCCCAAAATACTTGTTTGGTGCAAGTTTGAAGTTCAGGCCGTGCTGTTTTTCCTGGGGCTCGTGGTGACCTGGGGAGGCTGGTGCAGGAAGCGAGGTGTGTGTGTGGCTTTGAGTGAAGTGGTTCCCTTAGAAGTCACACTGCATTTTTCATCTTTTTTTTTTCCTTCTGTCTGTTCGGATCTGTAAAATCTCTCTTCTGGAGGTGCAGCTTTGATCTCTAAAGCGACGAGCTGGCAGAGCAGGCAGAATTCCTGGCTGGGGATCTGGGATGGGCTCAGCACCCAGCAGCTCCCCAGGCTGGATTTGGGATTCTGGGATGGGCTCAGCACCCAGCAGCTCCCCAGGCTGGTCAGCAACGCTGGATTGGGATGGCTCAGCACCCAGCGTCCCCCTGGGCTTGGCGCACAGCGGCTCCAGCTGGACTCTTCCAGCAGCTCCCAGTGATTTGGGATCTGGGATGGGCTACACCCAGCAGCCCAGGCTGGATTTGGGACTGGGATGGCTCACACCGCAGCCCCAGGCTGGATCTGGGCCCAGCAGCTCCCCAGGCTGGATTTGGGATTCTGGGATGGGCTCAGCACCCAGCAGCTCCCCAGGCTGGATTTGGGATTCTCGGATGGGCTCAGCACCCAGCAGCTCCCCAGGCTGGATCTGGGATTCTGGGATGGGCTCAGCACCCAGCAGCTCCCCAGGCTGGATCTGGGATTCTGGGATGGGCTCAGCACCCAGCAGCTCCCCAGGCTGGGCTGAGCAATTCTCAGGTCAGGGTGATGCTGAGACTTCTCCCTGGCTTTGATCTCACCTCATGCCCTGCAGCCGGCGCTGGGAGCTCCCTGAGCCCCCTGCCAGCTCAGTCACCTGGCCACGGCATCAAGGGCCAGCATTTCCACATCTCAGCCTGGAGAGAGGCTCCTGCAGCAGGTGCTGAGTGCAGGAGGGATCCCTGGAGCAGGGAGGGGAGAGCTGCAGATTCCCACTCTCTGTCTGCCAGGTGTCGCACCATCCAGCTCTGCTTCCAAGCCTGCCCTCCCTCATTCCCTCCTGCCAGCCAGGAGAGGCCTCTGTGGTTTTTAATTCACATCCCATTTCAGTCACTCATCTCAGGAAGACCTGGTGTGTTTTAAACCCCAGCACTCCTCAGAGCTGTGTCCTGCAGGGCAGCTGCTTCCCCGGGATCCCTGAGGTGTGTTCACACCACACTGAACACACAGAGCACACCTGTGTTCACTTGTGTTACATTTCTCCTGGGGCACCAGGTTAATGCATTTTAACTGTGTCTTTGGACAGAAAAAGAAGTTTGGTTTTTGTTTTTTCTTTTTGTTTTGTTGTTTTTTTTTTTTTTTTTTTTTTTTCCTCTCTGATACTCCTAAGGAGGTTTTAGAACTTTTCTGAAGTAGGGAGGTTACTTTGTTAACAAGATTATAATTACACACAGCCCTGACCCTGGTGAAGTCTTATCCCATGTCAGATAGGTGCTAACTTTTATTTTTTCCATGAATTCTCACATGTTGTGGGCTGGCAAAGGCCCGTGGGGAACTCATCCTTTTCTTCCATCTAGAGAAACTTTAAATAATAGCAGAATGAGCAAATAGGACTTGTGAAGCTTTAAGAAAGCCTTAGAAGTGCCCTTCAGCTGTGCTAAGCTGATGTGACTGAGCCAATGTGACTGAAGAGAGCATCTGAAGAACATTTTGTCAGTCAAGGCAGAATCAAAGGCCTGGGTTATACTTTAAATAAACTCTTCCAATATAATTGTGCTGGCTGGAGAGAATGATTTTTCATTTCTTCTTGCTGAAATTGTAATAAAAGTCCTTGCTGTGGATGCAGCTTTATTAGTTTAGAGGTGATCCCAGACCAAGGTGGCTTATTTTTTGCTTTTCAAAGCAGAGCCTTGGTCTCCATTTGAGGAGTTTTGCCCACATAGTTCTCTGTCCATGAATACAAAGGAATTGCTCTCCCACTGCTGTGTCAGCAGAAGAGGGAGAGATGCAATTACCAGCAGAAAGCCCAACAGCAATGAGGAGAAGAAGCAGCTCCTCCATGGGGGAGCCCGTTGGAGTCTCTGGAGCTGGATCCCTGCCCTGGGAGCAGCTGAGTGAGGAGGGCACGGGCGTCCCTGGGCTGGTGCTGGGCCCTGGGTGTCCCATTTCCAGTGTGCACCAGGGCAGCTGGTACTGGGGTGGTCAGGGGCTGATCTGGAGTGCCAGTCTGAGCCTTGCTCTTTACCTGCTTGCCTGGGCTCTGTCCCTTCCCCTCTCCACCCCAGAAGTGCTCTTCCCTCGGGGAAATGGATTCATGGAAGATTCTCAAAACCTGACAGAGGGCTCACATAGTAGGCAAACCTTAAGAAATGCTGAAATTTGCTATAAATCCATTTCCCACACTTCCCCTCTTGCTTTTCCCTGGCCAAGTGCTGGTTTGGGCTGCTGCACCCCAGAGAAGGAGGAGGTGAGAGGGGATTGTGTTTTGTGAGGGATTCAAGGAGTCTGTTTGGGTGCTTTGAGACACATTTTGGAGAGTTCCCTCTTCCTGGCTGTTGTGGCAGCCAAAGATCACCAGAGCTCAGCCAGCTGTGTGTGGATCAGGAGGAGCAGGGAGCAGTCCTGTGAGTCTGTGCTGCCTTGATGTGGGGCTGTGTGGCAGGGACAGCCCATTGCTGATGGCTGGAGTCTGCTTGAAGTGGTGAAGTGAATCCTACAGGGAATGAAGGGTTTGGTGTGGCCCTCCTAGCTCTGGGCAGTTCCTAAACTCAGAATAAACCATGCTTGGAAGAAATCTCGGTGTGGCATTGCTGTGTCTAAAATAGAAAAGCTTTTCAAAGCTTTCCTGCTTTTAAGTAAAACTTTGTAGCATAGAAAGCATCAAGCACATCCTCTTTTCAAGTAGGAAATGTTGCTTCAAGAGGATTCCTGTTTCCTTAATGCCCAGCACAATCCCCACCATTTTTTATTTTTTTTTGCCATTTGCTCCTGTCTCAGCCTGGATTTCTATTTGGGATGGTTCAGAGCTGCTGCCTGACTGATGGCACAGGCAAATCCTGAGCCAGGTGAGCCCACCTGAGCTGTCTGGGTGTACCAGGGGCTGGCTTGGGGGTGGGGATGGGCTATTCCATATTAATCCATCCTTTTCAGTGTCTCCTTCTGGCAGGAGAGCTCTCCGAGGCAGTGTCAGTTCAGGACAGGGAGATGCTGAGTGGCAGAGCAGAAAATTCAGGTCCACTTCTGTTTGCATAAGGCTGATCATCCTGCAGAGCCAGCACATGGACAGGGAGGAAATTTGCAGGTGGTGCAGCTGGGGAGGAAGTAAATATGGAGCAAGATAACCAGGCTGACATGGATAAACCCAAAATAAAGCCAGGTAAGTGACTGAGCGTTCCAGGGAAATGTGAACTTCTGCAAACAGGGATAAAAATAATGACAGTGATTGTATATCCTGGGGTCAGCTGGGCCAGAACCTGCTCCAGAAGGTGCTGTGAGCTCAGTGCAGCATTCACAGCAGCAGCAGGACTGGGGAGCTGAGCTGGGTGGGGATCAGAGGTGCCCAAAGATGGCACAGATCCATTCCCTGTGCTGGGGGCAGAGCCAGTCCAGGAGCCCTGCGATGCTGCAGCAGCACTGCCTGCCCCTGCTGCCCTTGCTGGTGGAAATTAGAGGAATGAGGTGTTTATGGCTTCTGGGGGCAGCCAGGAGGATCCTGATGGGCTGAGCCATTCCCAGAGAAGGGAGCAGGGCATGAGGGCACCTCTGTGCAGAGGGAATGGCAGTCCAGGTGTCTGAGCTGCCACAGGCTGTGCTGGGGCCTTGATTATGCTAAAAGTTGTTCAGAGTGCTGCTTCAGGCTTTAAATTAATTTGGAGCTCAAGTGCAGATGTGAACAGAAGGATTTGAGCATGTTGTCTTGCAAAAGGGAGCCCTGATCTCCCCAGGCTCTTGGCCATGACCTGCAGGTGCATTTGAGTGCAGCCCTGAGAGCAATGAAATACATATTTCCCTCCTTCTTTTCATTTTTAAGCATCAGCTCCTGTTTTCTTGAGAATCTGAGCTACCTTCTTCCTCTCCAGTTGCACATTTCCAATCCTTGCAGTTTCAGAGGAAGTTTTAATAGGTAATTTCTCCCACAGGCTCAAAGCCAGAAGGCAAATTACCCCAATGCTTTATCCAACTTCACTGGGAATTGGGGATGTTTCATACTGCTGACCCAGAGCATTCAGAAGCTCTGCTTCTCTCAAAAATCATAATATTGTTTCAAGAAGTGGGAAATTAAACATGCACATGGTAGAAGACTTAGAAAGGATTAATGGGTTTCAAAATTACATGCTTCATCCAGCTGCTGATTTGGGAATTGAAAGTATGCCTGTTGCAGAATTGGGAGGGAGGTACTGAAACGTCGTGTTCCTCAGCATCCAGTGAATGCAAATATCCCAAATCTGTGATTCCAAAGCCTTGCCCAGTTGCCAGACTGACTCCAGGTTTGATGCCGGGTTAGCTCAGCCCAGGTGGGAGCAGCTGGGTGGAAAAACCCTCTGTATATTTTATTTTGTCTTCCCTGTAGTTTAATTTGTCCTCAATTGATTGTCTCAGCTCCTGGGGTGTCACCCACGGCACGTTTTTAGGCTGCTTTGACTGAAGTTCATCCCCTGTGTGTGAGTTTTGCTTGAGGCACATGGAGGGTGCTGGAGGCTCCTCTTGGCTCCTCCTGCCTTGTGAGGAGCGTTTGGGATCTGATTTGGGGCAGCACCTCCAGCCTGGAGGTCACTGGGACCTGCACTAAATAGGAGATGGGTGTTGAAGTCACTTGCATTTTTGGGACCTGGGAAATTATCTTCTTTTTTTTGGTGCATTTCATACGTCCACTGAGGTTGGCAGCAAATTTACAGCCTGTCAAGTGTGGGTTTGGTGGTGTAAAGTAGAGAGTATTTGTATTTGGGAGATGAAAGCATTAACAATGGGCTGGGAGCTGGTTTGTTGGGTTCCATGTAGGATCCTGCCACATAAACCTCCAGATTATGAGAATCTAAAACATGAGTCTGAATATTTTATTAATTGAGGAATATTATTAATATTTGATGGCTTAAATCAACACCCAGAAGGCTCTGCAGAAAGCACCAGGGCTGAACTGGTAACCAAGACATGAGATGCTTTTAATTGCAAACTTGTTTGTAATGGCTTTTGTCGGCTCTGTGTTTTAAGTGTTAAGGGTCTGTGAATCCCATACATTTGAAATCCTTTTGTTCTTTGGATTAGGAAGGGTGTTCTTTAGTTTTGCTGGGCTGGATTCAGATTGGTGCTTTAATGCCTTCTTAATATGCAAAGGTGACTGTTTGTAAGGTGTCCTGTCGGGCCTGGAGGTGACATCTGGAATATTTAATCCTTTTTGCCACACTCTGAGGACAAACAAGGACTGTTCCTTTAAAGATGGCCCTGGATGAGCTGGAATATTTCTTCTTGCTGTAGTGCCAGCTCCTGTAGCTCCGGGAGCATGTGTGGAGAGGTGAGGTGAAGGTCCTGCCTGTCCTTTAATGACATCCCCCTGCAGCAGGGAGGTGCCACCAGTGAGCAGACAGACAAACTGCAGCTCTGTCTGCTTTGGATTTGGGAATTCACAGCGCCAGGAGCTGCCGGCGTGCAGCGTTGGGAAAGGCCAGCGAGGGGGGATCATATTCTGTCTTTTATTTCCACTCTGGTTTCTAGGAGCTGCAAGTTGTATTTCTCATGGGTTTTTTTTCAAGATTTTTAAAAGATTTCTGCCACACACAGTGAGCTCCATGCCTATCTTGCACTTCTTCTGGGTTTTTATTGTGAGTTTTGTTGTTTCCTTCCCTGTAGAATGTGCCCTTTGTGCTGGTGATCTGGTTATGTTCGTGTGTTTCTAGGAGTTTGCCTTTGATAAGAGCACGTTGGTATTAATCATTTATGGCTTTTATTAAAACCTTACTGGTCTGATGTTTTCTCAGCCTTCCAGACTGCCCTCACAGAGGCTGCTTTATAGACATCATTTATCTCCTGCCCCTGGCTGACAGCAGCCCCAAATTCTCCCTCCTCCTGCAGATGCTGGTGCTTTGTGCAGGGAGGACGTGCACGTTGTGTGGCTGTTGCTGCTGGGACTGTGGCTCGTGTGTGGACTGGAATTGGGGTTTGAGGCTGTGTCAGTGACATGGGACACACGGATTGTCCCCATCCCCATCCCCATCCCCAGTGGCTCAGGTACTGACCCGGTGTGACCCCAGGGCTGTGCAAGAGGAGGAGAAGGGCAGGAGGTGATGAGGAATGAGGCTTATCTGTCAGGTCTGGGCCTTGGCCAGTTTCACCAGCCTGTTTGCCTTTCTTCACTGGGCCTTTGTTCCCAGCCACGCTTCCCATGGAAGGCAGAGCTGCTCCATTGGCTGCAGGGAACCTCCTCCCCACACAGCCCTGCAGGGGATGAGCCCCAGGGCTGCTTTGGGGCTGGGAGCCCCGGGCTGGCACTTGTAGGGTGCCCAAGCTGCCTCCTGTGACAGGGAGGAGAACCAGCTGGGAAGGGGGATTTCCATTGTCTGCCTTGGGATGAGCCCCAGCACCCTGTGCCTCTTTAGGGTGGGCAAACCCTAAGGACATAGCTTGGATATTCCCCAAGAACAGGGAGGTTTGGGCTGGTTCCCCTCGCTCGTGACCCAGCAGCTCCAGGCCAGCGTGGGCAGAGCTGCAGAATTTGCAGACGTGGCCAAAGAGTTGCAGGAGGAGGAGGAGGCCCCATGTCTGTGTGTGTTTATATTCTGCATGCCCAGGATAGCCAAAACTCTTCTTTAAATGACCAAAACTCCTCAAGTGGAAGTTGGTGTGGGGCTGCCAAGAGTAACTCCTGATGCAACAGTGTCTGCTCTGAAGAGAGATGTGAATGTTTCCTGGCGTGTCCCGGTGACTCAGTGCCCTCCCTGCCCCATGGTGATGCTGATGCAGTCGCTGATCCCTGCCAAAGCAAGCAGTCCTCACAAGGAGATTAGACAGCACTCCCTGCCCCCCTGCTGGGTGCTTGTTAACATTTCCTTGCCGATGTATTATTAATTAAGCTAATTTTTATTGCCCTCTAAGTGTGGAGGGTGCTTTGTAAACTCAGAGTTTGTGTCCCAGGGTTCCTGCAGCATGGTCCCATGAGTGAAATGAGGCTTGGACTGTGTGGTTGAGTGTTAAGGAAAGGTAAATCTATGGGTTTGGCTTTCTTTTTTCTCCCTTAGCAGCTGCCTGGCTTCACGTCTGGGGCTGGTGAGTGTGCTGCTGTTGGAGCAGAGGGCTGAGGAAATGCTGTCTGTGCAGAATTAGTGCAGACAGACAATAGGACTTAAGTGCTAGCAGAGTTTGCAGCATTGACCCTCCATAAGACAGAAGATTACCCAAACTGGAGTATTATATTAAAAAGAGTTTTGGGACCTGATCCAAACCTACAGAAGTCAGGGAGGGATTTGCCATCAGCTGCAGTGAGAGCAGCCTCCCTGCAGTGTACCCAGGCAATGGGGCAGGCAGCAGCTTAAACAAAAGAAGTTCAAGAAGTGTCCAGGCAAGGCTGGTTGAGGTTTTGCTGCCTGTGGTGCTTTTCCCAGCTGTAAAACAGAGGTAATTTTCCCTCAGAGTTCAAAGGCCTGACTTGGTGTTGAAAGCCTTTAACTGGAATTGTTGAAGAAGTGCTGAATGTTAATTTTTAAATGTAGAGATTATCTTCATTAGGTAAGAGATGGTGAGTTACATAACAGTCACTATTTTATATGCTCTGGTTTTTGGCTTTATTCCTTGACATCATGGCCAGGCCTGATGAAGGGAATAGAAAACTTCCAGAAGCACTTTGTAAAGTATGAACTATTTGTGATCAAAGCCAGTGGGACTCTGAAGGTCCAGCTCCCATCTCTGGACTTGTGATAGCAGCCTTGGATTCACCTTGAAAATGGGACCTGTGATCTTTCATATGTTCTTATTTTGTTCTTAAATTAGGCTAATGCATCCTGTTCCAACTGATGCAATTATTAACAAACCTGGGCAATTATGACATCTATTGTACAGACATTCTGTGCTCCTTGCTAGGAAAAAGACACTTTTAATAAACAAATCCACCTTGACAACCTGTCAAGGACTTTTCTACAGCAAAATTGAAAGAGTCACCTCAGTGACCTTTCCTTTCTGTTCTGTTGTGTTTGGGTTTTTACGTGGTCTTGCGAGAGCACAGCAGCTGCAGCTGGAGGTTCAGGCCTGGTTTCAGAGGGCAGGGGAGGGCAGGAGAGCAGGGAGGGGATCCCAAGGGCTGGATCCCCCCAGCAGCATCCCCTGCCCTGCTGTGTCCCAGTGCAGGATCCTCCCAGCCCCAGCCTGCATCTGGCCTTGCAGAAACCCTGGGGAAAACTCTGCTCTCTTGGTTAGTTCAGCTGTTTTACTTTTTAATTTTTTTTTTCTGAATGAGAAAAAGCCCTGAATGTTTTGGCACAAATTCTCAATGCCTTCTTTTATTCCACATGTGACAAACTGATGTGGTTTCTCAGCCTGGGTAGGATCCACTCCATCGTGGGCTGCCACCAGGAGTTCAAGGCAGATCTTAAATCCTACTTAAACCTCCCTCTCCAGCAGATCAGCTTTGTTTGGCTCTGGGCACAGGAGTGGGAAGGAGTGTGTTATATTCAGCACTAGAAGTTAAATTGCATGGAAGGAAAATCAGCCAGGATTGTTTTCTCACTGCATTATCAGAACTGTGTGAAGGTTTGGCCAATGGAGGGTTGTGCTAACTGGAAATATCCCTGTGTGTCACATCACCCAGGGAGGAAAGGAGGAGGAAAGAGAAGGTTTCCTGCCTCTGCCAGACATTCCCTGCTCCTGGGTGTCCCAACAGATTGTTCTTCCCTTGCTGCCTGGGGACTGAGAGACACAGGCCACCTCTGCAGGGGAATTCCCAGGAAAGTGGGCAACCACAGAATCACTGGATCAATCAGGCTGGAAGGACCACAGTGGCTCATCAGGCCCATTTCTTTCTGTGGGAATTCTTGAATCAAAATGATTGTTAATCTCCACGTGAGTTGAGCAGTGAGTTTTCCCAAGCTGACTTTCAGAGTTAATCCCCTGTAGCCACTGCCATTATCTGGGTGCTGTGTCCCCTCCCCTGAGCTCCCCAGCTGTGCTGTGGCACTGGGCACATCTGTCCCTCCCCACAGGAGGCTGTATCACCTCCCTGCCTGCTGGGCTGGGCAGCTTCTGCGAGGAGCAGTTAACATCTCTATCTTTGCTAGTGCATCCTCTGAGCTGCTGATGTGACTGCAGCAGCCTCTCCAGGGATATGGTGCCCAAAATCAGATTAAAACCCCTTTCCTTGTCCTGACAGCCCCCAGGGGTGTGATGGAGGATCTCCCTGTGGCATGGGTTGTTTAGATGAACACAGTTCCATGGGGGAATAGCCCATGGTCCAGGGCAGACCCAAAGCAGGAGGAAGAGGAGCAGGGCAGTGCTGCTGAGGGCTCTGCTCTGGAGTTACCCAACAAGGCCAGACTGGGGGGTTTGGGACTTGCAAACATTAATGCATCAGAGCACTAATTACTAATTATGCCAGTAGTACTGTTCCAGAGCATTCAGCCCTGCAGGGAGAGCTGTTTGTGGTGACACAGGGGCACAGACCCTGGAGCAGGCTGCAGGTCCAGGCCCTGGCTGTGTGGGCAGGTGGGAGCCTTGCCTCCATCCAGGAATGCTGTGTGGGCGTCTTGGATGGCTTGAACATGGCTGCAGTTTCTGCTGGCAAAATTAGCCTTCCTGAGTGAAGTGAGCTGCTTCCATGGCATAAAGATCATTTTGGATGGACTCCTGGGCTCCTCCCAGCCCTCCTCAGCAGAGCAGGAAGAAGCAGATGTGACGTGTTTTTCCCTCAGTTACAGGTTTTATCCATTGGATTTGTAGAAATAATTGTCAGGATGATCATGGCAGCTCCTTTGCATGCTGAAAGCAATGACTGTTAATGAATTGTGTTTGTATAATGATGATACTCAGGTTGAAGCTCTTTGTGGAAGTTTTGGGCCACAGCCATGTTGGTGTCAGCACATTCAGGCAGGAGAGCATTTCTGTTGGTCTAACTTTGACCTGTCTTAACAGAACTGTCATGTATAGAGGTGCCTTTATCAGAAATGGCTAAAAAGATGCCAAAATTGTGGTTGGACCAGTCTTCAGGTCCTTGGATTAATTTACTTCTTTTTTTACTTTTTATACAGTTCCAGCATTTGTCATTCTGTCTGTTTGAATTTTTGTATTTTTCTGTGGTTTTTGTTGTAGCAGGTCAAATGGGGAAGAAGCAATTTTGGAATTGGGAAGCTGGGCTGGAGGTGCCAGTTGAGCTGAGGCTGGAGCACATCCCAGTGCCCTGCTCTGTGTGCCATGGGCAAGGTGCATTGCTGAGCGGAGCTCGGAGGGGACAGAGATTCCTCAGAACTGTGAGCATGAGGAGGCACCTGAGCATTGGCACTGGGCTGGTTTGGAAGGTCACAGCCATGGGTAGCAGGGCCTTGGGTCAGGTTGCAGCAAACCCTTCAGGTTTCCTCAGGTGTGGAGTCTCCCTGAGCAACCTTGGCCCTGTGCTCCCAGGAGCAGGCAGGCTCTGCTGCTGGGATCCTCACAGTTCATGGGACTTCTCCACCTCTGAATGTTAATCCAAAGTGGGGAATAAATACTGTTCATCCTCTTTGCTGCTTGGTCTGTAACCTGTGCAGGTGGTCACAAGGAGCTGAGGCCAGCTCTGAGCCAGGCTTTGAGCCTCACTTCCCTGGAGCTGGTCCTGCCTTTGCTCATTTTCATAATCCACCCTGAGGACTTTTGTGTCTTCATCAGCTTCACTGATGAAGGATTTGCTTAAGCTTTGAAAAAATTTCTTTTTTGCTTTTACACGTCAAGCCAGACACCTCCAGGACTTCTCCTGCTGCTGCTTAGTTTGTGTGAGTGGTTTGTAATCCCATGTAGCAAATGTGACTCCTGCAAGGCTCCCTTTCCTCTCAGAGCCTTCTGGAAGCTGTTGCAGAGCCAGGGTTAAAGCCAGGTGACAGGAAGAGCAGGCACAGAGGGACAGTGTTACATAACAAAGGTTGCCTTTAAACTGTGTTTTTTATCATGAGCTACACATCAGAGTTAGCCAGGTCCTTGTGACCAGTGTGGTGCAAGGTGTGTGGGGAGGATCTTCTGAGCTCTTGCAAAGTTCTCCAGGGTTAGGATTGGCCTGCAGACAGCACACACAGCCCTCCAAGGATGGATTTTAGCAGTGGGTTCCCATCACACAGCAGCCTGGTGTTTGCTGTCTGTCCCTGCCCAGCTCCAGGGGGGACAGTTCCAGCCAGGACACTCTCCCCACATCTTGGGGGCAGTGTCCCTGTGCTGAACATGCCAGAAGGGACAAAGGGGATCCCTGAATCAGTCTGCTTTGAGGATTATTTCCTAAAACATCCATGTTCCTTACAGCAAGGGCCCCTCTGCTAAGCCCTGCAAGGTGCAGTGGGATCCCCTGGTCTCAGTGAGCTGCTGGAATGTCACCTAACCTGGCTTTGTCCAGTGAGGGGAATTCTGACCACATCTCCTGCTGCAAGGATGACCTGCTGGACATGAAAGCAGGAATTTACTCTGACTTTACAGAAAAATATGACCCTAATTCCTACAAAGTCAGCTGGGAATGGCAGCCTTATTCTGGGCATGAAAGGATGGATCATGGAGGGGAGCAGGGCTCTGGTCAGTCATGGGGCTCCTGATGAGAAGCAGACATGGGGCTGAGCTGCTGGAATTCCTTACTGGGATGATCTACTTGCTAAATTATCATTCTGCCCAGCAGAGGATGGGAGATGGCAGTTCCCTGCTCTGAGGGAGGTCTCCTGGTCCCATTTTCCATTGTTACTGTCTCCTTGATCACATCCTCCGTGGGGCTGTGGAGTCCTTTTGTTCTCTGCTCTACTTTCCAGCATTTTTGTTGCTCTAGCAACACTTGCAGCCCCAAAGCAGCGGGATCCTGGTGCTAACACAATGCTGCATTTGAAAGAAGGAAGCAGAGCACGACAGGTGATCTCCAGCTTTTGTATGGAATGGCTGTGCCTTGAGATGGGAGGATGAATGGCAGGTTGTGATGTCTTATTGTCTTGCAACTGGCATTGCTTTTGTCATAAAAGGTGAGAAATAGTTTTGTGTTGCTGCCACAGCTGTGGTTTGTAAAGTTGCTGTATTATTTTCCTTGTGTGGGGTAGGTCAGCACTGGTTGGAGTGGGGCTGTGGGAGCCAGGCCCATGGCAGGCAGCTCCTTCCTGGCCAAATAAAGAATGTTTTCCATGCCCAGCAACTCCAGCAGCTTTGCAGGCTCCTCCCCAGAGCTGGGCTGCCACTGGACTGTCCTTACAGCATGGATCCACTGATCTGCTGGTCATCTGCACTTCTGCAGGGGGAAGGAAAAGGGTCCATATTTATATCAGAAAACTGCAGGTATTGTGTGAAAACCTTTCCTGCAAAACTCAGGAGCCTCTGGTGCTCTGCACTGCGGTTTGTGGGATCCTGTCAGCTGCTCTGGCATTTTGTAGCTTCTCTATATATGGTGACAGTGATACAGGAAGATGCATTTAACACCTTTTTTTTCCTCCTGAGTGCTCTCCCATGCTTTGCCACAGTGCTGCAGACAAGGCTGGCAATGTAAAAGCCACCTGTAGGTGCTCTGTGGGTAAGAAGAGAAGAAATCTTTTTGAGATTTTGGGCACAGCTTCCCACAGCTTCCTGCTGGCCCAGCCACTGCTGCAAGGACCTGAGTGCACCCTGTGTGGAGGAAGTGAAAACCTCAGTAGGTCCTCAAGAAGTCTGTCCCAGCTGCCAAATACAGTTGGAATAATCCATTATCTTATGCCTTTCACCCAACCTTCCCCCCCAGACCACTGAAAAGTGTTGAAGACTGTGGATATTTAGAATGTATCCTGAGATACCTGAATTTTGTGGCAAGTGCAGTGTGAAGAGTGAGTACCAGCTATGGGATTGATCTTGTTTCCAGTGGGTCATCCCTTTTTATTTAGATTTTAGGCTCAAAATCTTGTTTTTTCAAGCTGGTATGGTTGCAGATACTCAGTCTGGAAGATTTGGTCATCATTATACAAACACTCCCCTGCCTGGGACCAATGGTAGGATATTCCCAAGTCATTCCTTTTCCTCTCTTGGGCACTTTGCACTTTTTGGGCCCCTGGCAGCCAGCCTAGGTGGGGTCACTGTGGTGTGGTGGTGGAGCTGCCCCAAATCTGGGACATTTCTGTAGCACTGAAAGCCTCACAGGCTCCAAGGGGCTTGGATTTACAGTGCTTGGGCAGCTTTTGGGTGTCTTGGTTACATCCTCCTGTGCCCCTGGTGAGCTCCTGATGTGGAGGACAGAGCATCCTGCAGGCCACCACCCTCCTCAGCAGCACCAGCAGGATTATTGAAGTGTTGCTGTTCTTTTGGTACTTTTGGGCTGTTGCCATGACTAGTGCAAGAACCCATGGACAAACAGGGAAGTTTCTAGCGTCTCCAGAACTAGATAGAAGGTTGTTTGCCCTTGCAGTGATAGATAGATAGGTAGATAAATAGATAGATAGATAGATAGATAGATAGGTAGATAGATAGATAGATAGATAGATAGATAGATAGATATTGTCATTGCACTGGGCTGGCATTCCAGCTGCATGCTCAGTCTTCTGCAAATTAAATGGGCAATTTTTATCTCTTTTCATATAGATGAGCCTGTAAAGAGAGTCTGCACTGAGAGCATGAAATGCCTCCCTGAGTTTTCAGCTGGTTTTCTTTGTTGCACTGCTGGCGCTGCTGGGTTGAAAGTGTTGCCTCTGGGTCACACTGAAATGCTCATGAGGAGCCTTTGGCTCCTGTGCTTGTCTCATGTTTAGGCCATGAAAAAGCAAGGAAGTGCATTTCCTGGGATGAAATGATTAATTGTACACCCAGGGCACAGAGGTCACAGCAGGGGGATAAGAGAGGTGCCATTAATTTGCTGTCTGGGGGTGTTAAACACATTTTTGTTGGGGTTTGAGGCTCCTGGTGAGCAGCAAAGTGTGTCCCAGGGATTGGGGAGTGTTTTGGGAAGGCTGCTTTTTCCCTACAAGTCATTGTTCGAAGGAGAAGGGTTTTGCTTCCTCCTCTCTCTCATCATCTTCATCCAGCTGCCACTCATGCTACTCCTGAGAGGTGAGGAGTGTCAGGGGCTGGATTTCAGCACATCACCTTCTATCTCCTGAGCTGTAAATTAGTGATAGCCACCACACTGTTCTGCAGGAATCCCCCTGACCTGGCTGCTCTTCCAGCCAGTTTGAAGGCTGGGTGGGTTTTTAAATGATGATATTTTAAAATTTGAGAACAGCTTTGATTTATTGACCTGCTGCCTCCACAAATCGAGCTGTCTGGGCTGGCATCTGCAGATAAGAGGCTGTCGAGTAATTGCTTATTATTGACTGATTGCCAGCTTGGGCTGTTTGCTTGCAGAAGAATCAATAGTAGTCAATCTTCAAAGTCTAAACTCTCAGGGAGTATGACTGGTTTCCAAATGAGGAATGACAGGTCAGGATAACTCCATAGCTGCTATCCCACCTTCACATGTGGGTGTAATCCTGCTGTGGAGGAGGAAGAGTGGGACATGATCTTCCTCCATCGAGGCTTTTTCACCTCTGCCTTCTCCAAAGTCTGGGGTTTTCTTTGCTGGGGTTTTCGGGGTCAGATCCCACCTGGCTCCAGACCTTCGCTGGAGGAGCTGGGGCAGGCTCAGCAGCACCTGAGATCTGTGGGAGGCGAGGGGAGGATGAAGTGCAGCCATCAGTCATTAAGTCCCTGAAGGATGGAGCAGGGAGGGGTGGCTGAGCAGCCTGTGCTCTGACACATCCAAACCAACCAGTTTGGATGCTTTATAAATAAAACAAAGCCTCTATTTTAATGCATGGTAACAGAGATTCCCTTTCTGGGGGTGATTCTATTTAGGTGGCAACAGAGCAAAATATCCAGTGTCACCATAGGTTTTATCATTTCTTGCGGGGACGGTCGCTATGGTGAGCGAGCATTGTCAAACGCAGCCATAGCCCTTCTTTAACACTCTCCTGGCATCCTGCCTTTTTGTGGATTCACTTGTAGGGCTTAAAATGTTAAAGGGGCTTCATGGCATCAAAGACACTCAAGACTTATCAAAAAATCAGTACATGTTTAGGTGGTTATAATGGCTGGGGTGAAGACTGGAGCTGGGTCTGGGAGGTGAGCTCAGACTTTGGGCTGCAGCCCCCTCTGGGTTTTTTCTCCTTGGGCTCAGAGGTTGTGATTTTCCCTGGGCTCTGAGGTTGCAGTCTGGTTTCTGCATGTCCTAGACTCAAGCTGGGTTTAAAACTTGAAATAAGATCCTTTGGGGGGAGGGGGAGGCTTGGATCTCTTTCAGCTACAAAGAGCAATTAAGCAACAGGACATAAAATAGATAAATGGGAAGGGGAAGGGCAGAACCCTGGAAAATGAGAAGATGAAAATGGAAGAAACTATTTCTGCAGTGTATTTGTCCTTAATGTTGGAGCTTTATTTTCACCAGGAAAGCTTTGAATTGAGGGTCATCCTTTGAGGTGAGGGAGAAATATCTCAAATAGAGCAGTTTAATCTGCAGTGGTCTAGGAGAGAATGGACAAGATTACTTGAACAGCCTTGTTTAGATACTGGATTTGTTGTCCACCAGCAAATCCTCATTTGCATGGGTCCTTAATCTGTGGAGTTAAATGTGTCTCAGGATCTGTTACCAACTGTGATGCAGAGTTGAGAACTAGATTTTTAAAGCTGTTCCTTTTTATTTGAATGTTTCCCCTCCCCCTCCCTGCACCCCAAATTCTTCCTGATTTTTTCTGAAAAGCAAAGATGAGCCAACAAGTGATGCAAAAGGAAAAATGTGCCAGTGAGAAGAAGCTATTTTTGACTCCAGATTCAGTGGATGAACTGTCCACCAGGCTGGAGAGAAAAGCCAAGGTCAGACATTTCAGTGTCGCAGGGAAACCACCGCCCCCCTCCTTCCTGAAAGGGGCCATGGACCTGAAATCTTTCAACCTCCTTGGAGCTGGAGGCTTGGGCAGAGCTCCTTTGTGGAGCCCTGGGAAGGGCTTTAGCCCTTGGTTTGGGGGCTGCTTGCTCTGCCTGGAGCCCTGAAATGGCATTTCCTCATGTGTGCAGCAGCCCTCACTCATGAAATGGATGCAAGTGCTGAAAAAGCTCCCGCGTGAGCATGCTCACTGGAAGATTAATCCTTTAGAGGGAGTTGGAGAGTTAAGCTACTGTAATTTCTCTGCAGTTGGCTGCAGTAAACAACTGCTCTAAAGACACGAGGAAAAAAATTGACGGAGGTATATGGCATTAATGTACATATCTTTTTGTGTTTCTCCTTTCAGGTTGAGGGTTTGAGAAAGGTTTTTTCTCTATGAGCCGGGGAAGAGGGAGCTGTGTAATGATTTTATGGGTGACCTTCATGTTGTGGTTTCTTTTTTTCCTCCAGGCCAAAGTAATCCTATTTCCGTGCAAGGCCATCCTGAGGCTCGGGCTGGCTTTCTAGAGCTGGGGTAGAGCACCAGGGTGGCTTCGTGTTGAGTGAAATGATTAGAGGAGGTGAGGCCTTGCTGCTCGTTGAGCTGTGTTGGCAGAAGGGAGCTGCAAACACCTCGTCCTGTTTAGTTGTGAGCAGAACCCAGTGGGACTCGATCTATCATGCTTCTGTTGGGAAGAAAATGTGTGACAGGATTAGCTTTGCCTACAGAAGACCAGTCTTTTGCTTTTGATTATTACTATTATTTTGCTCCCCCTCCTCCCCATGCATGAGGAGCTGCAATCCCGTGTCAGATGGGGGAAGGAAAACAATCCTTGAGCTATTTTGGCTTTGCTTTGAAGGCTGATGACTCTCGGCGTGTTGAGGAGGGATGCCTTGGCAGCCAGGTAAGTGTTGCAGGCACAGGGATTGTGTCAAGGTGGAACTGAGCCCCTTCCTCCCCAATCTCTGCTTTGTGGGGGCATCCCAGAGGAAGGGAAACCTCGGGTGGTTCCTAATGAGCGAAGAGTGTTTTCTCTACTTGCCTCCAGGAGCGTGGGTGAAGGAGGATGTGATTTACCATCCCTGGAGCTTTTGTCAGCTTCCTCTGAATGCAGCACAAGCCATGAAGGGCCAACCTGGGGCTCCCAGGACATGAAGCAGAAATGCCAGGCTGGCTTGATTTTTGTCAGGCTGCTGGAGCTGCTCGAGTCAGCGCTCCCTGACCACGGCTGGTGTCTTTACCTCTTACAAACATCGCTGTAATCCTTGGGGATGGTGAGGAAATGGAGGTGATGTGTCAGCAAAACCTGCCTGCCGTGGGGGCGGGGGTGGGGCAGGGCATTGTTCCGTTCTGTACCTGACTGGGATGAGTGGGAGCTGGAGGGGCTGGAGGTCACCCCTGGGCATCCCCCAGGACTCGTGTGGCTGCAAGGAGGGCACACCCTTCCTCCTTGAGGAGAGGATAATCCCGGGTGCAACTGCAGTTCCAGGGATTGCCTGGCTCTGGGAGCACTCCTGGTGTGAAATTTATGTCCAACGGCTTTTATTGGAAAATGGCTTCGTGTTTCCTTGGAGTGGTGTGAAGAAGGGAATAATAATTCAATAATTTAGCAAATGTCAGTGGCTCCCACTAGGTTCGGCCTGAGGTTGCTGTCAGCTTCCATGTGATGCCCAGGTGGATTCTAACACTGCTGGATGAGTTCACAAGGGCAGTCCTATTACAGGCTTGGCTGAGCTCGAGATGCTGCGGATTTGAAGAAAATTTTGCCACCCCAACGTTGAGGTTTTTTTGCTTAGTCCCTCCTTTTCCCCTCCTTTCCAGAAGCTCTGGCTAGCACAGACTGTCTGTTCTGTGGATGGTTTTAGGGAACATTGGTGGCTGTGTGCGTAGGGGGAATAATTAGCTACCAAATGCAAATAGATTGTTTCTTGCTGTTTCAAAATCATTGTAATTTCTATTGATGATGGGTTAATTATAACTTCATTTTGATGGGCATGAGGGAAATGATAGAGATATAGAAATATAAATCTATATAGGGAAGGATGTTGTCAGAATATTGTTTTGGAGATGATTGTGAGAACAAAGACTCATGTTGTGGAGGACCATGGTTGTGTCAGGATTCAGTGGTGCTGCTTGTTTCTCAGTGCTGGATGAGGATTTTCTCTTTCACATTTTTAACTGATGCCAGCGATGTATCTGTCACCGTGACAAGAGGTTTTAGGTCAGAGAAAAATGATCAAATTCTATTTAAAAGCACATTTGGTGGAAGAACTGGGAAATAGTTCTTTGGAGAAGCCAAGTTGAAAGCAAGAAAGTTAAAGGAAACTGTAAAAATCTGTGATCAGAATGTAACAAAAATTCATCTTCAGGCTGAGGTGTGTAGGTGGGGGCTGCTTCACCAGCACAGGGCCCAAGGTCCTGTGCCACCAGGACTGGTCCTTGGTCTGGAATGAGGTGCTGGGCCCTGGCTGTCCCCAGTGCAGGTCATTGCTGTCCTTCCCTTTTCCACAGGGTGACTTTAGGGAGCCCAGATCCATCACCTCATTCTTTATTTCACCCTCACTGGGAAGAGTAATCAGCTTCATCCCTGAAATGGTTTGGACCAGCTTTAAACCTTTTCCTCCTGTTTCCGGTCCCAGGATGGGGGAAAGGCTCAGCAAAGGGACAAAAGTCACACTTGCCTTAGTCCCATGGGTTTTGGCTTCAAGCCAGAGGATAAAGCTCTCCCCCTCTTCTTGTTTTAGGGTGAAATGGGGGAAATGAGCTATTTTCAATGGCCAAGGAGAGTCCCCAGCACAGGGCACTGTTCTTCAGCTTTACCAAGCCTTTGCTGGCCTGGGGACTTGGTGCCTCTGGATCAGAGCAGCTTTTGGGACATTCTCACCCAGAGCTGCTTCCCTGCTGTGCAGGGCTCCTCTCTTCCAGGGAGACATTCAGCTCCTTTGCAGCAAGCCCTGGAACTGATCAGTTGGGAAGGAAAAAGTAGCTACAACCAAATCTAATTTCAGTTTGTGGGTTTGTTCTTGTGCTCTGCCAGAGGGGTTCTGCAGGTCCCTGCTGGGGATTCCCATGGAGGGGGCACCTCCCTCCCCTTGCAGACCCTGAGCACTCTGGTGTGGCTGAGCTGAGGGAGATCCTGCATCCCGTGGAGCAGGGTTCTTGCAGGGTGTTGGATTTGCAGAGCATGCAGGGCAGGGACTCCTGGATGCTTTCTTTGAGAGGGGTGGCTTGGACTTTGCAGGAGGAGTCATTGCTTGAATTTGCACATTCCTGTCTTTAGATTTGTGTGGAAAATTCTGCCTGTGTGGCCAGTTTTGTCTCTTTCTCCACCAACACAGCTTTGTTCAATGGAGGAACAGAAACCTGAATTTGGGACTTGCTCACCTTTTTGGTATCATATCAGGCCAGGACTGTATTCAAACCAGAAAGAACAAGATGGAACTGAATCCTACAGGTGTATCTGAAAAAGCCTCCTGCAGCCTTGGCAATCCCAGGGAGGAGCAGGTAACTGCTGGATACACACAGCATGCAGGTCCCAGTCTTTAATGATCTAATGGTGACCACTTCAAAGCCTGGTGGTGGCTTTGCTTCTCTTCCTTCTGACTGCTTCAGCCAGCCTGGACTCAACTGGCAGTGCCTTTAAGAGCAGATATTATGGCAGGAGCCCTGTAATTATTTGCTGTGGTGAATCCTCTCTGTGGTGATGCTGTGTGGGAGGGTTTGCTGTCACGCACAGCATTTCTCCACCTTCAGAGGAGTTTTACCTCCTGCTCTCCTGCCTTCCTGGCCATTTTGAAGTCCAATTTATGGCTGAATTTTGGCTTCCTTAACACCCTGGGCTCTGTCCTTGCTGCTGCATCCTTGTTTTGTGTCCTTTGGCAGTTCTGTCCCTGCCCAAAGGCTCCTGAGTGAAGCAGGGAAAGGTTTTGGGCCATCCTGTGCTCCTTGGAGCTGATGGAGCCCTGCATGGAGAGAGGACCTGAGGAAGCCTGAAAGCACCAGCTGGCAAAGGGGACTCCTTACCCCCTTTTCCCTGAGGATTAGTGAGTGAAGTTACAGCCACAGGGGAAGGAGCTGTGATTTTTAACCCAGATATGGAATTATAGAAGAACTCCATTCCCATGGTGGATGGGGTTTAATGCATCGACCAGCACAGAGGACAGCCAGGGATCTGAGAGTGAGAGAAGCAGTGCAAGGGGTACCTCATGCTGGGAAAAATATGGTTGTGGGAAGGGGAAGATGGAAGGAAAATCCTGCTTTAAGGACCTGCAGGGGAGAGGTGGAGTGGAACAGCTGGGAGAGAGCAGAAAGGCAGGAGGCAGGGCTGTAGGGAAAGGTCTGGGATGGATGGATGGATGGATGGATGGATGGATGGATGGATGGATGGATGGATGGATGGATGGATGGATGGATGGATGGATGGGGTTTGAAGGTGGTGGTGAAGTGATTTGGTGGCTCCTAGAAACTCAAGAAGGCAGAAGAAGGGAGAGGAAACAAACTGCAGGTGATTCTTTGGGAGCTGTCTGGTCTGTGACCTACTTGGTGCCACAGTGCTCTGCAGCTGGAGGAGCAGAGGAAATGGGAAATGGCTGTTCCCTGTGGGAAGCACAAGCTGCTGGGATGTGCAGGAGCTCTTCCTTCAGCTGCTGGGATGTGGCTGTGCCAGGGCACCAGGAGTTTGTGACTGGAGGAAGGACAGGAAGAGTTTGAGCCATTCCTGCTGGAGGGAGGCAGTGCTGGATCCTGGAACCAAGGTCAGATCTGCGAGCTGCCACAAACACTCCTGGATGGGCTCCTGGGTGCAGGAGATGCTTCCCTTGGGGATGTGGAGCACTGGAGAACTGTCCTGTGTGGGGACATGGCTCACCCACACCCCTGCACTGTGGGGATTATTCATCCCCCACCTGCTCATAATCCATTGCAAGCTGGAAGTGCCTTCTCCTGCTTCTGCTCCTTCAGGAGCCCCCACTAACCTGATCATTCTTAATCTTGTGTTATTTTCCAGATCATCAATTTGATTTCTCAGTATTTCTGCAGTCCTTAGTGTTCCTGGGAATCTGTGCCTCCATCTATTATCTCTGTTTCTTTTTGAGGCTGTAGCAACTTTGAACCACAGTTTCCATCCTATTTTTATAACTCCTTCTGCTTATTAGAGGAGTCCTGCAGAAAGAACTCTACAGTTCTTACCAAGATACACTCCAAGTTTTTCTCAGTAAATAATTTCACCTCTTGCTAATATGAACTTGAAAACTCTTCTCTTCCAATTGTTCCCTTCTCCCTCTGGGGTTTGGGAGTGAAATATCTTTAACTTAATTCATATATGTAGTTGACATATATTTTATATATATATATAAATAATTCATACATCTGTCTAATTCATACATATATATGTATGTTACAGGGTGTCAGATCCCCTTTTAACCACATTAACTGTGGCGCTACCAAAGGCCTGTGTCCAATAGTGGCTGCTTCAGATTTACCTCTGGTCCAAATGAGATTGGGAAGTGGCCTCTGTATATTTTTGGGGGGCTGTTCTGATTTGCTATATTAAATAAATATATAAAGTGGCTCTAAGAGTGAAATGCCAGCCTTCCTCCTGCTGAAGGCATGGAGGCAGTGATTTGTGAGTCAGCAGTCCAAGGTTAACTCCAAAAATTCTGCACTTCCCTTGCAACCTCCATTCCAGGAAATCATTTCTCTGGAAAGGAAAATGAAAGAAGCCTGTCCTCTGTTTTTCAGAAGTTGTGAATTATGCTCTTGTTTAAGCTGATTATTTTATTTATTCCAATAATCCTCTCTTCCAGAATAAAGGAAAATTAATTGTCTTCCTATTTCCATAATGGTTTGCCCTTCAGACAGTTGCCAGGCAAAGTGCTTAAAACTGAAATGAAAAGATGGTGAATGCTTAAAATCATTGAGCTACTGTAGGAACATGTTTGTATTTAATAGGGTGGTATCACACAGTCCCAGAGTGTTATTTGCTCTGGGTTCTGTAGGATTAGGAAGGTTTTTATTCTCTTTTTTTTGCTTCTGCATATGAAAACGGGGTCAAGCCTGCTGTGGTAGATAGTGCAAGTCTTAGGTAGGATTTTGCTAGAGAGATGGCCTGCCTGTAGCTGAGACCCTAAAACTATCCAGCATTAATGGGGAGAGTTGTCATTGGGCTTGGTGGTCTTTGTCTGCAGGGACAGTGCCTGGAGATGGGCAAGGACTTCCTTCCTTCCAGGTGTGATGGGACAGGATTTTCCCTGCTGGAGCTTTTCACTGACACCTACCTGGATCTTGGTTATTTTTAATTCTGTCTGGCTAAAAAAAAAAAAAGTTACCTGATTGATGTGGGAAAATGCTGGAATATTTCCTTAAAAGGCTCCAAAGTGATGCAATATTCAGTGATGAATCTCAGAGCTAAATGAGTCTGTTGGGTGGGGAAGGGAGCTCTGTGTTTTATCACCCAGCACATTTATTTTTCATCCCAGGGCTGCTCTGGGGAAGGTGGTGTGGGAGCACTGACAGAGCTCCAGCTCCAGGTCAGCATCAGGGCAGTGCTGGATCTCCTCCTTGCTTTCCTGTGTTATCCCAGCAACCTTTGGCAGATAGGTAAAAACCTGGAGCTGGGATGGTTGTGCTTCCAGTGGGGTTTACCCTGAGGGTGGGTGAGGAGAAAACCCCATGTGGCAACCCCAGAGCCTGGTGCGGTGACCAGGGCTTGTTGCCCAGTCACTCATGTCCCCACAGACACATCAGGTGGGGCTTCCAGGGACAGGGGAGGTGGAGCTCATCCCCTGTGGATCCAGGAGGAGCTGCTGGCACCACCACACCTGGGCTCCTTGCTCACCTGGCAGCCTGGCTGAGGCACAAGGCAGTTCCAGTTCTTGTGTGTCCACACAAGAAACCACCTGGGAATAAATTCCTCCTGTCTCTCCTATGTTTCCCTCTCCCCTCATGTGAAACTGCTCTGAAGGAGCAGAGTGTAATCCATCACAGGAGGGAGAAGGGCAGGAGTTAATTGGTTTTCATGATCTCCCTGTAGCACTTAGTGCAGCTAATGGTGAATTGTCGTGCTTGGCCGCTGCCTAATCTCATAAGGGACCCTTGGGGGAAGGCTGGGCAGGAAGGACCCGTGGTCCCTGGGCATTGACATTAGCTGAGGAGCACATGAGATCATCTGCTGCATTTCCAGCCAGTTTTGAGCTGCCATCCCAAGCAGGAGAACAGCAGGGGCATCTCAACATCACCCAGCACTGTGGCTCATCACCTGAGCATCCCTGAGCCTCTCCTGCTTAGGGGGAGCTTCGGGAATAGAAAACCAGGTGTGTGAACAACCTCCCCAGGTCTCACCTGCTCTGCCCTGCATGCAGCAATCTTCTGTTTTCCTTTAAACATCCTAAACCCAGCAGGGGAATTCATTAACATGAGTCCCCGCAGACTTTGATTTTGCCAAACATTGATTTCAAATCACTCTCCCTCCTCTTAATAGGTGAGATCTCTCTCCTCTCCCTGTTCAGACATCTTGGGAAGGGGTAGGAGTGGGCTGCAGCAGAAACCTGCCCAGATTTGTTAATTCTGTAGCTGATAGGGATTGCTTTTTCTTGCTGTTGGTGCCTTTGGCTCGTGCATGATGTGGAAGGCGTCATCCCAGACAGAAACACCCCTGTGGCCAGCTCCTGTCTGTCAAAAGCTGCTGTTGATTTCAGTATTTTAGGCTCAGTCTCTTCAATCCCAGATGGAGCTGTATTTCCAGCTAGTACACACCCATACAGTTCATTGAGGGAGGTGAAAATGCTCCAATTTACAGCACTCAGGGCCCTGATCCGTGGGCAGTGGCAGCTCCCTGTGCACGATGTGGGGAGGGGAGCCTGGATGGATCAGTCACGCACTGCTGTGAAATAGCTCCATGCACTGCTGGGAAATGGAGAAAAAACTGTATTTTTTAGTACAGTATAATAATTAATAATTAATTTTTAATACAGTTAATAGCTCCATGCACTGCTGTGAAATAGCTCCATGCACTGCTGTGAAATAGCTCCATGCACTGCTGGGAAATGGAGAAAAAACTGTATTTTTTAATACAGTATAATAATTAATAATTAATTTTTAATACAGTTAATAGCTCCATGCATTGCTGTGAAATAGCTCCATGCACTCTGTGAAATAGCTCCATGTACTGCTGTAAAATAGCTCCATGTACTGCTGTGAAATAGCTCCATGCATTGCTGTGAAAGAGCTCCATGTACTGCTGTAAAATAGCTCCATGCACTCCTGGAAATGAGCTCCATGTACTGCTGTAAAATAGCTCCATGTACTGCTGTAAAATAGCTCCATGCACTGCTGTGAAATAGCTCCATGTACTGCTGTAAAATAGCTCCATGCACTCTGTGAAATGAGCTCCATGCACTCCTGGAAATGAGCTCCATGCACTCCTGGAAAATAGTTCCATGCTCGCTGCTGTGGCTGCCAGAAGGACTTTTGAAATGTTAAAGGTTGGGAAATCATGGCAGGAAGCACCAGAGGCGAGAGCTGAGCCAGAGGAGGAGCTGCCCCTTCCTAGAGCAGGGCCAGGCCTGGAGCAGTGAGCACTCATGGCTTTGTTCTTGCAGGGGCCCCTCCTTGTGCTGCAGGCAGTGGCCTGTAGGCTTCTTTCCAATGGCAGGAGTTTCACAGAGCAGCCTTTGCTCCTGCTCTTGGATGGCTCTGTGCAGCAGGAGCTGTGGTTGGGACCTGGGGGCTGTTACCCCTCCCAGGAGACAAAACAGCTTTTGAAAATTAATAACTTTTTTCTAGTCCCACCACGATACTGATAATCATGTCCTTTTGTCTTCTGCTTCTCCCTGAGTGGGTTTTTGCCTTTTCTGGATCTCATCCTGGTCCCTTCTTGCAAAAATAAGTCCTGGACTGGTGCTGAAATGAGTTGTCTGACGTGCTGCACTGTCTGTGGCTGTGCAGGGCACGAGGAGCTGGTTCATGTTAAACATTTTGTATTGGCCAAGGGCACCCAGGCTGCCTTTCTGTGTGTCCTGTCTAGCTGAAGGAAGAGAAGTTGATCATATTTGGGCACTGGAAGGGGCTGCCAGGGCAGTGGTGGAGTCTCCATCCCTGTAAGTGTTCAGAACCCACATGGATGTGGCACTTGGGGACGCAGATTGATGGTGAACGTGGGAGTGGTTGGACCTGATGATCTTGGAGGTGTTTCCCAGCCTTAATGATTCTGTGATTTTCTCTTGGTCCTGTTGATTATTGCACAGCATTTCCATCATCCTGTCCCCTCCCAGCACATCAGGGCAGTGTCACATCTGCACAGGAGGAGGAGTGAAGGGGCTGATAAATCCCATCCCAGGAGCCTGGAAATGAATGTTCAGCACTGGCAGGATCACTGTGGGTTCTGCTTTCCATCCTCTGCAGCTCATGGACAAGAAAATCACAGAATCCCTGACTGGTTTGGCTTGGAAGGGACCTTAAAGTGCCATGGCAGGGACACCTCCCACTGTCCCAGGCTGCTCCCAGCCCTGTGCCACCTGGCCTTGGGCACTGCCAGGGATCCAGGGGCAGCCCCATCTGCTCTGGGCACCCTGTGCCAGGGCCTGCCCTGGTTTTGAGGCAATTCCCCCTTGTCCTGTCACTAAATAATTAAAATGCTGAGGACCAGGTGTTGGTGGGTGCTCCCTGCTCGTGCAGCTCCCTCAGGAAACCCCTCCCAGTCCTGCCTTTGGGTGGGAACAGCTTCTCCCCCCTGTCCGTGCCATGGCCCACTCTGACTGGGTTTTTGGGCACCTTTGCTGGTGTCCCAGGGTGGCAGCTCCATCCTGGCTCTGTGGGGAACTTCAGGAGGAGAGGAATGCACAATCTAGGCTGAATCTGTATTAAAAAATACAGTTTTTTTCTCCAAGTTTTGCAAGATCATCACTGTTGTTTGCTCTGAATGCTGTATTGTGCCTCTTCATGGCTGTGGTTTCCTTTGTCTCCTTGCACCTGTAATGTCACAGCGCTGAGCATGAGCTTTAAATATGAAATTTGAGCCATCTGGGAGGTCTGGGACTGGGGGTGGAGAGGAAGGGGAGGAGTTACTTCCAAAAATCTGGTTAAAAATCAAACTCCTGGATTTTGAGTTACAGTTCAGTCATAGCTGCTTCTCTCTGTTTACTTTTCCTTGGGATTTGGCAACTCCCACAGGGCCTGGATTCTACAGCAGGAGATGGACACCTAAATTTGTGGTGTTTGCTATTGAGTCTTTCTTTTATATATTTATATATACACATTTTATATCTATTATAATATATATTTTTGTGTATATATATATTTATATATACATTTTCTACATCAAATTGACTGAACAAACCCCTCTTACCAAGTCACTGCTGCATTTTGAAGCAGGTGAAAGAGTTGCCATGGCTGCAGTGATGATTATTGGGCCTTTTTGAGGTTTCTAGGGCTCAAATAAGGGGAAAAAAAATGATGATTTAGGTTTAGGGAAACACCATCAACAAAACCCCCCAAAACAAACAAATCTTTATCACATTTCCAATCTTCCATCTCCCCCCAGTTCCAAATGTGCTGTTTAAAGAGTTACAAATGCTTGTTGGCATAGAAACTGCAGAATGGAAGTGAAGCATGCAAATGTAAAAGGAGCCATTCTGCTGAGCAACATGGCCTGAGCCTCTGCAAAGCTGACTGAAATCTTTTACGAGGCAAAGAAAATTGTCCAGATGTTGCTTGAATTATAATGGCACTAAATATTTCAGTTTTTCAATTTACATAAATCCAAAGAGGCTTGAAATGTAGGGAATGCAGCTCCATTACCAATGGGCTTTCTTTTCTTATGAAAGAATTTGTAGTCCAAAAATATTGCTAAAATGTGTTTGGCTCCGAGTAGTGCCAAATCCTCATTAAAACATGTGGATATTTCTGTGGTTTAATCTGTTAGAAATGCATTCAGGATCCAGTTATGTTAAATTAAGCAACAATATTGGCCTGGATGTTGTTTGAAATATTAAATGTGGCAGTCGGAACACCAAGCAAAATGTTTGCACATTTTAATCGCTCGATGAACAATTTTTTTTTTTAATATATTTTATTCCAAGGAATGATCAAGAGTGCTTAAAAACTGTCCCTGCTCTTCTCAAGCTGCTTCCTTGCCCCTGCCAGGCCTGTGAGCATCCTGGCTCCTCCATCCCACCATGGCATGGGGATGGGTTTGTGCTGCTCCCTCTGAGCATCCTCCTCACCCCCTTCCAGGCTGTGAGATTATGGATCCACCCCTGCAGGCCTCCAAAATCCTTGTTGGGAATGTAAAACCCAGCCTGACACAGGGTTTGTCACCCCACACTTGCCCTGAGAGGTTTTTCCTGCTGATGCTTTGCTCTGTTGGGATTTCCTGAGGATTTCCTAGGACAAAACACCTCTGAACTTACCTGGCTCCTGGTTATTTTATCCCTGTGCTGGTGGCTCTGGCAGGATGGAGCCTTTGTGCTCTTAAAGTGCTGTGGCAGGAGGGCTCTTTCCCAGCAGGGAAGGCCATGGATTGCGAGGACACTTTGGCTTGCTGAAGATTTATTTCCTATTTATTTTATTTATTATTTTTTAAAAATTTAATTATATTTTAATTTAAAAATTTTAATTTTTTTAATTTAATCATATATAAAATTAAATTTAAATATATATAATTATATTTATATATATGATATATTATTATTTATAATAATATATATAATTATAATATATATTATTATTATAAATAATAATATATATGTATAACATTTTAAAAATTATATATATATATATATATATATATATATATATATATATAACATTTAAATTTTTTTTTTTCTATCTGTTTCCTATTGATTTTCCCCCCAGGTTGTTAATTGCCCCATGGTAAGGCAGGTTCTTCTCCCTGCTTTAATGCAGCCCTGCCAAGGAAGGAATTTGCAGTTGGGAACGTGGGAGTGGGTGGCACGGAGAGCCATGAAACTCTGCCTGTGCCCTGGGACACGTTCATAATACACGGGATCTAGAAAATATCCCTGTGGGAGGGTTTCTAATGGGGCAGGAGGAGCTGTTTGATTGGAAATCTGACACATTGCCAAAGCAATTCTACACTGGTGCTTTGTGACCCTCATTTAAAGTTAAAAATGAGAGGACTGGGCTGTATGGGCAGGTTTTCTAAAGTCTCTGGTTTTGGGGCTTTTTGAATTGCATGGCAGCTTGTGCTGCTTCAACAGGAGCCCAGAGCAGGATGGTTCTGCCTGTACCTGTGTGTGATTTGATAGCATTCACACCTCTTTGTTGTCAGACATCAAAAGGGTAGGAGGTTGGTAGGCTCAAAATTCAACCAGGTTTGACTTTCCCTTTTTAGTATAAAGTTCTGTGGGATAGTTTGGCAGCTTTGTTTTTTTTTAAAAACCCTCCAAACCTTGAAGTTCAGTGCAATTTTCTTTATTATAATTTCAAGCATATGTAAAGTTATATATATATGTATATAAAAAAGTCAAGCTATATATATAAAAAACTATCTGATGATAAATTGGGATGGTTAATGATTCATGATGGAAGAAAGCAAGAGAAAGTAGGAGGCACAGTGGAATGGGGTCATTGCTGAAAATGTCTCCTGCAAAAGCAAATGGGAGCGCTGGGGAGGGCAGGCAGAGCTCCAGAGTGGGGAGGCAACCAGCAGCAATCCCAGTTTTGGCTGGGATTTGTGGAATGCACCACTGGAGGGTCCCACCAACACTGAGGGATGGAGCAGGGCAGGGAATGGAGCTGAGAAGGGGCTGGAGCCCCAGGAGAGGCTGAGGGAGCTGGGAAGAGGCTCAGCCTGGAGCAAAGGAGGCTCAGGGGGCCCTTGTGTCTCTGCACAGCTCCTGCCAGGAGGGGACAGCCAGGGGGGTCGGGCTGTGCTCCAGGGAACAGGGACAGGAGCAGAGGGAATGGCCTCAGGCTGGGCTCAGGGTGGACATCAGCTGGAATTTCCTCATGGAAATGTTTCTTCAGAGCTGCCAAGCATTGGAACAGGCTGCCATGGAAGTGTTCAAAAACATTTGTCCCCAAAAACTTGGGGATGTGGGTTAGTGGTGGCCTTGACAGGGCTGGGGGAATGTTGGGACTTGATGGTCTTGGAGGAGTTTTTTGACCTTAATGATTCTATGAACTTTGGGGGTTTGATGAAGCAGCAAAACCTGGGTTTTTTAAAGGGGGACAGCTGGGGCACTCACTGGGCTGTGGGGAGCAAGTGGAGGTGTCAGTGCCACTCCCTGTTTTACCCACCAGCTTTATTTTTATTGTTTGCTGCAAAGGGATCTTTCTCTTCATCTTTAAGTTGGGTTCCTGGTTCTGCTGCACTAATACTTAAGGCTTAACAGTTCATTCTCCATGTGGGATAGAGGCAACTGCTTCAAAACTGCATTTTCTGACAGGATGCAATATGTGCTTGATAGAGAAGCATCATTAGCTGGGCAGGACACGTTAGGCCAAGCTTGTAGAAAAAATTTAAGTTTAAAATTAAGGCATTTAAGCCTTGTTGCTGCCTGTACCTTGAGGTAAGCAGCAGCAGGGTCCTCGTTTTTAAACCTGCCCCAACAGGAGAGTATGAAAGAATCAGAGAGAAAGAAGTGGGATGGAGAGAATAAATTAGAAACAGAAGTGCGAGAAAATACAGGAGTTAAAAATGTGGGAAGGGAGTTTTGAAACATAAGAGGAGACTTTGAACTCTGAGGGACTGGGCATCAGTGCAATGAGCAGGAATCCTGCAAACAGGAAAAACTTCCCCAAAATCTGTTCAAGGGAGGCACTTGGGGATGGAGGAGGGAAGGTGGGAAACAGGTGGGGATAGCAAAGGGCTGGGAGGCAACTGCTGCTGGTTGTGTCTGCAGTGGCTGCAGGAGATCTCCTTTAATTGTCCTCAAGGCCCAGGACTAAAAAGTGATCCAAGGGATCCCCTGAGCCCTGGATGGATGGGTGGGAAGGACTGACCCTTCCTTTCTCCATGGGGAGCATCTCAGAGAGGCTGGGGAGGACAGGGCTCTAGCAGGCTGAGGAACCTGGGTTTGGAGGTGTCCCACAAACCCTGAATGGTTGAAGGAGAGGAAATGGAGCACAACTGCCTGGATGAAGAACCTGTGTAAGTTGGTGTCCCACACTTGTTTTATGGTTTTGTCACAGTCTTGCACTGTGCCCAGTGCCAGAAGTGTTGTGTTCAGGTGGCTATTCCAGCACTGCAGCCCAGTGCAGACAAAACAAAGGATGCTTTCACCTTGAGAGCCAATTTAAGTTAATTTCCAATTTGATCCTTCCTAGCAAATCAAAGTAATATCATTTCAGCCTTCCTGTAACCCATCTTCAGGTAAGCCCTTTCAGCACAGATGTGGCTTTTGCAGTGAAGACAGAGCCTCCATTTAATTCTCAATTATGTGGCAAGAAAGAAATGAGTTGTGCTTGGGTAGATTTTGTGTCATGGTAAGTCTGGAAGGCCCAAGCTCGGTGGAGTTTGGTTCTTCCTGCAGAATTTGGCTTTCACCTCTAGAAAAACACATGACAAAATATTTGATGAATTTTTCAATGAGATACAGGCTGAGTTGACCTTAATTGTGGAAAGATCTTGTTGCAATGCAGCTGTGCAAATCAGCACAGCTGGATCCTCAGGGAAGTAGCTCTTTAAAACAAAATGATGGCAACAACCTTCCTTCTTCCCAAGCAGGCTGACTGAAGGTGAAGTCAACTGCTGAGTGCAAAGCAGCATTGCTGGGATTGAAATGAGGTGTAAGAACCTGGGAAAAACAAATGGATAGGAATCCCTTGAATCACTGGAGTGGGTTCTTCCCTCCCTGCTGAGTTAATCCTGCTGTATAAACACCTGGCAGTTATTTAGGCTGGTGTGTACAGATGATGCTGTTGCAGGAAGATCTGTGTGTACTTGTGGTTTTTTTGCTTGTGCATTGCAGTGGATGCAGCCTCCCAACTTTGATTTATGATATCCATTCGTTCCCCTGGGGAATGGGGCATGTTTAGATTCATAGAGGGATATTCAGGGCTTTACAGGACCTTCTGCAGTGCTTTTTTCTGTGTGGGGAGATGCAGTTTGAAATGACAGGCACTCTGGGCTGCTTTAGAGTTGATCCTTAACTCTGTTCCTTCTGAAAAGGACTTAGGAAAAAAAATATTGGTGCTCCAGGCAGGTCACAGAATATTGACCTGTATATATCCAGCCTTCCAGGTTTTCCACAGGTCAGGAAAGGGGAATATCAGAGATAGTGCAGTGGTGGTGGCAGGATCTGATGTTCCCTTTATATCCACCTGGCTGATGTCGTTATCATGACCTGAGTGGGGCTTTCCCTCCTCCTTCCTTAAAGGAAAAATGGAAAAATGCCATGGAGCAATTCTGCTAGGATGGGAATACTGTGCTCAAGGGTCAGAAGCATTTGTGTTTATCTGCTGGCAGACCTGACCCAGGAGGGAGGGGACAGGAGGGGACAGGACAGCTGTCCCAGGGCTGGCTGGAGGGTCCCTCTCTGTCCCCCTGGGGCTGCCAGTGCCTTGTGGGTGGGAGAAAGGGGCAGGGTGCCTGTGGAGGGAAAGGATCATGAAGGATTTGAGTTCCTCAGGGGGTTTTTGCTTTGAATCACTGTATCACTGAGCCTAAATGAGGGCACTTCTGTTAGGAAGCTTTCCCATGGGTGGGATTCTTCTGGAGGGGCCTGAGCAAGCCCTGTCCATGCCTGTGGCTCCCAGTGCTCTCCCAGTCCAGAGCACAGCTCCCATGGGGTCTGTGCTGAGAGCTGAACACACCTTTAGGGAGGCACTATTTTATTTTATTTTATTTTATTTTATTTTATTTTATTTTATTTTATTTTATTTTATTTTATTTTATTTTATTTTATTTTATTTTATTTTATGTATTATCACTGAACCAGAACCAATGACTTCTGCTTGTTTTTCCTTTGGGATGAGGCTGTATGAGAGTGGAAGAGAAACTTCCAAAGGTCCATCATACTTTTGATGTATATTTGAATTCAGTAGATCAGCATTGGGAGGGAGAGTCTGGGCCCTGTACAGCCCTTTTCTGTTTCTTGTATAACAAAAATAGTGCAAATGGTCTTTTTCTCAGTGGGCAGAACTTCTCCCTGGTGGAATGCTACCTTCCCTTGCTTTGCTTCCCAAACAGATTTTGGTTCCTGTGGCCAAGAGTGGGCAGAGGAGGAGAGGGGATGCTGGGCGGACGTTCTGCAAAGTTCATCTTTCCCAATCTTTGGTTCACAGCTCTGAGGGCTGCTTGTTATTGCAGCATTTTGTGGTTTATTTGGTTTTTTTCTTCCTAGTGTTTCACTGTATTTTGAGTCCTTCAGTTTAAAATGTTAACAAAGTGAAGCTCTGTGCCTCCTTGTGAGGCAAATGAATGGGTTTTATAGAGGGGGGTGGCAAGGGGGGAGAATTGAAGGGAAGTTAGTTTTGAAATAGTGGTTTAATTTTTGTTGTGAAACCACTGCCTAATTTTAAAGAGTACTGAGCATTTGCCTCTTGCTGTAATGTCTGTACATGGGGAGGAGATGTTCTTCTAGAACAATGGTGTGGAGCTGTGTCAGGAGTGGTTCAGGCTGAGCTCAGGGCAAGGTTCTTCCCCCAGAGGGTGCTGGCACTGCCCAGGCTGCCCAGGGAATGGGCCAGGAGTGGGATTGATGGTCCTGGTGGGTCCCTTCAACTCAGGATATTCTGTGATTCTAAAACAGATTTGAAAAAACTTAACCTGAGCTGGCCACCCAAAATCCGCATGTGACTCTTGATTTAAAATTATTTTTTTATTCTACAGAGCTTTCCTGTGGGGAAGCATCACAATGAGCTTGTCAGTCTTAGCCTGGAGCTCCACAGGCTGTCCTTGTCTCTGTTCTCCAGAATACAGCAAGGCTGTAGTGTTATGGCTCTGGGAGCCCAAGCAAATAGGATGGTTTAATGCTTTGGATATTAAAATAAATCCCATGAATGTCACCCCAAATTCAAACCTGAGTTCAGAGGTCTCCAGACACACCTGGGGCTCTCAGCATCCATCAGCTCATTGTCCCTCCCACACCTGCAATAGTTAAATTTGATAGGAAGTGGTGTCATCTCCCTCTGTTTCCACATTTCCTTTTGTGTGATCCCATCTTTTCACCCAAGCCTTTGCCAGGTGTTTCATGCATCTGCATTAAAACCCCATAGCAGAGCTCATGCCCTTGCCCCAGGGGCTTTGACTTGCAGCCCAGTTATCTGACAGAACATTTCTAAGGAACTTCTCAGAATTTATTGCTCCTGTTGGTTGATTCCAACGTGTCTGACTCGTTTTATGAGTCTGGCCTGTGTCCTGGTGTCACAGATTCACCCACATGGCATCCACCCACTTTCAAACTTGGCAATGGGCATAAAGAGCTCCTCAGTGATTGCATGGTCACTGTTCTGCATAAATATTTCCCCTCCCCTCCAAAAACATGTTGGTTAAGGGAAAATCAGAGACAGGGAGAAAATACTGATGTGTTTGTTACGTCCATTATGTGGTTTGGGGTTTTCTGGTTGCTTTTAAATAATGGAGGGTTTTATTGAAGGGAGCTTGAGGTGCTCAGACTTCACTGGAATTTAAATTTGACTCAGCTCTTATGGGCTGTCCAAACACATTCCTTGCTGGCCCAGCTTGTTCAGTTGAGGTGACTCAGTAAATCAGCAGCTGAGCATGACTTCACATCGAGTTCTCCTGTACCCTGTTCCTCTGCTCCATTCATTTGTGGAGGGCTGCTCCAGAAATTTTTGGCAGTTAATTCTCCAAACCTTGATTTTCCCATCTGCAAGAGTGGATACATTTGCCTACTATTTCCATCTTTTATTATAAATTGCTTTTTAAAGTCCTAATTATTGTTACAGTATCTCAAAGCAAATCACCATGTATCTATCAGGTTCTTTTTTACCTGGTGATGTTTAGATGTTTTTTCAGTATTTGCTCTGCTTTTCATCAGGAAGAACTAGATGGTTTTTCATGGTCTTCCCCCAGAATTCATTCAACAGTCTCCAAAACTCCTTCAGACTGTGGCATTGCTGGAATCAAATTTAGCAATTACAGAACTTGGGGAAGGGTGCACATTGTTGGCAGTCTGGGGGATTTGTTTCCAGGATTCCTTGACAGCAGCAAGATTGGAACCTTAAGCTGGTGGTGCTGAGAATTCTCCAAGTGAATGTACTGAAAAAAAAAATTAATTTTTCAAGCTCCAGGGTGAGACCCTGTGGGAGCTCTGCTGGACATTTGCAGGGTTTAGGGTTTTTATTGGTGCTTTTTGTTTACAGATTGCCCTCCAGGTGATTGGTGCTACTGTGGGCTTGTTGAAGAGCAGAGCAAGGCTGCTCTGTCAGGAAAGTGGCCTTGCTAAGCTTGGTGCCCCTTTGGAATACCTGGAATGTTGGAGTCCAAGGCCTGAAGTGTGAAGCATCCACAGTTATATCAGATTTAGTGCTGGCCATTGGCTCCAGTAACAACTCTGGAAATCTCCAGGGACAGGGAATGGTGAAGCTTTGTCCCTTGTGTGGAGGAAGGAGGGGTTTCTTGCTCCTGTCACCTCTTGTTTGTGCAGCTCCCGTGGCTTTCTCTATGCAGTGATCCTAACAGGAGCAGGAGAAGTTTGGAGCTCTGTTCCCTTGGATGTGAAGGTGACCTTCTCAGATAGAGATTGTAACCCAGCCTCAGCTGGGTGCTGGGAATGACCTCTGTGCTGAGCAGGCCTCGGGGAGGGCGTGTTTGAGGAGCCATCATTTTATTTGCTGTTCTCATGTGTCGGTTTTTTGCCATGTCTGATGGATTTGTGAGGGTGGTGAGCTCCTGACAGAGGCTCTGGAGGCTGGGGGCTCTGACTCCCTTTGTAAATGAGCCTGTGGATAACCCAGCTGTGACACTTTTGCCCTCCCTCCTGTTTCATGCCCTCACAGAGAGGTTGTGTGTTGTTGCTTTAGGATTTACTGCCTTCCCTGGGAGGTGGGAGTCAGTCTGGGAGAAGAGTTATGGCTGCACAGAAGGTCTGGCTTCCCAGCTTCCCTACTGCGTGTTTTGGGGAAAAGTTGGGCTTAAAACTGCCAAAACATATCTACAAGATGTTATCACTTTTGTTTTTTGTGAAGCTTCTGTTGACTCTTCAGCCTGTGCTGGAGGCAGGTGTGTTTGGGCTGTGTGTGCTTTGGAGTGGTGTGGCAGGAGCAGGACAGGATTTCCTGCTCCTCCACTGGGCCCACCATCCCTAGCCCAGGGTAAGGAAATCACTCTGGGTTTTGCTGTTTTTCTCTACCTGTCCCCAAGGAAACAATATCAATGTTATGCCTCGAGTGTGCATCCATTGAGGGGAAATGGGATTTTTAAATAGTAACGTGCTCTGGTTTTCCCTTAGTGCAGCAAACCAATGGTTCATTAGTGAAATACATTAATAATTCTCTTATGAACCCTGTTAGTAGGTGAATCTGCTTTAATTCCTTTGTAGCAGCAAGAGCTGCAGGTATGGATGTCTTCGTTACATAAAATAAAAAAAAAGGGAAGAAAGCAATGCTTGCAAATTGGTCTTTGTTTCCAAGGAAACAAATTTGACATGCTTGAGCTGTGCGAGATGCAAACACCGCTCGATTCAGCAGACATGCCTCGGGATTTTATGGTCTGAAAATTATTTTTAAACTACCTCCAATTTCCAGGCAAGGCAGAGGATGGGAATAGAATTTGTTGGCAGGGTTTATCAATCTGTGCTTAATGAAGGCACTGGGCGGTGTCTGGGATTGCCCAGTGTGGCGTGGAGGGAATTGATCTGGACCCTATGGAGGGGACAGCCTGGGGCCAAATGGCCTTTGGTGACATCCTTCAGCAGGAGGAGAGGTCTGAGCAGAGCTCAGCACACTGAAGTAGTGTGGTGTATCCTGGGTCACTTTACCAAATGTTTTTGCTCTAAAAATATTTTAGTAAAAAGCAGCTCGCCAGCGCTTGGCGTGCCAGGCTGCCTGGCGCTCCCGAGGGCCCAAAGAATTTGCTAAAAAGCTGTGGCTTGGTGTTGAGGACTGGGCTGAATTTATCAGAGAAAGGATGAGGGAACAACATCATGAGTTGTTTGTGTAGTGCATCTGGCACAGATGTGCTGGGGCCTGATGGAAATCTTGGCTTGTGGCGTTGTACAGAACGGCTGTGGCATTGCTGCGATTCCCTTGGAAGTTCTGTTCGGGAAAAAAGCTGGTTTGGTGTTCAGCTGCCACCCTGGTGTTTCCTGAAATGCTGTGTTGATAAAGTCACTGGTTTTATTTTTGAATTTTCCTCCAGCTCCAGCTCTGGAGCAGACAGTGCTTGTGTTCCACGGAAGCGAACATTGCTCGGCAGAGCACACACAATTCACGGATTTCAGCATCCAGAGTTGGTTTTGGCCTGGGCCCAACAAGAGGAACAGGATATATATGTTCCAGCTTTGTTGGGATTGAATGAACAATTTTTGCCCTGGCAAAGCTTTACTTTTACCAACTGTCTTTGCTTTCTGGGGTAGTTCAGTGAGCTGGGAGGGATCTGTAGGGGATATGCAAAGAATATGTGGGGAAATACAAGTTTTTAAGGAATAATCAAGCTCCATGTGCATATCATTCAGAGCATGCAGGGCTTTATTCCCCAAGTGTGCTCCAACAATGTGTGTCTTTCATATTTTGTTGTTTGTAAACCTAGGAAGGATTTAAAAAAAATCCTCTATTAATTCTTCATTGAAACAAACCTTTCTGCATTGAGGGGACAAGGCAATGATAGAGGAATTTCAGGGCTGATAAGTGAAAAACAAACCTCTCTTAAAATCCAGGTCCTTAGGAGAGCGTAGCATGAAATGTGTTACACTGCTGTCTCTTTCCTTCTCTTTCATCCTGCTGTTTAACTTCCTTGCAAATGGAGTTAAAATAACCTTCAAGGAGTTCAGGGTAGACTGGGGTAGGTTTAGCTTTAAGATGGCTCGGAAGCACTATTTGCATTGCCAGCTAAAAGCCTTGCTTGAAGCCTGTTGAGGGAAAAAATAATATTAATGGTATTTCATGAAAATATTGTAATTTGTGGAAGGCCCAGAGTGACAAATTGGCTGGTTTGAATGTCACTGGGAAATGCTCCTTTTGCACAAGGCTTGCCTGAGACAGGATTTTCCTTGCTTTTGTTCTAAAACGAGATGCTTGCTGCCTAAAAATGCCTGCGATCCTCGCAGCCAGAGCTTTGCCTCCTTGACAAGAGGATGGGAAGAGGAAGGTTGGCTGGATCAGGATGAATCCTGCACCTTTTTTTTTTTTTTTTTTTTTTTTTTGCTAATGACACTTCCTTATGCTTACATTTCATTAAAGCTCTGAAATGGCTGAAGATCAGCCCGTACTGAGCATGCTCCGGGGTGGAGGCTGCACCCATGGAGTGAGATGGATTTGTGGCTGGAGGAGGGATAGGCCTGGAGTCAGGACCAGGAGGGATCCGCAGCCAGGATGGAGGTAGGGCAAATCCATGGGTTCCTTGCCGTGCCCCTGGGCTGGGGCAGCCTGGAGAGCGGCTGGAGTGCAAACTGTTGGAATTGATTCAAAAGCAGCGCAGTTAAACCACTGACACGAGATGGCTTCAAACGCTTCCTGCGGATCCGCGGGGAGGGGTTTGCAATCCTGACCTTTGCTGGCCGGCGTGGAGAAGGGACCTGTGCAATGTCAGGGTGGTGACATGAGGTGATAGCAGGCAGGGGCTGCAGCCAGGGCTGAGCCTTCATATTGGCAGGCACGTGATTGCGTCTCATCTCATCGTGGGCTCGGGCGCTAATTGTTATTAATGGGGAGCCTCGCAGGGCTCAGACCTGCTCCAGATCCCTCTGGGACTGTGGGAGGGTGGAAGAATGTTAAACTCCAACTCCTCTCTTTCAGACTTATTTTGCATTCCAGTGATGGCAAACAAACCTTGCCACATTAGGTCCTCCAAAGTGGCATGGAGAGGAGGGAATATACACGTTTATTCCTTCGGCTGAGAGATTTTTCTGTGCTTCTTGCAGGGGTTTAATGTGTTGGTGAGTGGGTTTGGGGGAAGGCAGTGTGAGTTGTGCTCGCTTGGGCTCTTGGATTTCACCCGTAGTTGCCAGCTTTTTACAAGGAATGTGTAAGCACCAGCAGGTATGTGCTGCATGAGCCGATTGACTCCAGTTGTTGTACAAGCACGCTGCGTGGTGAGGTGCCAATAAAACATTTACATTGGCTCTGGATGTTTGTGTTAGAGAGGTGTAGAGGAGCTCTGGGTTGGTGTGGAGCAGGGGGACATCAGCTCTCTCTGACCTGTCCCCTCACACATGGGGGGACCCAGCCGTGTTCCGGCCCGGCTGTAGGTACAGGTAAGGTGAGGGGTTTGCTCTGTCAGCACTGGGAATCCTTGGGTGGCACAGGGTTATTGTGTTCGACTTTCTGAGCAGAAACCTCTGTGATGGCAGCTCTGTACTGTAAGGTAGATCAGCTCTTCCTTCAGGGCACCTCTGGCCACTTTTCACAGCACGGTTCAGGGGGTGGCTGGCATAGATTTGATTTTATTGCTGTGTCCCAGGTGATGGGCATTCTGCATGATGAGTCACTTCATTACCTAATTTGCCTGTTTATTGCCTGGTTCCATCTTTCTTGTGAACCCAACTCTTCCTCGGTGCTTTCTGGGCCTGTTTTGCTACATCAGCCCAGTGCTGAGCTGGTGACCAGCTTGCTTACTGGGCTGGCTTTTATGTTCCCTGCATAAAATCCTGCTGGAGCCCAGCTTGCTGGCCAGGCAGAACTTCTCCTACTCTTTAATGGTCACTGGCTTGTTTATGGCTGGATGAATGCACAAAGAGAAGCGTTTCTGTAAAACAAACAGCATTGTGATTGTACAGCGAGAGGGAAAAGGGGTTGATTTTCCTTGGCTCAGATGGGGGCTGCCTCGATGGCTTTGCAGAATTCACCCCCGTGGCTTTTCCTCCTTGTGTGACTCCGGCAGTGGAGGTGATCTCAGCCCCAAGTTTTCATGTAGGGCCTGGTTCCCTTGATGAGGAAATTTGACTTAATCAGTTTCAGCTGCTGGAAACCCACTGGTGTGCTCGTTCCTATTGTGCTGTGGGAAGGTGTAAGGTAGCCTTAAAGACCCACTGCCACCTTATGGCAGCTGCTGAGAAGCAGCGTCTGTGGAGCCAATTCCGTACACACATCATGCTCGCTCTGTTTCTCCGCTCCTCTTAACCAGGGATATTTGCATGGAGGCAGGAGCTTTGTTTTTACAGAGTTCATCTGCTCCTTCTGTTCCTTGCAGAAATTTGATAAAGTCAGCAGGATGGCTGGGAGAGCCGTCAACAGGCGCTGTTCCACAGGAGCTCATGATCTGGGGAGAGACACAAAGGCTTCGTGGAGCACTGATTCTCCTCCAGTGAAGAGCTTGCTTATTTTCATCTCAGTGCCTTAATCCTTAAAAAAAATAGGTGTGAGGTCAAAGAACAGGGCCACGCTGAACACGTGAGGCTTGCTGGCAGGATCTCCAGCTCTTATTGCAGCAGGAGGAGGATGGAATGTGCACAGCCATTTTCCCAGCCTGCTGCTGGCAGGGCACTGCAGGATGGCTTTGCACTGACAAATGGGGCCACTGTCCCCAAATAAACCAATAAAACATTGCTCTGTGGAGCAGTGAGTGTGCTGGAAGCCTGCTCGCTGTGCTGGGGGTAGAGAATGCTGGATTTAGGACCCTTCTCTAGCAAGACTGTGTTTGTACTGTAGGAGCTCTTGACATGCCATAGCTGAATGAAGGGGAGAAATGGTGGATTTAGAGCTCCAAAATAGAAGGAGCTGTGGTTACTGTAAGTTAAAGCTGAAGGAATTTATAATTGGGAGCTGTTAGGAATACAGTATGTTCTAAATTACAGCTGTCTGGCCAATATGCTGCTAAATAAAGTTCTAGGATTGCCCTGTAAATGAAATACTCAACGCATATTCTTATCAAAACAGCACCATCTCCCAGAGAGCTCACATCTCAATTGCTGTCCAAGAGGATCTTTTTTCTTTTCCTTTTTTTTTTTCCTTTTTAGCATGTATGATTTACTCAATGCAGCATCCCAGGGAACATTTATTGTTTCCTGTTAAGTAAAAACAGTTTTCAACTCTGCTGGGGAAAAGGGGGGAGGAAGGGAGATGGCTTGAAAGCTTTAGGGACATAAACCAGGTTTTGAAAGATGGGGAAAGCTCTGTTTCCAAAAGATGCATTGATGACTGCCTGTTCTTTCAAAGCTGTTACCTGAGCCTGGAGGTGGACATTGGAGGGTGCTGGGGGTGGATACCCAGTGTCTCGTGGGACATTCTGATTGAGAAATGTTGTATATAAGAGTTGAAGAGCAGAAGGAGTGTTTGAATAGCTTGTGGTGGAGCTGCAGAATGGTTTATAGCAGTGCAGAAACAATCAGGATCCCAGCAGAAATGCCCATCTCATACCTAAAGACCCTTCAGCTTTTGGGATTGCTTCTGAGGGGGCTGAAAGGGAGCAACAGATTTGATCAGCTGGAGGGTCTGCAAGAAGAGGATCCTGATGGAAGAAAGGAAATAAGGAAAACCCTCTGTATTTTGCAGAGCTAAATATTGTTCTTCCTATAAAAAGAAAAACCTCTCTTTGCCTCCCACTTGGGCTTCCCCTGCAAGGGAGCTGTGAAAATGCTGGACTTAATGGTGTCATTAAGCAAGAGCCCTGAGGAACCTGGTGTCCTTTGTGAAGGAAGGTGTTTGTGAAGGAAGGAGAGCCGTGGAGTGAAAATACCCTGTAATCTGTGGGCCCTGGCAGGAATGTTTGGAAAGGGGGATGTTGGCTGTGGTGGGAAGGCTGTTGGAGGATACTTGGGTTAAATAAAGGGCACAGCTTCTCGGGGCTGGGGCCTGTTCTCCTTCTCCATCATCAGCAAAACCTCTTCCACAGCCAGCCTGCAAGAGGACTGTGACTGCTGGTGTGCAAACCCCTGCCAAGGGGGGGTCCCAGGCAGGAGACACCTCTCCCACTGCCAGTGGCTGTGCCCTGGAAGCTTCCTGCTCCTTTTGGATGGCAGAAATGTCAGGTTTCACTGAGTGACACCCAGGCATCCCCCGTGGCAGAGATGCTGCTAGGATCGATCGATGCTTTACTCAAGTTGGTTGTTGAAGCATCTGCAGTGCCCTGATGAGCTCTGCTTTCTCCTTTTTGTTTCTAAACAGTGTTTAGTGCTTTCAAGGATGGCCATGAGATGTGAAAAGCGTCTCTGGTAGCATCTGCTCTCAGTGTATATTTAACCTCAGCAGTGAAAACATGTCTGGTGTGGAGATGCAGTGAGGAGGCTGAGGCTGTGCCGCCTTATTTTATCTCAGAAAGGGAATGTTGACTGTGGTGGATCATTGACACTGCCTTTGTTAATATCTTCGTTTCTATTTTTGGGCTTTTAATGAAAGCTTGGTAATTTCATGCTGCAAGGAAGGGCAGCACATCAACTGTTTTAAAGCCATCTTTGGTTTGAAGTACAGTAATCTTTTGATGCGGTGGATAATGCAACTTCTGTCTATATAGCTGGGGTTTGTTGCTTTTGTTTGGGGATTTTTGAATTTGTCTTTAAATGAGTTACTTCTACACCTCTCAGTGACTGAGAGAAAGGCCAGGAAAATCTCATTTTGTGTATATTAGAACTTAAGATTCACATCAAATGAAAATCCGGTGGGTGAAAGAGCGATCCTTTCTTTATACTGTCACCTCAAATACTCCTTGCCTATGAATTTCAATCATCTCAGTTTAGCCTTGTGTGTTTTAACTGTTTAGTAGTGAAACTTCTCCAGAGTGTGGAGAGGAAAACAACGTCCTCATAGCCAAGGGAGATCCGTAGCAGCTCTTTGCTGCTTTAATTATTGCAGCTCTGCAAACGTGCCTGGCCACGGTGGTGAAAGAGCTGCTGGGACTGGAGGAAATGTGGCTTGTGGATGTTCCCAGCCTGGCAGAGCCATGGCTGCTGTGCTGTGCTGAGGCCTGGACTGGCATCATCCCCCGGCTCCTCCAGAGCTCCCCATGGATTTGGATGGCTTGTTCCTCCCTACAGTGCAGGCTGCTCCCTGCCCTCCCCAGCTCCCTGTCACACATTTCACTCCACTCATCTTCACTGTAGTTTCTACTCTTAAAGAGAACTCTCTCTTAAGGAGGACTCTCTCTGGAGCTCTCCTCCTCTGCAAAGCTGTTTTTCCTTTGGCCAGGAGCACACGGGTGGTGCCACGGGGCCATGTCGGAGTTTCCTCTTCCTTCTGGCCTCTTCCCGAGGTTGTTGGCCGCCCTCCCCGTGCGTGCTCGGGGGGAGGTTCTCCAGCCTGACACCGGCTCCAGCAGCCTCCTGCTCCTGCCTCCCATAAATGCCAGTCTTCCTTGAATCCCTTCCAGCCGAGCTCTGCTTACAGATGTTCCTGCGAGCTGCTCTGGCAGTTTTACTGGGAGCCTGAGCAGATATGAAGGTTGCCAAGAGTTTATGCTTAATTGTGAAGTGGAACAGAGACAAACTACTTTTATTTTGAAGCTAAAATTTCTTCTGTTATCTTGCTGGCTGGGGCCAGCAGTATTGTAGGGTTTGACATAGGCAGAGCTTAGAGCTCCTACTCCTCGTAGTGAATATCCCTTCATTAGGGTGAGGATGAGGATGGATCCATTAGGATGTCCCTTCATTCCATTGCCCCCCTGCTTTTACATGACTGTGTTTATGATGCCCTTTCAAAGTCAGTTGTACCAGGTCAGGTTATTAATCTCCAAAGTGAAAATGATCTCCCCTGCAGATCAGCAGTTCGGATCTCGAAGTCACTGTCTTGGACACTGCTCACTGCATCAGTTTAACCCATGTGCCTTCATCCCAGCTCTCAGAGGTCGGGCACTTTGTTAATCACAACAAAACCAGCCAGAGGACATCCCCAAGCCACTCACATCCCTCCCTGTCCCTCCTGCCTCTCCTTTTCCCACGGGCAAGTGCTACTCTTGAAGGCCACGAGACAGCACTCTGGTTTAAAAAGCTTTCTCTTTTTTTCAGGCGAGTGATCAGTTTTGAGGCCTGGCGCCCTGTCAGAAAGTTGACAGATGATCTGCATTACCGGTGCGTCCCCGGGATGCCCGGGATAATCGCGCTCCAATGGACGCCCTGGAGCCGGCAGGTTCTCTGTGAAATGGCTGCAGTGGAGGGAGCAGTGAAATGGGCTCTTCTGGGCATGCTCACTCTGTAGAGGGAGCTTTATCACATGAGCAGAAACTGAATCACTGCTCATGAGGATCTGGAATATGCAACTCTTGGAGTCTTCACCAGAAGAAGACAACAGCTGCCCGCAGGTACCGCAGGGTCCGTCCACCTCCCGTGCCTGGCGAGGCCCTGGCAGGGCAGGCTGGGGAAGGAGAGGCCTTGGAGAGGACAGGAGAGGAGAAGAGAGGCCGGGGAAGCATGGCCGGGGTTGTTTGTTCATTTCTTTGGATATTCCTGCACATGGCTGGCCTGTGCAGATGGGCTGGCATCACCCATCCTGCGGGGGTGCCCATCCTGCCGGGGTGCCCATCCTGCCGGGGTGCCCAGCCTGCCAGGGTGCCCATCCTACTGGGATGGCTGCTCCATCCTGCTGGGGTGCCCACCCTGCTGAGGTGCCTGCTCCATCCTGCCAGGGTGCCCATCCTGCTGGGATGGCTGCTCCATGGGCTCCCAGGGGCCTCGGGCACCGCCAGCAAACCTCGGGCTTTGTTCCCTCCCTCGTGCCTTTCCTTTGGCTCCTGGGGTGGGGAGGCTCGCTTGGGGTTGGTTTGGTTTTGGGGGTTTTTTTTGGGAGGGGTTTTTAGGATTTGTTTGTGCTTTTTAAGTGTGAAGTTTCTGGAAAATTCTCCAAGGAGCCTTCGCTGCTTGTAGCTCTTAGAAGAAAAAGGCACAAAGCCTGGGGTGCCTGAGCTGCTTGAAGACTGAACTTCTGAAGGGGAGGAGAGGGCCTGTGGCCACATGGCACCTCCTCACTGGGTCTCTTTTGACAGCCTCTGCCTATGGCTCACTTGGGTGGAGGCCAGAGCCAGCAGTATTTCACCAGGAAGAAGCAATCCTTTTTATTTTGGGGCGACTTCCTCCCCTCTCTCTTCTGCTTCTTTTTTTTTTTTTTCATAGTAGCCATCCAAGGAAACATCTGAGTAAAAGGAAACATCCCTGGTTGATTTCGTGGCAGGAGGTCCATGCCTGCAACATATTTTAAAACTCAGCCCCCTGGTTCTGCCCTTGGGAATTTATTTTTTTCTCTGTGATTCGTGTTACATGCAAGGACTCTGTTGGCTGCCACAGACCTCCGTGAGACTTGGGATGGACACAGAAGGTCCCAGGGCCATGGAAGGCACAGACACCCCTGCAGAACACTGGCCTGAGCTTGCTGTGCTCTGGGGAGACCCTCAAAGCTGCACTGCAGACACAATATTGAATTTTCAATCAAGGAGCCAGATGTGAAGATGGCATTTAAAAGATTAGAGAGCTTACACAGGACAATCTGTGATACCCAATCTAAATATCTATCATGTCTCCACTGGACTATAAATGTGCTCATTGTTCATCATTCAGAAGAAAAGGCATCAGAAGTCACGAGGAGGGAGCAGAGATTTCTCTTTAACAGTGAAGAGCTGAGGCCTTGACCTGCTGCCTGAGCAGCTCCACCCAGGGAGAAAATGGGCTTTGGGCTTGATGAAGGCTGAGGAGACAACCAAAAACCCTCTGAGGTGTGGGAGGTGTGCTCCTGTGTGGTGGTGACACCGATGTGGCACTGGCCAAAACGCTCTGTCCCTGCCGGCTGCGGCCCTTGGGAAGCATCTGCAGAGACACAGAAAAGCCTGACCTACTTTGGAGGGAAGAGAGCTGCCGAGGTCTGGGCTTGGCACTGCTTCTCAGCAAGGGTTAAGAGCCCAAAGAGGGGCCTTTGGGTCTTGGTTTTGTTCCGTTTCATGTATTTACCTGACTGTGCGGTGCCAGCATGAGCTCTTGCCCTCGTCCCAGAACATGTTTGGGTAGAAGTAGGCTCTGTGGCACACATGGGGCATATTCCTGCAGCTCAGCCTCTCCTGGGCAGGGGGCAGAGGCAGCTCCATGGCCTGGCTCCTGGGAGCTCTCCCATGTGATGCCACCTCCTAAGGAAAGAGGATTGTGTACATCTCCTGCAATGGCAGTGAGTTGTTGTATTCAGGTAAACAAGGAGTTTTAAGGAGCTCTCCTGGCCAGCTGGTTTGGGGGAGGGCTGGCTTGGTTCCTGCTGCTCCTCTTTGTTTTCCTTTTGCTGCTTTTCCCTGAAGTTTTCCCTTCTTGCCTTCCCGCTCCTGGAGCTGAGAGTGGTCGAGGAATGGCCGCAGCAGGGGAGTGACCGTGTGTTGGGGTCAGCCCAAGGCTCGGGGCACTGATGGCGTGTGCTCCCTGCTTGCCAGCCTTGGAGGACCATATGTTCCTGCAGTGACATGGAATGTCAGTGATTTGGAAACAAATCCCTGAGTTTATAATCCTCAGCTCCCATTTTCAGCCAGTTATTTTTTCTGACCCCTCCGAATTCAGAGTTTTGACACCAACCCCTCTTTGCAGACCCTTATGGCCCCTCATGTTTCCTGTGGGATTTGTCCCTCCTGTGCCCCTGTGAGCTCCTTGGTCTCTTGGGTGGAGGATATGTGTCTGGCTTTGCTGTAGGGTGCTGTTGGTCCTGGAGGGGGGCAGAGGAGGAGGGCAGCCTGCCAGGGTTTACAGTAGTCAGGAAAGCAGCAGGAGCGAAGCTCTCAAACTGTACAAGCTCATTGGAAAGCCTCCATTAGAAAAAAGAAAATATAGAAGAGGAGAAAATGTTGAGCAAGCTTTTAAAAAATATCCTGGACTCCAACACAACAACTTGCATCCTCCAAACCAGGTGGTTTATTTATGTTTTTCCTTCAGTCCCCATCAGGAGGGGGAAGAGGCAGTGGGGGTTAAGAAGGTCTGATGTGCAAGTGTCCTCCCTGCAACACTGCCATACTGTGCCTGAGCAGCACAGTGCCTCTTGCAAAGGAAGCTTTTCACAACTTGTCCTTGTTCCAAGGATGAGGAAACCTCCAGCTCTTCTGGCATTTTCTGTCTGTCATAAGTCAGAGCTGCTTTCACCTGTGAAGTATGATCAGCACAGACAGGGAGAGGGCTGGAACAGAGCGGAGCTCTGAGCAACCTTGCAAGGCTTTTCATGGAGTTCTTGGTGTTAAATGAAGAACATTTCCCCTCCTCCTCTCCTCGTTTTCCTGTGTGCCTGCAAAAATACTCTGGTTTGCATTTAAAGGAGAAAACTGTATGTGCTGGGACTAAGCCAACTTGTTTATTTAAGGGAAATACCGTGTTTCCAAGCCCTTCTCTCACAGAGGAAGGCTCGGCAGAGGATGGCAGACTGGGCTGGGGATTATATTTTTAGGTGTCATCGAAGCACAGTTGTGATTCGAAGAAGATAAAAATCATGGCTGGCATTTTGCATCCAGCCCTGCGAGTTCCTCCTCCCCACAGCCCCCACAGGGGTTAACCTCTCCCTCCAAAGCACGTGGATTTTCACCTAAATCAAGGAGCAAAAAAGGAGAAAAAAGGACCAAAACCATCAGAAAAAACAACAAACCCATCACCATCACCCCCCAGGCTTCTACTTTGCCATGCTTTTGCCGTTTGCCTGCCCCCAGGGGGGTGTTTGTGGCGGGGGCCGGGGCTCTGGGCAGGGACACGGGCCCTGTGTCCCCGTCAAAAGATGGCAGGTCCGTGTGTCCGTAAACAATGCGGTTATGAAATGGCAGCGCGGCCGCGCTGAGCATGCTCGGGAGCTGCCTGTAGGGGGAGGCGAGCCAGAAAGATGATCTAATTCCGTGCAATTCTTGGGATTGAAGGAAAAGACCAGGCTCCACTCTTAATGACAGAGCAGAAAAACCAGGCCCCACGCCGGGGACGAAGCCCGTAGGCCATGGAGGAGAGGGTGTGAGGATCTCCCACCTCCAGGACTTCGGGTGCTGGGCAGCGCTGTGTCGCTTTCTCGCCCTCCAGCAGAGTAAGGCCTTGGTGAGGTTTTGCTGTAGTTATTAGAGGGACAGGCCCGAGGGTGCAAGTTTTATGATTATGATTATTTTCATTATTATTTTGTCTTTTTTTTCCCCCCCTTCTCCCCATCCGCTTTCCTGGCTCACAGGCACCGCTGTCTCGCTGCTTGGCCGCTCCATGGCCGGAGGTGACCCAGGTGGAGGTGCTGTGGGCAGCTCAGCCAGGCCCTCATGGTCCCAGGGGAACCCACGAGGGGCTTTCCCTCCTCTGCTGCCCCATGTGCCCTTTGGCTGGGCACCATGGGCATGGGCAGGGGGACAGGGACCTGCTCCACTGGCTGCGGCGCTTTGGGGTGGGAGGCAGAGGAGCGTGGAGGCTGAAGAGGCACCTGAGCCCCATTGATGGGGGTGAGCTGCCTCCAGCTCCCCTGCCCTGGACTGCTGGAATCTGCTTGCTCCAGGCTCCTCTTGGTGCTCTGGTTTTGTCCTGGCTCAGCCAGTTCTTGGGGACTGGGTGTTTCTGAAATGGTTGGTTTGCTTTTGTTAGAGATAGTGATGAATCTTGGTCTCCATTTTAGGGTTTTCTTCCCCCTCCTCCCCTCCCGGGGGCTAGGAGAAGGCAGGCAGCAGCTGGACTCCTTGCTACCCTCAGCCTGTGGAAGGAGGGGACGCCTTTGTCTGCTCTGGATTTACATTTGCCTGCACACACAAGTTGCACTGGCTTTAACTCTACTGGGATGCAGCTAGATGGGCCTGGAAGCAGTGAGGAAGTGTAAATCGATCTCCCCTTTCCAAGAGGGCACGGGCTCTGCAGACCCCCCCTTGCCTGAAGCCTGCACGCCGTCGTGGAATGCCTTGTCTTGGGAGAAGTCACTTTCAGTCCTGTTGTGTTTCATGCACGTGTCTCCGTGTTCCCAGCTCTTGCATGCAGGGACTTGCACCTCTTTCTGTGCTTCCCCCCTTCTCAGGGAGTGTGTGCTGGAATAGGAGAGAGGACATGGGGGTTGAGTAGGAAATGTTTCTTTTCTATGGAGAATAGTCTGGATGAAAGGATTTCGGGAGACAAAAGAATTGCAAAGAATTTGATTTGGGAGCAAACTTCAGGCTGAGGGCAGTGCTTGTTGTGAGCTGCAGATAAAATTCCGTGTTCACATGATTGTATGAGGCTTATAAGGAAGTGGCCTTAGTCTGAAAAGAAGGAGCTTTGAGACTGGTGACTGCTTTGTAGGCCAGGTATGCTGGTGGTTGTGTTTCCTTCCTTCTGCAGATCAAATGCTTCTGTTGTTTCTAATGACAGGCCCGTGGTCGGCGTCCCCACGAGCCTGGAGCCCAGGCCTTGCCCAAGCACAGTGCTGAGATCTGAAATGAGCAGCCTCCCCGTGCCTACAAAGAAACACTCTCTTTCTACAAACATTCTCTTAATCATTCCTATATAATTAACTACAAAATGTTTGTCTTATCTTCAAGGCAAAGATTATTATGAACAGGCTGGTTTGGGTTGTGTTATTTCAATTTATATTTTTTTTAGGAGAAGGAGGGAAAAAATGTCTGAATAAGAATCTGCTGCTGCTGGGGTTGCATCATTTGTTGAGAGATTTGCCTCTGCCTTGCTCCAGCATTGCTGCAGCCCTCATTTTCCTGGCTGGTGGGATCTTTCCCTGGGGCTGTGTCCTGGCTGGGGTCTGGTGTCCCCTCGAGGGGTTGGTGACCAGCTGGAGGCTGGATCCAGGCAGGATCAGTGCTGTCCATCCCGCAGAGGTGTCGGTGCATGCGCTGCCCCAGATGGGAACGGGCACTTTGAGGGGTCTCCTGCTCCCAGCCCTCTTCCAGATGGACCTGCTGTGTGTGCACAGCTCTGCTCACAGCAACGCTGCTGCGAGCCTCGGGTTCCCAGACCGTTGATTTTTAAGACATAAAAAAAAAAAAAAAAAAGACCCTGGTGAAGGTAGACATCTTGGCACCTCAGCCTGCGCTCCTTCCCGGGCTGCCGGGAGAGCAGAGAGCTGGGCTCATGATGTAACTCTGCTCCCTTGGGCTCGGTAAGCTGCAATACGTTGGAGTTTTGCTGTGCATGTGTTGTCTGTGCCTATAAAACCTGTTTGGACCTTTGCGAAGGGCACCCGGATGGCTGATGAAAATACCAAGGAGAGGAGGCTGAGAAAGCTCATTCTGTGTTTCCCAGCTTTGTTCTTTTTCTCTTCTTTCTTTACCCTTTTTTTTTTTTTTTGATGGGCTTTTTTTATTTTTTTTTGCTTTTTGGGTCTTTGGTTGGTTTTTTTTTTGTTTGTTTGTTTTAAAGGCACCACTGTAGTTTGTAGTCATCATCTGTTTGGAAATGCTGCAGAGCCTTTCCTTGGCCGGTCTGACCTGTCTTCCATCCCCTCCAAAGACCTCATGGAGGAGAGGAAGCTTGTTTTGTTATAAACAGAGGCAGAGAGGAAAAAACTAAACCAGCAGTAGCTCCTCTGCTTGGCTCCTCATGGCTCTTAAAGCCCTTTCAAAGACCCAATCAGTCTTTCTTCAGATGCACTAATTTTTTCTACCCTTTGAAACCTAAAAATTAAGGGGTTGGGGGGGGGGCAGGAACGCTTCGTGGCTGGTTGTGTGTGCTCTTTACGGAGGTTCTCCAGCCACGGATGGTTAATAATCAGTCTGGGGTGGGCGAGGGAATGGAGGCAGACGGCTGCGGGAAAGGGGGAAAGGAGGAAAAAAATAAATGGAGCGAGTGAGACTTTTATTGTGAAGCAGCGTGTGCTTGGCAGTTGGCTTTGTTGGGACTGCTGCAAGAGCAGACATTTCTCGGCGGGGAGGGTGGGTATAGGATTTCCCTGCCAATCGGGAGCGGACGGATGGGGCATGGGGAGGGTGAGCAGAAAGGGAAGTTTGCTCTGGATTTAAGGGAGGGGAGGGCAAAAAAACACACACACACACACACACACACACACACACACACACACAAAAAGCTGGAGGTATTGACACTTGCGGTGAAGTTGGTGCTAAGTTGGCTGGGTGGAGCTGGGTGGGATGAATGGTGCTGGGTGCCCCATGGGTGCCCCATGGGTGCCCCTTGGTGCTGGGTGCTGATGGAACAAGGACGGGAGAGCGCTGGCCTGGGGGGACGAGGCTTCCAGCGCTTTGCAGGGATTTCCTGTAGCTTCCTTCTGATCCAAATGCTTCAAAATTCACAGTTGGCTTTTTGTTTTATTTTTATTTTTAATGATTCTTTTATTTTCTACCTTGATGCTGAGTTTTTGTTGGGAGGTTGTAACGTTGTCGCCTCTGCTGTCTCTGAGGTAGGAAGGAGAGCCTGGGAGATGCCACCTCAGCCAGCCTTGCCTTGGCACCCAGCTTTTGTACTCTGTAAGGACAAAAGTGATGGTTTCTCTCTTGGAGTTGGGAATTCTGCTTTGAGAGCTGGGCAGGCAGCTCTGAGCTGCTGGTGACTGCAGCGAGCAGGGAGGGTGGTCAAGGTCTCATTGACTCCAGAGTTCCTGCAGTGGCTTTTCCTCATGGGCGAGCAGCAACAGCGCCTCTGAGGAAGGGAGAGCGTGGGCAATGTGTGGAATGAGGTTGCTGCTTAGGAAACGCAGAAAAAATCATGTTCAGATGGCAAAGAATGGCTCCTGGAAATCCTGGGGCTTCTTGTATGAGTCAGTGGAGGAGCAGGAATATCAAGACCTCTCCTTGTTGCAACAAAGGTTGAGAAAACAAACTGGTCCCTGTTAGACTGACTGAGGCTCTTTATTTGCTGCTGGTGCCTGTGGCCAGGGCCTGGGTGCCCCTGGCTGTGGTGGGAGCCAGGGGTGCCCTCGAGCACTCTGAGCTCTCTTTGCTCAGGTCTTGCAGCAGGATAATCCATGAGAAATCCGAGGTTGTTCCCAGTTTACAAGACGTCTGACTAGAGGAAAGGTAGGGTTTACAAGCTCATGTTTGCAGCAAGGATATGAATTACTGGCTCAGCAAATGAATAAATAAAACAGCTGCTCTATGTTCAGAGCTTGGGCTGTGTTTTATGGTCATTTCTCAATGGAAGCTGTTGGCCAGTGTCTGCTGAAGGTAGGTTCTGTGTCAGGCTGGGCTGACTGAGCTTTCCAGTGCTCACAGCAGCTTTTTGGTGTGTGACTGGAGATCTGAAGGTGCTGTGCTTGGAGCACAAGTTCCTGGTGCTGAGAGCACTGGGATGTGTCTGGGTTTGTGTCTGATTGTGCTCGGGGCAGGTTGGGGACAGGCAGGGACAGGCAGCCACCCACAGCCTCTGCCCTGTGCTGCAGGAGTCATCCTGGAATTGCCCTTAGCTCTGGGCCTGGCAGGTGGTGGAGGCTTTCCCAGGAATCTGTCTCCCTTCTTCCTGTGGTGTGTGTCTCTGCCATGGTGGATTTGGGTGCAGGACAGGGTGATCCTGCAGGGTGAGCCCTGCATGGGGCTGGGGGCTGCTCTGCAGCACCTGCCAGCACAGGGCATTGCTCTGAGTTCCCCTGGTAGGGTAGCTGGTGACAGCAGCACCAGAGCCAATCTCCCCTGGCAGCTCTGGACAGTCCCACACAGCCATGGGAGAGCTGCTGGGAAGGCTGGGAGCTGCCACACCGGGCTCCTTGCGTGTCTCATCCCCCTCACTTGCTCTAAGGGAGGTGGGCAGGTTGTTTTTCTTTCTTTATCACCCAGTGAGCTTTAAACCCTGTGATTTGCATGGCTGCAGGCACCATCTGCTCCCCGTGCTGGCCTACAACAGTTGGCTTGACCTGGGCTTATTCTTGTGCCGTGGCGCCGGCAGCGCGCGCTGAACCCGGCTCCGACCTCCAGCTCTGCAGGGCACTCCCAGCCCTCTCCTGAAACACAGCTGTGGCAAAGACCCCTTCTAGTTCATTTTTTAAAAAATACCATTTTCCTTCTGGTTTATTTTGATAATAGGTTGTTGGTTTTGGTTTTTTTGGGTTTGTTTTTTTGATTCGGTCTTGCTATTTCAAAATAGAGAATGAGAAGATATGAGGGCTGCAAACCTGAGCTAACAACGTGGTGCCAGGCGTGTGAAAGGCAGAGGAGATGGGCAGGTGTTCCCTTTTTTTACGTAATTTTGTTTTTCTTTTAAAGAGGGGGAAAAAGAAAAATTGCTTTCTATAGAATTAAAAATAGAGCTCATTAACTTTAATAAACATGGATGTTATGAATGAGGAGGTAGCTGTAGCTGAGTGATGGTTTGCAATTTTGGATGTTCATTTGAATGAGCTGCAAAAAAACCCAACCAAGCCACCAAAAGCACATGGGCTGGAACTGTTGATAAATGAGGTCATAGTGAGAAGTCTGATAGATCTGCCTCCCCCACCCAAAGGCTAAAAAGTTTTGGGGGAGTCAGAGTCACCTCCTCGAGATGCCTTTCACACAGACAGACCCAGCTGGGTTCCCAGGCACGTTGCACTGGGAAAATCTGTCTGGCTGCATCCAACCCTGAGCTGGGAGGTGCCAGCCCTGGGCACAGCCTGGAGCCCCTGTGCCCCTCGGGCTGTCAGCCTGGGCCAGCCTTGCCGTGTTTTATCTGTGACCTGTGCCTTGGTGGCAGCTTCCTGGCAGCCTTTATTTTGCAGAGGGAGGTTTGGCTGTGCTGTAAACAGGATGTGTCCATGATTGTCTCTTCTTTTGAATGCACCGTGTGTCTGAGCACTGAGCTCAACCCTGATATTTCTGTTTTTTCTTCTCCCCCACCATAGCGAGCAGTGCTGAGTAAGGGAGAGCCAAGGAAAGACGGCTGCATGAAGACTGAGCTGCTGAAAGACATCACCAACAACAAAGAGGAAGGTGAGCACCTGCCCTGGCTGAGGGTCAGAGCTGGCTGGAGAGGTGGGCATTGATGGGGACAGAACTGGGGGCTTGGAGAGGTGCTCAGTGCCCCCAGCAGCTCAGGTGTGCTCCCACAAACACAGGCTCCCCTCTCCTGTGTTTGTTCTCAGCAAGGCTCTTCCACTGGAGATGCAAATTTGCTTTTCTGTCCATCCCTCACAGCTCCCCTGAAGAAGGAGATCTAATTTTCATTTCTGCATTGGTGTGAAGCTCACAGGAGTTACTTTGAACTTCCTGTGTGTGACTGGTTTGAGCTGAACTCTGATCCCTCCCCACCATGACCTTTTCCTCCCTCTAGGAATGTTGACTTTCTGTTTTGCTCTGGATTTCTCTGTTGCTGCAGAGCACCTCCAGTGGCTGCAGGGTGGCTGGAGGGGTCAGACACCCCACACCTCGTGGCTCCTGTGGGGGTTCTGCAGCTTTTGCTGTGCAGGATGCAGCACAGGTTCAATTGACCAAGTCTTTTCCTGCAGGGTTGTCTGTGAGTTACATGCACACAAGTCTAAGGGCTTAATAAATATGTGTCAGTGGGATTAGGGAAAAAAACCCCACCACCCTTTATCTTTCCCCCAACTCCCTCCTTTCTTTCCATTTTTTTATTATTCCTCGGCTAGTTACTTCTCATAGCTCTTCAGGGATTTGGTGTATTTTTGTTCTCCTTTCCATAATAGAGCATTATGAAAGCACTGAACTGGCCCCATCCAAATCCCTACTCTTATCTAGAAGCAAAATTTTGGACTTAATTCAGTTGTGTGTGAGTACAGCATTGCTTTTTCTTTCTTTTCTGTCCAGCATAATGTTTTGTCAAGTTGCTCTAGTTAGAAAGTAAAGCTCAGAACAGGCAGAAATACTGAATTCTGTGTCAGGTGCTTGGATATTAACTGGGAGCACAGGAATCCTGCACAGGGGTGGTGGCACAGTGGTGGCACAGGGGCAGAGCAGAGACAAAGTCTGAGGTGTCACGAGGTGCTAATGGGAGGTTATGCTGCTTTGGGGGAAACTCACTTTGATCCCTTGCCTTTCTTAGCTCAGGATTAAAGAGGTTTTTTGTGTAGCTCTTGGTTGATGTTAAGGTGTCAAGAATCTGTGGAGGTAAAAAATCCAAAAGGAGGGTGGGAAGAAACATTTCTGTGCCTCTTGGCTGACTTTGACTTGGAGCAAATGCTGTGTCAGAAGGAAGCTGAGATCCCTCCCTGTGCAGGGACAGTCTGGAGGCTTCACAAGGGGCTGAAATTCCAACCACTCCAATCTCTATTCCCAGGGAGAGGAGGCTTCTAAATGTGAGTTCTTGTGGAATGTTCAGCAGGTGTCCTTGCCTCCCCAGGCACACCAGGAGTGTCACAGACCGTGGTGTGTGTGCTGCTGTGCTGGGACATTGTCCCTGCTGCCCCTGGCTCCCCAGCTGGGATCCTGGGAGGATCATCACCACCAGAACCTTGGTTCACAGCCCAAAAGCCTGTTAATAGCAGTGTTTAGTGCTGGCACAGAATGCACATTTTTGACTGTTGCGTGAACATGAAATCATTCCAGCAGGCTTGCAGGATGGCATGGAACAGTTCCTGTGAGCCCAGGTTCCTGCCTCGGGGATTCAGCTGGGATGTGTGGACTGGAAAAGCACCCTGAAGTCTCAGCTTCCTCTCTTCAGGTTCTCTTGAACAGTCATTTCCCTTCAGTGAGGAGGATGATGCTGCTGAATATGTTTGTCAGTGGCACAGACTGGCTTGGATTGGGCTGCTGAGGGTGGGTGTGGCGGGAGCCATGGCTGCAGTGTGTGACTGAAGCTGCTCTGGATCGTGTTCCCTTTGGGAAAACCCCTTGGCAGGTAGCCCTACAATATTAACCTGGCATCTAAACTTCCAAAACTTGAAGCTGCAGATCCAAAGGCTGGCTAAAGGTGCTGGTTGGGCTAAAAGCTTACGGTGGATTGCTCTGTTTCCCCCTCTTTTCACTCCCTCCTGCCTCAGAAAGGTGCTGATGCTGAGGGCAGGTCAGGCCCCTGTTGCAATTGTGTTAGCACATCCCATAGCTCCACTGCTGCCTCTGAATGGCCTTGCACCAGTTCCACCTCTGCACAAACTTCAGCCTTGCCTGGGTCCAGGACCAGAGAGGAAATTCAGGTAGCTTGAGGCCTTGGCTGATATTCAGGGCTCTGACCCCAAGCAAGGCCTGTCAGCTGCAGTGGAGAACATCACCCTGGGGGAGATCTCCATGGAGATCTCTTGCAGGGAAGGCTTCTGCTCTGGTGGGGCAGTAGCTGAGCTGCCCCAGTTGATAATCACAGAATCACAGACTGGTCTGGGCTGGAAGAGACCTCAAAGCTCATCTCATTCCACCCCATGCCATGGGCAGGGACACCTTCCATAGACCAGGGTGCTCCAAGGTGCTCCCATCCATCCTGGCCCTCACTGATGTGCTGCTTTGAGGCAGTGGACCTTTCCTGGTGGTCTTCAGCATTCATTTGGGACATCTCAGCAGCTGGGGGTGGGTTGTTGGTGGGTGGGAGGCCCTTGTGTGGGCAATTGTGGTGTTCTGTTCTCTGTTCCTCAGCAGGGAGGTGTTGCAGAAATGCCCTGTGGTTCCCACCTGGGCTGTCCTCTTCTGCCTTTATCCTGATAAAGAGAAATAATTGAGCTTTAAATGGAACATATATTTGCAGGAACAAGCTCTTTGCACGTTCCAGCACTTTCATTTCCAGTTCTTGGGGTGAGTCCCAGCCTGTGGAAGTTGTTCACTAGGCTCAGTGTCCCTGTCTGTGTAAAATTGCTCAACACAGATAGAAAAAAGCTGTGGATGAGGCTGTTTTGTGGTCCATGGGAAATGTTCCAGTTCAGTTTCACATGTGGGTGTAAGCTTAGGTCCATACTTCCCTTTGACAGGGTGGGGAAGGGGGCAGGGAGATGGGAGATGAGTGGAAAAAAGCTTTTATTAGGCCATATTGTCTTTAGTCTGACTCAGAGAGAAACTATTAAAAAGTGGTTTCTTTGCAAGGATTGCAAGTGAATTCAGCTCTCCTCGTGTGCTTCACTCCCAGCTCTGCGTCTCCCTTGACCTTTCAAGGCAAACCACTCCTTTTCTGGTTCCTCAAGCCCAGGGGTGGAAAGTTCCAGTAAAGCAGCAGCACAAAGGAGCAGGAATGGGTGTTGGGAAGGAAATTCTCCATTTGCTCCAGTGTTTCTGAGCCTTCACCCAAGGCAGCTGCTGTACAAGAGGCACAGTGCTGGAGCCTAGTGCTGGGTGAGACCTGCACTGTCACTGCTCTCAGATAAACTTCAGCCTGCTTTGAGAGACTGTCAGGAGTTTCAACTCCTGGAGGGGCCTTTTTTTTCCTTTTTCTTCTCTTATTGCAGGTAGGAAGCTGCTGTGAGCACAGGAAGTGCTGCTTTCCACTGAGCAGCTGCAGCCTTTGCATTCCCAGGTGCAGGGATGGCAGCTTGAAAGGAGGGAAGGACTAATCTGCTCTCCTCAGGTACTTGGCACTGGGATCCCTGCTGAGGCTGCCAGCAGGAGGCCAGGCAGAGCAAAGTGATGCTTCAGGATTTTACATGTTCACCCAGCTGTGCACCAAGCACTCCCTGGGCTTGGGAGCCTTGCTGCAGGAAGGATGTGCCTGGGGCAGGAGCTGGGCTGTGACACCAAACCATGGCAGAGGGATGAAGGAGTTCCATGAGGCTGTTAACCTGCTCTGAGTCGTTAAACTGTTGAGCCAGTTTAACTGTTAATGTTCATGCTGTGCCCTGGGGGCCAAGGGAAGGCTGGAGGGCATTTTGGTGTGGCCAGCAGGTCAGGGGGGTTGATCCTTCCCTTCTACTCTGCCCATCATCTGCAGTTTGGGGTTCAGTTCTGGTCTGCACATTCAAGAAGGACAAGGAGCTACTGGGGAGGTCCAAAGGTGATGAGGGGTCTGGAGCATCTCTCATCTGAGGAGAGACTGCAGGAGCTGGGTCTGGTCAGTCTGGAGCAGGGTGGTTTCAGAGGGGATCTGATGAGTGCACATAAACATCCCCAGGGGGTGTCAGAGGATGGTGCCAGACTCTGTTCGGTGGTGCCAGTGACAGGACAGGGAGCAGTGCCCATAAACTAAAACACAAGTTCCACCCCAACATGAGGAAAGGAAAAAGAGCTCTGGATCAGGTGCCTGGGAGGGTGTGGAGTCTCTCTCTCTGGAGACATTCCAAACCCACCTGGACATGTTCCTGTGTCACCTGTTCCCCGTGACCCTGCCTTGGCAGGGGCTTGGACTGGATGATCTCCAGAGATCCCTTCCAGCCCCTGTGATTCTGGGTCCCCAGCAGCATCCCCAGCCCACTGGCCAATCCCAGCAACCCAACCTGTGGAACCTCAGTGCTGAGCACTCCCAGCAGAAGTTGATTCCTCCTGTGTTCTGGTTTACTTTTCCTGTTTTGCATCTTGGTGTGCAGGGTCACAGCGCTCCAGGGAGGAGTGACATCTGAGTCTGGAAATACCTGGACACCAATCCATCTTCACAAGGGCTTGGGGGGCAAGAAGAGACCATCAATAACTCACCCCAGAGAGGAACTGTTACCTGGAAACACATTTGTCTGCATTTCTTGGCTTCAAAATGCTCTGCTTTTTGGCTTCAGTCCCAGAATCCCAGACTGGTTTGGGTTGGAAGGGACCTTAAAGATGATCCAGTTCCAACCCAGTGCCATGGGCAGAGATGCCACCACTGGGCCAGGTTGCTCAGGTTGCTTCCAGCCTCCATTGATGGAGAGGGTGCTTCCCTTCCCAAGGGATTCAGGGTCTCCAGCTGCCCCCTCTCCCTCATCTGTGTGGTTTCAGCCCCACCATCTTCATGCTTGGGCTCTTCTCTGCTTGGCAGTTTTCCTTTTTTCCTTTTTGTTGGAGTTAGAGGAGGAAGAGGGGAGGGAACTGCTGTAACACAAAGATTAAAAGCAGGTGCTTTTCTCACTTTTATCCAGCAGGACAGTTGGGTATTGAATCAAAGGCTGTGGGATCTGTGGTGTTTTAAGGATGGTTAAGGTAGAACATCTGTGAGATGTGAGTGTGTATACATACAGCTGTATGCACTTCTTGGTCTCCACTTCCAAATCCTGAGCTTTTCCTTTAAGCTCTGTCTTTGCTTAGTTCATCTAAGCTAAGTTCATTTAAGCCCTGTCTTTGATTAAACGTTTCTCTTGCAGCAGCTGAAGCCTCTTGGCTGTGCTGAGGGCTCTGGAAATGCACGGAAAATCCCACAGGCAGAGATTTCTCAGCACCAAGATGCTCAGAAAAATGTGTAAAAGTTCCAGATAAGATAGTCGTGCATTTGCTGCAGAATATATTTTTATTTCTATTTCTTTTCTTTCTCACTCTCTTTCCCTCAGACCTGGTGGCTGCACTTTGGCCTGGAGTACAAAGGCTCATTTGCATCTTTTTCTTATTTTGTTTCACAGAGCAGTGAACTCCAAACTTTAAAAATACATTTAAGCCTTTATTTTTTTCAGAGCACTGTCCGGGTAACACTGAGTTTTGAGTTGATAGCTGGCCTCCCTCACAAGGGGAGTTCCTGTGGGTCCCCACAGAGGTGATTGTGTCCCCCCAGGCTGAGCCCAGCATGGCTGCTGGGGCCAGTAACACATCTGTTAGACAGCCTCTGCCCACAGATAAGTTTTGGCAGGCTGGACCCAGCTCTGGCGAGCTCCAGGGCAGGACTGGAGCCAGGTCTGGCTCTGCTGAAAGGGCTGGAAAACCCAGCAGGCAAAGAGGAACCAATGTCTGGGCTGGGAGAGCAGAGGTGGCTTTAATTTTGCCTAATTTTGGTTTTTTTTTAAAGTTATCATTCTAATTCTGAATTAATCCAGCTCATTTCGCTTAGACATGGTAGCAGGCAGGTCAGACATGGTCCAGGCTGGGGTGAGTTTGTCCTAAGATCACTTTTTTAAAGTCAGCCTGTGCTGCTTTTGTGGGTTGTGTGTTGCTTTTTTGTGGGTTCTCTCTGTAGGTTGCAGCAGTGGCTTAGGGGCCCCCAGGGTCTGAGATGCCTTTTAGACACCTGAAATTAGATGAGGTGGTGTCACCCTGCCTTAGATTTTCTCCTTCTTTCATCAGAGTCTGTTTTCCCCTATTTTCATCTCAGAGTTTTTTTTCTTTGGGGGGATTTTAATTCCATTTTGAACAACTGTGATGTTCTGACATGAAAACTTGAGCCTGACCCTTCTGCCTGAGCCTGGGGAGGGCAGGGAGCTCTGCAGTGCTCTCAGGGAGTTGTTGAATCAGAGCAGGGATTTAAATTTATTATTGGGTGTTCTTTGCCACGTGGAGTCACAGGGATAGTGGAATAGCCCAACTTCCTGAGTCTTAAATTCCTTGTGTTACTAAAATGTACCCAGCCCCTAAATAATATGTATTTACTTGGTATCAACTTCAAAATCACCAGTAAATCTCTTGGGTTTTAAATGACCTGGGTTTTAAATGAATCCAAGCTCAGATGGGCATTCAGGCAGTGCTGGGGTCCATGGGAGAAGCTTTTCCTGCTGCATCTGGCATAAGGGATGCCCAAAAAAGCTTTGAAAAAACTGGAATGCTTCTAATTAATAAGGTTACACTTTATGGATGCATGGTAGAACTTCCTACCTTTTATTTCTTTTTAATTAAAGAAAGGATGGTTGTAGATTAAAATCAGTGAGAGAGTTGGAGAGAAAACTGAATGTGGAAAAAACCTTGTTTTGGCCTACTTAGAAGGGATGAATGCTGTAAAGTCACCAAGTTTTAGAGAAATAATAACTTTGGGTTTATAATTCCCTTGCACTTGCAGCACAGGAGCAGAAAAGCTGCTGAACAGCATTTTCAAGGGGAGAACTCACTGCCACGAGGTGCATTTGAAATGAGGATTTTAGCAGGTTTTCAGTGAAGCTTTTTTTTGGGAATGAAAAAGGGGGGATGAAAGGGTCGTGTCAGGAAGAAGTGTTTGTTCAGGTGTCTGGAGCTGTGGAAGAGCTCCTGTGGGCTGCTTGATTCAGTATTGTCACTGGGAGGCTCCTGCTGCCTCTGGTTTGTGTTCCCATCCCTGTCTGTGGCAGAGTTCAGCAAAGGTGTGAAATCTGTTGAGTTGTGCCTGTTCAGCAGTGCTGTGCAGGTGCCCTTGGTGAACCTGGGATGGCAATTCCTGTTTTCCTGTCACCAGATCAGGTGTCCTGGTTGGGAAAACCAAGACAAATTGTGAGGCAGCTCTTGATATAAACTGATCCTCCGAGGGCAGCTCTTCAGTTTGGGTTTGTGTTTTCAGATTGGGTTGGGGATGATGGGCTGGTGCTGCTTGCGGGAGCCCAGAGCTCAGTGTGGAGGGAACAATGCCATTCCCAACTGCTCATGGCTTTGGTTTGCTGCTGCCAGAAGAGGGAATGGGAGAATGGAGGGGTTTTACCCCAAAGAAAGGGAGGATCCTGCTTGCAGTGTCTCAGGCTGGCTGGAGGGAATTGTGGTTTCTCTCAGTCTCTGATGTGAAGTTCCATATCTCTGTTGCTTCAAACCTCTGCTCACGCAGGTTTGGAAGGCTGGTGCCACTTCCACAGTCAATCAGATTGCATTTCACAATAAGGGAAATAAGTGTGTGTGTGTGTGTGTGTGTGTGTGTGTGTGTGTGTGTGTGTGTGTGTGTGTGATTTTAATTTCAGCCTCATGGATTTTTCATAAAGCCTGTGATGCTTTCTGGAGTAATGCAGTGACTTTTTCCCCAGGGCAGTGCTCTAATTCACATTGTTTTGGTTGCTTTCATGGCAGGTAGAGCAATTCTTGCCCTCTGCTTGTTCAGTTTATCTCATAGGCAGCCACTGAAGTTATTTGACTGCTCTGGTGGGAGAGCACAGTGTTTAAATCAACAAATCTTGGAGGCTTCATTCAGCCAGGTGCCTAAAGCTGAGCTCTAGAAACCTCCAGCTGAGGTTAGAGAGCTTATTTTTTGTTGCTTTGCATTTTTTTTTCCTGGCACTGACTTTGCTGCAATAATTGCTTAAATGGCCTTTTAAAGACCCTGAATGCAGAAAGAGAAACAAGAATTGAAGGAATAAAGACATAGTTGTGGCTCCCTCTGCCCACAGCTTTTCAAGTAGTTAAATAAAACAGTGCAAAAAGGAGCACTTTATCTTCTCCTAGAGTTTTTGCTATTAAAAACAAACCCTTGTGCCTCTTTCTGTGCTCAGGGAGGTCTGGGTGGTGTGAGAGGGAGCAGGTGGAGGTGATAACTTTGGATCCTGCTTGGGGAGCCCTCAGTCACTGCTCCTGCAGGTGAGGTTTGTGTCTCTGTGTGCTCCAGAGAGCCCTGGGGAGCAATTTTTGGGTGTTCTGGGGCTCTCTCTGGAGGCTGTGAGCCAGCAGAGCCCACGTGGGAGGCAATCCCGGGCTGGGTTGCCTGGAATGAGGGGGATGGATCCCTTAGTGCAGTGTCTCAGCAGGAAAAATGGCCAGAGCTCATCCCCAGGGCAGAGAGACCACTCAGGCTTTGGGGAGACTTTGAGATACATCTGCAAAGATGCTTTGTGCCCAACATCTGTGGCTTTCAGCTGGAAATCAGGAACATCAGAGGGGCTGTCCCCCTCTTAATTAATGGGCAGTCTGAGGCTGGAGGGGTCAGGTGCTCCAGGAGGCCTTTGAGACACCCCTGGGCAGAGCCTGGTGTGAGTCCAGCACTGACCATGTGTCCAGCCAGGGGTTGGACTGGATGCTTCACATGTACTGACCAGGCCTAAGAAGGCTTTCAGTTTGCTGGAAATGTCTTTAAATCTCAGATGGGCACCAAAAGCCAGGAAGTTTAGGGAATAATGAGGTTGTTTGAGATACTGGAATGCATCACTTTCGGAATCTAGAGCTGCCAGTGCTGTTTGGGCAGGAGTTGTACCTAAATCTTTCAGGTCAAGACAGTGGGAAGGAGATATCAAATATCAGGGAAAGTTTCTTCCCCCAGAGGGTGCTGGCACTGCCCAGGCTGCCCAGGGAATGGGCACGGCCCCGAGGCTGCCAGAGCTCCAGGAGCTGCCAGGGATGCCCAGGGTGGGATTGTTGGGATGTCTGTGCAGGGACAGGACCTGGATTGATGATCCTGGTGGTCCCTTCCTGCTCAGGACATTCTGTGATTGCATGATTAAGATGGACTAAACAAATGCATTAAAAAAGGGTAGAAAAAGTGTGATATTTTTATTTTCCCAATGAAAATGGAAGGAGAATTTGGGTGGATTTTGGGAAGAGCTGTTCTGGTGAGCTGAGTGGTGCTGGATCTCCTCCCTGCTGGCCTTTGCAGGGAGCTGCCTGTGCTTGGAGCTGCTCCAGGCACACTGGACTTGTCATCCCAGGGTCCTGGTGGTCCTTCATGAGTTAGCCTGGCACCAGGTTCTTGCCAGCTCAGAAGAGACTTTTGTGAGGCAGCTGAGGGAGCTGGGAAGGGGCTCAGCCTGGAGCAAAGGAGGCTCAGGGGCCCTTGTGGTTCTGCACAGCTCCTGACAGGAGGGGACAGTCGGGGGTGTCGGGCTGTGCTCCAGGGAACAGGGACAGGAGCAGAGGGAACGGCCTCAGGGGGAGGCTCAGGTTGGAATTTCTTCATTGGCAGGGGCTGCTCAGGGAGGTTTGGAGTTCCCATCTCTGGAGGTGTCCAAGGAACACCTGGAGGTGGCACTCAGGGCTCTGAGCTCGGTAACGGGGTGGGGATCAGGCACAGGTTGAACTCGATGGTCTTGGGGGTTTTTTTTCCAGCCTTGATTCTGGGATTCAGAATGTTGTTCAGAATGGTGTTCAGAATGTTCTTCTCCTTGCCTGTTTGTGCTCTGAGGGCAGTGTGAAACGAGGTGCTGGTACCCAGTGGTCTGGCTGTTCCTCCAGCGTGACTCCAGACCCTTTGGATGCTGTAGGTGAAAATTGCTTTGATGGGAGCTGGTTTGAACCAATCCCCCCTGCTCTGACAGAGCTCTCCCTGTACTTCTCATGTTGCTTTTCATAACTGTCTGCTCTCTGGAAGGAAAACAAGCCAAGGAATCCCTAACAGCAGGTTGATGTAATCATTGCTCTGAGTGTGCCAGTGAATTGTTATCACTCCTGGTTGCCTGGGGATTTGCTGGGTTTTCATGTCAGAAACTTTTTCTGCAAGTACATGACATTCATAGTTGGATTTTTCAGCTTGGATTTGAAATATTTGGTGGGACAAAGTCATTGATGGAGGAGCAGGGAAATGTTTGAAATGTTTGTTTTATGTGGGCATTGCTGTGCTTGAGCTTTGTCAGGCTGCAAAAACCTTGCTGCATTTGAATCATAGAATGATTTTAGTCTAAAAATGCATTTACCACGCTTCACTCCTGTGTTTACTCCTGCTGTTCCCTCTGAAATACCACCATGAATCCTGGTCCTGTTGTGCTTTGTTGTGCTGAAAGAGCCAGTTCCCACTGAAGAACATTCCCAGGAGAGCTGGGATAGCCAGGGAGTTATTCCTTGGGATGTTCCTGTAGCAGCAGAGCCCTGATGTGCACATTTGGCTGCTGGGCTGTGTAAGAGCCATAAAAGCTCCCTGGGACAGCCCAGCAAGGTTTTTCCATGTCAGACTGGCTTTGGGAAGGGCTTTGCCAGAGATCCGGATGCAAGATGGGGCAGAGTTTTGTTTGCCAGGTGAGGTGTTGACATATGGTGCAATAAATGCAGTTATTGGAAAAGCCAGAGATAATATTTACCTTGAAAAATCCATTGTTGGGAATAAATGGCCACATCTGCAGCTGAGGCAAGTGGGACTAAGTGCACTGCTGTCACCTGGGCCACCCACCCCAAATGTCACCGTGTGAGGAGCCAGGAGGGCTGGGCAGGTGGGTGAAAGAACAGCCTGACAACTAAAACTGTGCTTTAGTTGATGTGGTGGTGGTTGATCCATGGTTGGACGGTCTTGGAGGTCTTTCCCAACCCTAAATATTCTGGGATTCTGTGATTTACATCAGGCAGGGCGCTGGAGGACAGGGTGGCTCTTCCACTGTGAGTAGCTGTGCTTGGAGTACAGCTTGGGAGTTTCAACACCACTTGTGACCCTTCTCTCCTCTCTTCCTCCCTCTCCCTCCAGGGTTTAATGCCATGGCTGCAGATGAAAGCGCTACAGAAAAGCAAGTGGGGGAACCAAAAATGGCAGTAGATGGTGAAACCAACGGTTCCTGTGAGCACAGCGAGGGTGGGGGCCACCCAAACCCAGCGAAAAACACTCAGGACAACACGAAAGTGAGCCAGCAGGACTCTTCTACTAAATTAAATAGGATAGCAGAAAATGGCATTTCGGACAGCGAGCCTGGGAAGCAAAACCATCTGAAAGCAAATGACTTCACACAGACTTCTGTCACAGGGAGCAATGGATATATCCTAACCAAGCAGATGGCACAGGAGCAGCCTCTAAGGACTACCAGCTTTGCTTCTCTCACTGGCCATGCTGCAAAAACCCTGCCTGGAGGAGCAGGCAAAGGCAGGACTGTGGGGTCCTTTGCCCAGCTCCAAGCCACGATGCCAAGCAAGCTCGGGGAGGGCAGCAAGGACATGGATGCTAAAAAAGGCCCTGCTGCTAATGCTGAAGTCAAGGTGCACAGAGCACGGAAGACAATGCCTAAACCCACCCCCAGCCTGGTAATGTACCTGCCCAGCACAGAGCTGCTGCTGCTGCTGCTGCTGCTGGGCTTGCTCTTGGCTTTCTCTGGGGGTCTGGGGGATACCTGGCTGCATGGCAGCACGTGGTGTTCAGAGCTTGCCTGCTGAGTGGATTGGTGGTTTTATTATTTTTGGGTTTGTTTTATTTTTATTTTTATTTTTATTTTTATTTTTATTTTTATTTTTATTTTTATTTTTATTTTTATTTTTATTTTTATTTTTATTTTTATTTTTAATTTTATTTTTATTTTATTTTTATTTTATTTTTTTTTTATTTTTATTTTTATTTTTATTTTATTTTAATTTTTATTTTTTATTTTTATTTTTATTTTTATTTTTATTTTTATTTTTATTTTTATTTTTTTTTTTTTTTTTAATTTATTTTTATTTTTGTAAAGATATTTTATCTATATTTTTATATATCTATATAAAAATATATATCTATATAGATATTTCTTATTCATATAATATTTTAATTTACATATTTTATATAATATTTTATGAAATAAAAATATAATATATTAATACATGCGATTTTATATAATATATATAAAATATATACTTTTAAATTTATATGAATAGATACAATTTTTATGTATTTTATATAGATATATAAATCTATATTTATATTGATATTTTATCTATATTTTTATATAGATATTTTTATATCTATATCTATAGTTAGTTAGTTAGTTAGTTAGTTAGTTATTTTTATTTTATTTTTTTCTCTTCCTCCAGACAAATGTTAAAGTAGTTGGTCACACGGCCACCACCAGCTCCTGTCCCCAATGCATTTCTAAATATATGATTGATCAATTGCCTCCTCCAACAGATCTGTGTGAGACACTAAATGGCCTTTCTCTCATGGCTCTATTGCTCATCAGCCTCTGCTGACATCCAGAGCTGCTTGTGAAACAAATGAGATTTTTTCTGAGGTCAACCCAAAGGAAATTAAGCTTAGCATGAAAACTTGAGGCTCCTCCCAAGCTCAGAAGCTGTCAAGGAGCTGATCTGTGAGGCAGCTTGATTGCTTTGCTGTAGGAATCATTATGGGGCTACAACAGATGATGTTCTCTCTCCATGCCATTGGGAAATGTTCTCTCCAGAATCCTTAGGGGTGGATTTACCATCACTTAATAAAGCAGAGCCCTGCTTTTGTTTTTTGGAGGCATAAGGAAATGTCATTTGGTGCATTCATGTCATAGTGGGGAGGACAGAAATGGACCTCTCTTTGTCATGGTTATTGACAAGTTTGGTTATTGTTTTGGTTCTTTGCCAGAGGTAGGGAACAGATCCTGCAACAGGCAGATCTGCACTATAAGCAGCTGGTTTTCACCCCTGTCATGCTTAATATGACTACAGTGAGCTGGATCCTCCTCATCCTGTGCTGTGTCTGAGGGTGGAGAGAGACTGGCCTTTAGGTCAGGGAAGGGTGAGCCAGGGGAGTCAAGGGAAGGGTGAGCCATGGGATCATTCCCAGGAGTGCATGGAACCTGCTGCAGCCTTGTCAAGGTCTGTGCAGTGCATTGGTGCTGTGATCCTGCAGATCCACAGGGGCTCTCAGATGTCCCCTCAGCTCAGCACAGCAGTGTGAGGTGTGAAAGGCTCAAAGCTGGGAGTCCCTGTGGTCTGGAGAAGGGAAAGAGAGAGAAAAAAGGGAAAAGGGAGAGTGGCACCTTGCCAGCCCCAGATGGGGAAAGGTCCCGTGGCTGTGGCACCACCTGTGCCTCTGGGAGCAGCTGGGAGTCCAAAGGGCACAGCAGGATCACAAACCTGTGGGCACCAGGCTCAGGAGAGGGGCAGAAGCCACAGCTGCCTGCCAGGGTTCCCAGCCAGCCCCCCTGAGCCCTCATTTCTCTCTGCCTTGCCCTGGCTGTGGTTGAATTCTCTGCTCTCACCCTGCCTGTGTTTCCTGGCTTGCACAGGGAAGCCCAGCTGCCATCCAGCTCCCATCTGAGTGTCTCCTACCCAGGGAAGGCTTTGCAGCCTCCAGCCCCCGGTTGTGCACTGGAATTAGGCCAGTCAAACCCCCAGACCCTGATGGAATTTAGCAGAGAGAGATCCTGTGGGGCTGAGCAATTGAGAGAGGCAATTCCCTCCTAAAGGTGACTGCTGGGTTGGGAGGGAGTGTTTCCCTCATTCATATTTTATGATACATCAGAAGAATATTTACATTCAATCCCTTGGGCTTCGAGGTTTGTTTCTGGGATGTGGCATGGGGTGTTGGGGAGCTCTGGGGGTGCTGGGACAGCTCACTGGGATGGGGCTGCTGGTCCTTTTTTGCTCACACAACAAAAGCAGCTTCAAAAAACCAAAGCCTGCACTTGTTGGGCTGCTCTAGAAAGTGCATAGCCTGTCCTCAGCTCCTCTGGGCATTGGGCTTAAAATAGGGAGAGAAGCAACATTCCCAGAAAGGGTGGTGAGAAGAGGCTGTTCCCATGTTCTCTGCTCAAGCCCCTGCAGCTGAATGGGAACCCAAGATCTGATCTCAGTTCTGCAAGACAATAAAACATCTGTGTGTTCAGCCTTCCTGATAATTACTACCTCATTTTCCTCCATTGTCTCTGGAATTTACATGCTATTTTCTTTGGAGCAGCAGAGTCCTTGCTAAGCTGTCATTTTTCTGTCCCAATTATTTCTTTGTTGAGCTGCTTAGAGGAGGCTCCTCAGCTCAGGAGCTTTTCCTGTACCAACCTTCACACCTTCTCCCCTTCAAAACCTCCATGAAATCAGGTGCTGTATCAGGAAATAAATTGTGGAATTCACCCAGGAACTGATATTACAGACCACAGTAGTTTGCTTGGTTAGTATTTTTTAGGGCATTGTTGTTTTGGTGAAACTGTTCTTGCAGAACTGTTCTGCCTGGGAGGAGGAGGGGAGGAAGGTGTTTTGCTGCCTGCAAAGTGTGAACATTTGTTCCCCTTGGCTCCTGCAGAAACCCACTGGGGCCAAGAAATTGTTTTGTGTAATCCAATAGGTGTCAGGGGACCTTGGTAAGCTTTTCCTGCACATGTGAATTGGTCTCTGAAAGGAAGAAGAGAATTTTCTCACCAATTTAACCAGCTTTTTCTCTGTTTAGGAGTTGCTTCCTGAATTGGGATCGAAGCTGAATCTGAAACAGGTGACAATTTTAATTGATGTTGTGGCATGTTAAGGTGGTTTTTGAGCAGAGGGCATCATTTCTGCTCCCCTTCTGAACAGAGCAGTAACACAAGGACTGCCCTTTTGGAAGAATCTTTCACTGCTAATCCATTTTACAGCCCTGTTAAGAACCCAAAAGCTTGCAGGGCCAGGCAGCAGACTGAAAGGCCAGTGTGTGTCTGTGTGTGTGTGCTGTGCTTGGAGAAGGCTCCTCCTGCTTGGGAACCAGCTGCTGAGCTGAACTTCAGTAAAACATAAGGGGTAAAGGATGAGAAAGGTAGTGAGAGCATCCCAAGTTACCTTGGAGACAGGAGGAGCAGATGGATGAATTGGGAACCCCAAGTTGTGTTTCCTTTCCTTGGTGACCACAAGGCTGGAGTTTGGGGTTTGTGTCTCTGGTGATAGTTTTTTATGCTATGCAGAGGACTGGGTCAGGAAATAGTGCAAAAATCCTTTAAATGAGTGTTTTGACCAGATTCACAGTGTGTCCCCAAAATGCCAGGTGCCAGTTTAACTGGGGGAGACAATGTGGGCAGGGAGGAAGAGCATGGAGCTGGAGATGCTTTGCTTATGTAGGTCTTTCTACCAATATTCATCAAACTATTCCCTTAAGTAGCATTGCCATTAAATACCTGGTCCCAGAGCTTTTAAACTTCCTCCTTTGTGGTGCTGCTGTGCTGGCCTGGGCTGGGGCTGCTCTGCAGGAGCCTCTGGCCTGGAGAACACCCTGTGGCCATCTCTTGGGGCAGGCAGGTGGCAGCCAGGGGATCGCAGGGGTCTGGGATTGCTCAGCAGCTCTGACCCTGCCATGTGCAGGAAACATAAAGCAAAAGGGCAGGGCCTAGTGGGGGTGGTGATAGTGGGGATATTGTGTCCTTGGGGAGGACTCAGAAGGTCCATCCAGGACCCTCTCCAGAGGGGTGTCCAGGTGTGCTCCACTGGACTGAAAGACTGAAGTCTGTGTGTGTGAGCTTGGGCAGAGATAAATATCATGGAATCACAGAATATCCTGAGCTGGGAGGGACCCACAGGGATCCCCCAGCCCAGCCCCTGTCCCTGCCCAGCCCCCCCAGCAACCCCACCCTGTCCATCCCTGGCAGCGCTGTCCAAAGGCTCCTGGAGCTCTGGCAGCCTCGGGGCCGTGCCCATTCCCTGGGCAGCCTGGGCAGTGCCAGCACCCTCTGGGGGAAGAACCTTGCCCTGAGCTCAGCCTGAGCTGCCCTGGCCCGGCCCCAGCCGTGCCCTGGCTCCTGTCCCTGTCCCAGAGCAGAGATGGGAGCTGTCCCTCGGGAGGAGCTGCAGCCCCGGGGAGCTCTGCCCTCACTCTGCTCCAGCTGAACAACCCCAGAGCCCTCAGCTGCTCCTCACAGCCCCTCCAGACCCTTTCCCATCTTCCCTGATGGGAAACCTCCTTCAGGAGTGACAGAGCTGCCATTGGGCTCCTTAAACAGAGGGGCTGCTGCAGAGGGAAGTGAGAGTGAAGGCTGTTGTGCAGCACTTGAACCTGATATTCAACTGCTGCTGCTGGTGCTGGAGGTGCTGCCCCAGCTCTGACCACAGCCCACAGAAATAACGGCCCTGGCCCAGCAGAGGGGTTTGGTAGGGTCAGGAGCCCTGGTGGCACATCTGCCCTGGATTCCCCTGTTTCGTTTTGGCTGATGTGTGACACTCCCTTGCCTTGGGGCAGTTTGGTGCAGGAGGGGACAGGGATGAGATCCACACCCCTGAGTGCTCTGTTTAGAAACACATTCAGTGCAGGTTTGGGGCCACATCTTCCCTTCAGCTCAGTCTACCTGGCTGCCTAAATCATGTTTTTATGTAGGAATGTGACTGCACTCAGATAAGTGCAGTTGTAATCGAGTCACCATGGAATCCCCCCTCTAATGGGCTCTTATTAATCAGCAGATCATTAATCTGATCTAGACTAAGAGCAAAGCCTTGCCGGCTTGTTGCTCCAAGGTGAGGCTTGATCAGGCTGCTGAAATTCAGCAGTGAAAACCACAATCCTGCAGCAGCAAAGGCAGAGCAGCACCACTACAGCTCCTACAGGCACTATCATCTGCTTGTGATCAATTTTTTATAGCAGACTGATATTTCTTGCTTAACCACCACTCACGAGTTGTTAGAGGCAGATCTCCCTGGGAGCTGCTGCTTTGTGCTCTTCAAAGGCAGTGCCTTGGTACAAATCTCCTGACCCTGTTCCTGATGGATGGGGAGGCAGAGCTGCTCCCTGGCAGCTGCCCTGTGGCAGTGCTGCCCAGCTCACTCCTCCTGCCCTGTTGGCTCTGGTTTGTGTGCTGGAAATGAGAGTTCTGCAGAACACAGAGCTAAGGGAGCCCATAATCTCAGCCTGAGGTGGTTTCAGGCATCAAGAGCCTTTCTGCAGTGCTTAGAGCTGTCCTGCTCCCAGGCAGGACCTGTGCCTGTGTCCTTCCACCAACACTCTGGTTTTTCTCCCAGCTTGCTGGTTTTAGTGATGGAAAGACCCTTTAAATGCTGGGCAGTGGGAAAAATGTCATGTGGAGTTTATGGAGCCAACACGAGGGTCCATTACTGAGGATGATTTGTTCTGTAGTTTTGCTTTCAGGGAAAAACCCAAAACAACTGAGGGTATTCTGTCTTTTGCCATTTTAATAACTTCCCCCTGCTGCTGTCAGGGACTTCTGTGCCAATCATAGAGATGTGGTTGATCCCATTAAAATGTAGACAGCATTTTTTTGAACACATCAAATATCCTGTTCTTGCCCCAGTCTAGCCCATTGTCTTGGCTGTATTTCTCACAGTGGAGTTAGACATAGCCGTGGTCCCATTTTTGCTGTTTCCAGGCACAACCATTGCTGGAAATGTTGGAATATCTGCCCACCTTCTTCACTATTCCCTACACAAAGTTGTGACTTCCCAGTCCTTTGCATAGAATGAGCTGATACCACATGAGAAACTGCAAGAAGTGAAGATGTTGGTGTTGCAGTTTCTTTTTCTGTCTCATTTATGGTCCTTTCTTGGCCTCCAGTGGCCCACAACATGTGAGCATAGGGAGCTCAAACTGCATCCTGGAGTTTCCTTTGCATGGCATTCTGCTCAAACTGTGGATGAAACCTGTTTAATGAGAATAGTAAAGGTGTGACTGGTTTATGTAGCTGAGAACCAGGAAGGGTGGTGAGAAATCTGACTTAAAAATTTGTGCTGATCCTTTTTATTACAATCCTTAGATATAATATTGTTTTTATAAACACAAGAAACCTCTTCACTCCTTTCTGGGAATTCTTGGTTTTTTTACCATTGCTGCATGTGCCTCCAAGTAAATCTTTAAGTATCTTCAAGTATCTCTCTTCCATGAGACTTAATTTGAGTTAAAAAAAAACTTTCTAGCAGAATTGCCATGAAAAAGTTGCATTTAGCACTTGTTATGCAGCCTGTTGAAGATTTTAAATTTATTTCTATGTTGTAATTACAGAGGCAGAGAAAAAACCCCAAGCTAATAACATAATACTTTTAAATTTAAAAGTTGGATTGTATTCTTCCAAGCAGCCTGGCATGGCCTGAGTGTGAATTCCTGGTGATTGGGAGTAACAGCACCTTTTGTTAGAGACCAGTTGCAAAAACCTGCACTGTAAAGGACACAAAATGCAGCCCTTGTTCACACTTGTGTCAGATCTGCCTGTCCCAAGCTCATTTTTCTAATTTTAAGTTAGAAATGGAAAGCATTGGATATATCAGGGGACTTGGGAAGTCTCAGAATAATTGTGTAGCCAAGAGTTACTGTTAACCTTTAGATCTATAAACTCAGGACTTTTAAGAGGTATAAATAGTATTGTTGAGACTATTCTTGGCATCCTGTGCCCTGCACTCCTGACGTGCATTTTTTAAGGGGTAGAACAACTGGGAGCAGACTCAGGAGTGATCCAGAAAATGATCCTATGGCCACTTAATTTGCTCATTCTATTAAAATCATTGAAGAGAAAGTTTAAAAAGAAAAAAAAGAAGTTGGTCATACTCCATAAGTGTCTCCTGGGAGTGAGAGGTTCTGATGAGACAGGGCTTTTTAATTTAGTTGCAAAAACATAATGCATTTAATTATTTGACAGTGAGAGCAATTAAGCATTGGAACAACGTATCAAAGGCTGGGGTGGATTTGTCATCTTTGAAATCCTTAATCCAAGACTTGCTGCCCTTTTAGAAAAGCTGTGGCAATTGAGCCATAAGTTATGGGCTTGATGCAGGAATCATTGGCACTTTGATGGCCTTTTGCTGTGGGTCATTTCTGATTATCATTAGGGCTTTGCTGGGCCTGCCTCTGCCAGCACCACACACGTGGCACAGCCTAATTAGGGGAATCAGCCTCTTCCCTGTTTGTTCCCAAGGTCACATTGCTGGAGAGCAGTGGCTGGGGCTGCCTGGCTGAACCTGAGTGCTTTTATTGCTTCCTCTTTTTATTCCAGCCTTGCTTCTGCCTGCATTCCTCTCTCTGCTTGGGTTTTTCAGCTCTTGCTTCACAAGTCCTGTAAAGAAGAGTTCTCTGCAAGTGGGGCAGCACTGAAACCTTACAGTCATGGAATATTTGGGTTGGAAAGGACCTTAAATCCCATCCAGTGCCACCCCTGCCATGGCAGGGATACCTCCCACTGTCCCAGGTGCTCCCAGCCCTGCCCAGCCTGGCCTTGGGCACTGCCAGGGATCCAGGGGCAGCCCCAGCTGCTCTGCCCACCCTCCCAGGGAACAATTCCCAATTCCCAATATCCCATCCATCCCTGCTCTTTTTCAGTGTGAAGCCCTTCCCCTTGTCCTGGCACTCTGTGCCCTTCTGAAGAGTTTCTCTCTTTCTTGTAGCTCCTGCAGCTACTGGAAGGCCACAATGGGGTCTCCTCAGAGCCTTCTCTTTTCCAGGCTGAGCAATCCCAATTCTCTCAGTCTTTCCTTATGTTCTGCTGCTTTTTCTCTTGTTTTGCTGGAGCAGCTCTGCCAGACCTGCCTGCTGCCCAACTGGATGCAGTGGGATAAACCAGAGGGCAAATCCAGTGTAAAATGGCCCAGCAGAGGCAGCTTCCACCCCAATGTCTGCTGACCCTGTGGCAGAGAAGGACCAGCAGGGACTTTGTTTCATGTTCCTCCATGTGTTTCCTTGTCTCACCAGGTACCTCCTTGCTGGGCTGGGACAGGAAAATGTTCCAGTGAACTGCACTGAGGGGCCTTGCCCTGACCTTGGCTTCCCTTTGGCACACTTGACCAAAAGGCACAGGAATTAAAGCACCATCAAACCAAGCCATGGCTGTTTAAAGAATAAACACAGATGGAAAAAGGAAACACAAACACAGTCTGGACCTCTCTGTCTGAGGCTTTTAGGGTACATAAAATGGATTTAGACACACAGGAAGGGGATTGTTTCCTAAATTAGAGGAGGAAAACATTGAAGTAACATCAAAAGCTGAGAAATGGCACTCAGGGACGTGGCTGAGTGGTGGACTTGGCCCTGCTGGGTTAATGGTTGGACTTGGTGACCTTAAAGGTCTTGTCCAACCTAAATGATTCTCTGTGGAGCTGTAGGAACCCTTCTTTCATAACCAGAAGTGCAGGATTTGACTTGTGTTGGGTACAGGCTCAAACCAGAGCGGGTGTGAGTGGCTGTGGTGCCTGGGAGGAGCTGCAGGAACAACTATAAAATCCCCTTGGTTTGCAGCAGGAGCCTGGAGCCTGCCTGGGGCCTGGAATAGCAGCAGCTGGAGTGGGAATAGGGGGTTAAGGGAAGCTTGGACAGCCCTCTGTGGATGCACCTCAGTGTCACAAACACTGCTTTGGCTGTGGTTGCTGTGTGCTGGGCTAAGGGGGAACCTTTGCTGAGTCTCAGTGGTGCCAGGTGCTGTCCAAAAGGAAAATCCCTTTCCTTTGCTGCCTGCTGCTCTAGAACAGCTCTGCAGGAGTGTTGCTGAGCATGTTTGGTGTCACAGGGAATAAGTGCTGTGGTTGAGTTGGTTCCTCTTCTCCAGAGGCACCCAGAGCTGTGTAAGCAGAGCCTGCTCCTTGTCACTACCTCTGTCATTACCTGTCACCTGCACAGCTCAGCCAGGCTGGCAGTGCTTGGGCAAAGCCCCCTGATCTGTGTGCTCCTGCTGGGAATGTGCTCCTGCCTTCAGATAAAAGAGATTTTGCTCGAGAGAAAGGAATTCAATTAATTTCCTAATTTTTTAAAATTACTTCTTCAATGCAAAAACTCAATTTAACTGCCTTTTGTTTTCCAGCATGCAAGTAAAGACCCCAAAGATGGGAGAGACAGCAGAGATCAGAAGGAATCCAAGGAGAAGGAGTTTGAGAACATGCTGGACTTTGTGAAGCCGTTGGCGTTGCCCTCTCTCCCGGGCCTTCACCAGTCACTACCTCAGAACCAGAGCTATGTGGCCACCACCAAGTCACAGACAGGTAAAAGGGAAGGGCTGGAATGTTGGAATCCTGAGCTGCTCCCACCTCCCAGACCTGTCTGTGGGGCTGAGAGGGAGATGAGGAGGTTAAAAGCCTTTTTGCCACTCAGTCTCCTCCAGGGTTCCCTTCCCTTTTTTCTACTAAAAGCTTTTCTTAGAGGAGACACTTTGATCCCTTTTCCTCTGGGATGTTCTGAAGAGGTTTCTATCAGTTCTGTAGGGCTTTGAATATCTCCACAGCTGCTTACCAAGAATTACAGCCTTATAAATAAAATTAATTGGGTTCACAGAATTTTTTAGCGGTCTCTTCATAAATTCTGGTGAAATTCCATTACCATGGAAGATGAAAAAATGCTTCCAAGGAACAGGCTGTGCAAGTGCAAACAATAACAGTGGTGCTGAAGCTGGCAGTTCCTAAAAGAGCCTGCACCAAGCATCCTTGTGCTGTGCACTCACCTAAGTCAGCAGCAGGCAGGGAGCTGCGATGTCTGGTTTGATTAGAAGGCCAAGAGGAGACTTAACAAATTAAGACCCAATCAAAGGAGTGAAAGGAATCAAACAGACTTCCATAGTAGGTGTGAAATGAGGTTAAATGGCAAACAGCTCTTTATGTAAGGTGCCTTCTCCCTGTGTGTTCTTCAGTTACTGTCAGATTGCTTCCATTGTCAGTCGGTATTGTTGGCCTTGCAGTCTCAATTTGAGCAATTGGATTCCATTCAGCCTCCTACAACACCATCAGCACTGCCAAACGCAGGATAATTTAAGGATTTGGTGCTGTGTGTGCTGATGGAGGGGCCAGAAGGAGTGTGCAGAGGGCACTCAGAGTTTGGGCAGCTCTGCAGCCCTGGCAGGAAGATGTCTGTGTGTCTGCACATCCGTGTGTCATCTTCTGCTTGACTTGTAAATAAATCTGTTGGACTGGGAGGTTTTCCCAGGTCGTGCCCTCAGGTGTGATTTCATGGAATCACAGAAGGTTTGGGCTGGAAGGGACCTTAAAGCCCCTCCAGTGCCATCCCTGCCATGGCAGGGACACCTCCCACTGTCCCAGGTACTCCCAGCCCTGTCCAGCCAGTGGCCCACAACATGTGAGCACAGGGAGCTCAAACTGCATCCTGGAGTTTCCTTTGCATGGCATTCTGCTCTCAGTGCTTCTCTCAAGCTGTGGGTGAAACCTGTTTAATGAGAATAGCAAAGATGTGACTGTTTTATGTAGCTGAGAACCAGGAAAGGTGGTGAGAAAACTGACTTAAAAATTTGTGCTGATCCTTTTTATTACAATCCTTAGATGTAATATTTTTATACACATGAGAGATCTTTTTGCCCCTTTCTGGGAATTCTTGTTTTTTTACCATTGCTGCATATGCCTCTAAATAAATTGTTACTGCACGAGACTTAATTTGATTTAAAAAAACTTTTAGCAGAATTAACATGAAAAACTCACATTTAGCAGTTGTTTTGAAGCCTGTTGAAGATTTTAAATTTATTTCTGGCCTTGGGCACTGCCAGGGATCCAGGGGCAGCCACAGCTGCTCTGGGCACCCTGTGCCAGGGCCTGCCCACCCTCACAGGGAACAATTCCTCATTCCCAATCTCCCATCCATCCCTGCCCTCTGGCAGTGGGAGCCATTCCCTGTGTGCTGTCCCTCCAGGCCTTTGTCCAAAGTCCCTCTCCAGTGCAGCCCCTGCTCTCTGTCCCTTCTTTTCATTCCTGAGCAAACTTTGGGTTCCTTCTGCTCCTCTCTTGCAGCTGCTGCAGTATCTCGGAAGAAAAAACGGAGAATGGGAACCTATAGCCTGGTTCCCAAGAAAAAGACCAAAGTGTTAAAACAGAGAACAATGATAGAGATGTTCAAGAGCATAACTCATTCCTCTGTGGGTGCCAAGGTAAGGGCAGCACTGAGCCCACTGCACGTGTTTGTTGTCACTTACATGTCCCTTTTTTTGGACACCAAACCCATGTGGAGGTGCAGGGGTGTCCTGGCTTGTTGGGATCAACTTCTTCCCTTCTGAGTCTCCTCTTCCCTCTGGCAGCAGCTTCCTGCCCAGAGCAGCCTTGCTGCTTTGGGAATGACTTTTCCAGAGGGGCTGTTCAGGTGCCAGCTGCTAAACAAACCTTTTCCAATGAATGTTCCCCTTCCATCCTGTGAATCCTGGGCAACTGGAGAGATTTCAAGCATGCCCCTTTTTGTTTTGGTCCTCAAGGTCTCGTGTTGCTGCCTGAGGCTGTACAGAAAAGCACTTGGTTATTTATAAAAGTTTAGCCATGGACTCACTCCTGATGAAATCCTGCTTTTGCTATACCCTGAAATTTTGGGCTTAGAATTCAAGGAGAACAGTGCTGGGATTTCAAGGAGTGATATGAAAATCCCAGTGTGATGTAACTTCCCTTTCCATTCCCTAGAAACCTTCCTGCATCCCTCCATGCTGGAATGGGGTTCTCCTCCCCTAACCATGAGTCTGCAATGACTCCTCATGGTCGCCAGGTCCAACAGGGTGAGGTGACAATGGCAGGAGCTCTGGAGGGACACAGAGCCAGCTTTAGAGCTCCAAGCACAGAGGAGAATCTGGGATGGATGCAGCTGCTCTGTCCCAGGAATTGATGTTGTCTTTGTGTCTCGTGTGCTTGGGTGACCTCCAGAGTGACAAGGAGCTGGGGGATGGCAGCCCCCACGTGAACGGGGAAAGCATAGATGTGGACTCTGAGGAGGAGGACTCGGATGAGTTGGAAGAGGAAGATGATCATGGAGCAGATCAGGCAGCCATGTTCCCTGGGGATGACAACAGGACCTCCAAGGACAGCGCGTCCGACGCGGACAACGCCAGGAAGGTGATTCCTGTGCCCTGAGTGGGGCTGAGGAGCAGCATGGGCTAGCAGGGACAGGAGGGGCATGGTTTGAAGCCATTTCTAGGGTTTTTTCACCTGCAAGATGACAGCAATGGTAGAGAGGCCCTTTGTGAGCATTCCCTGCTTCCCATTGCACCTGAGGGTCTCCCCACCTCCCCCCCAGTTCCAGCCCTACACAGTTCTGGGATCCACTCTGTAGAACCCCCACCATGTGTAGTTCTGGGATTCCCTGAACCAATAGGAGACATCTTCCCAATCTTACTTGGCAAAGCACTAAAACAATCTAATTGTTTTTTTCCCCCCAAATTTTGATACACAGTACAGGCATGAGGCTGGTTTGGGATTATGGAAGAAGTTGAAATTTAGTTGGAAAACTTTATTCTGGAGTGGAATTTTTTTTTTTTTGCTCCCTCTACCGTCTCCATGGATGTTCCATGATGTGGTTGGAGCTCACTGGGCTCAGTGCATGTGCAGGCTGGGGCTGGGGTTGCTCTGATATGTGTGGGCACAGCAGGATGGTGGGGGATGCTCTGCTGGGATCACCAGGGGTGTGGGGGATGCTCTGTTTGGGAGACCCGACCTGACTGACCCATTCTGTTCCTGGGCAAATGGTGGCTGCAGATCGATGATGGCGAGTCTGAGGAAGAGCAAGAGTCTGTAGAATCAGGGGAGGAGGAGGAGGATGGAGACGAGTCTGACTTGGTAAGCTGGGCTGCTAAATGTGTTTTTCAGCCCGTGGCCTGTTGATAATAATTTTTCCCCTTTGCACTGCTGCCAGAAAGAGAGAGAGAGAGCAAAGCCAAAGCGGTGTAGTTTCAAGTCTCCTTGACAAAACTCATTCTCTGAAACCACCCACACACAGAGTATTGTTTTCCACAAGGTGCTTAACCCTGATCCGTGGCACAATTAATTACATTCTGATGCTAACTAATGGGCTTTTGTTGTTTTCAACGAGGTGTTGACTGCTTTTAATCATTTGAATGTTAGCAGAGGTGTTTAAGGGTGCCTGAGTTCCTCAGATGCACTGTTAGCACCTGGTAGGAGCCAGCACAGCTCTCACCAACCCAGTTTCTGCTGGGGCGGGGTTGTTCCCAGATCCACTGGCCCAGCCCACAGCCTAAATTCACTGTTCTGGTGAGCAGCTCTTAGCAGGGAGACAAACAGCACTCAGACAGACAGACAGACAGACAGACAGACACTCTCCCTGGGACCTTGGTCGTACAGCACCAGGTCAGGACTTTCAGCAGCTGCTGGGGATTTCTACTTTTTATTTTTAGACGGTTGGTGAAGAGAACCTGGTGATTTTTAAATTTAGGTTGTTCGTTGAATGTCTCTGCCTGCCTCCTTCCCCTTTCCTTGAAAACTGTCCTTCCACAGCCTCTCAGGCTGAGGAGCCAGGATTTCAGACACCCAACTCTTCAGAAAGAGTTGAAGAAATCCTTGATGTGTTGAGCTGAAGGTGGAATCATGCTCACAAAACACATCAGGTGAATCCCTGAAGCTCTTCAGGGTCTTGTTCCCCATATTCTTACACTGCAGCAGCCCAGGAGGAGCAGGGGCTGGCTGGGCAGCCTGGCTCTGGTTTGGATGGCTCAGGCCAGTCTGTTGTCCAAGGCTTGGGCTGGGATTCACATCCACACTCCCAGGTGGGATCTCCACATCCTGGGCAGAGGTTGGAGCTCTGCTGAGTCACTCAGCTCCCAGGCAGGACTGGCTCTCACACAAACCTCTCTCCCACGAGCAGAGTGATGCAGTTGGGGTAAAGCCACGTGCTGGGCCCACACTCAGGGATTTTGGGGCAGCACAGACACCCTGGAGAGCCAGGGCTCAGCTCCATGTGTTCCCTCACTGGGACAGCAGGGCCTGGCACAGCTGCCTGTGGAGGCAGAGCCTGATCCAGCTGCTGGTAGTGGTACCAGGAGGCTTTCCAAGGCTTTGCTGGCAGCTGGATAAGCATCAGGAGCTGACAGTTTCAGTCTGAACATGAATTTTGTAATTGATGCATTAAACCCTGGCAGGGTTGGGGTGCCTGATTCCTGTTCTGATGTTGACTTTGAAACCCCACCCCAGACAACTGAATTTTTTGAAACCAAAACCCAAAGTCTGTTGAGATTCATGCGTGTGGCTGAGTATTTGCTGCATGACTGGTCTGTGCTGTGCCTGGCTCAGGGAGGGGGCTGCTCTGCTGCTGTGGAGCTCATTTCCCCTGGGTCCACTCCAGCGCTGCCAGGTGGCCCTTCAAGTGCAAAGTGTGTTTTTTTGTGGAGAAACATGAACATTTGAGTTTGAAAACCCAACTGCCAGAGCTCAAGAAGCGTTGGGACAACCCTGTGAGGGACAGGGTGAGGTGTTTGTGCAGGACCAGGAGCTGGACTTGGTGCTCTTTGTGGCTCCCGTACTGCTCAGGATATTCTGTGATTCTACAATTATTTTTTGGGAGAAGCTGGAAGTGTGCACGTGCCTGCCCACCTGCAGTGCTGCTCGTGAGCGTGGTGTCAGGGCCTCCATGGAAGAGAAAGTGCAGCCTGGCCTGCTGAACTGACAGGAAATCCACCCCCACGTGTGCCTGGGTTTCCTTTTCAGTGCTATAAAGGCACCTTAGCAGCCCTTGGTTTCAGAGCCCTGCTCGAGCTGGGTGAGGGCTGTTCCACAAAGGGACCCTGGTGCCACCATGCCTGACGTGCACGTGGCCTCTCTGCTTCCCCAGAGCTCCGAGTCCAGTGTCAAGAAGAAGCTGCTGAAGAGGAAAGGGAAGACAGACAGTCCATGGCTGAAACCCACCCGCAAGAGGAGGCGGAGGAATAAAAAGAAACAAGGAGGTGTGCTAGGTAATGAATGGGGGTTTGTTCCTAAATTCCATCCCAGGGAGCCTTTCAGGTGCTGGGGGAAGGACCTGAGGCCTGGGCTCACCCTTCCTTCCCAAGGCTGGGCTGTGTGATGAACCAGGCTGTGGAGTTGTCCCTCACTGTCAGGAGCTGCTGGTGTCACTGTCACAGCAGAACTTGTGGCTTTGTCCTTGGAATGCTGGAGGAATTTTATTTTGTTCACCAATCCCTTTACTTTGGAGTATCCAAAAAAAGGCCTCGTGGGGCTTACAAAAAGGAGGAAGGGGAATTTTATATGGGGAGATAGTGAGAGGACAAGGGGGAATGGCTTCAGACTGAAAGACAGAAAATTGATGTTATCTATACAGGAGAAATTGTTCCCTGGGAGGGTGCTGAGGCCCTTGCACAGGGTGCCCAGAGCAGCTGTGGCTGTCCCTGGATCCCTGGCAGTGCCCAAGGCCAGGCTGGACATTGGGACAGTGGAAGGTGTCCCTGCCATGGCAGAGTTTGGAATGGAATGGGCTTTAAGGTCCCTTCCCACCCAAAGCAGTCTGGGATTGTGTCATGTGTCCACGTGGACTCCTGTCCCATGAGCTCCAGGGAGGATGTTTAGATGCAGAAGGAAAGAAAGAACCACCCTGGAGTGGTGCTGCATTGCTTTTGTGTGGTGCTTGTGCAGCTGAATGGAATGTGCAGCTTGGCTCTGCTCCTTGTGGAAGAACCACAATGTTTGGAAGGAGCTGCCTGGGGCCCATCCCAAGCGTGGGTGTTGTTCAAGGTCCCTCTTGTTTGTCCTGAGTCACTGAGCACCAGAAAGGTTTCAGTGAGCTCTGTTGAGAGGTGAGAGGTGAGGAGAGGCAGGATGTGATGATTCTTCCTTGGGAAAGGTAACAACATGGGAGAGATAAAGTGGAAGTGCAGCTGTGCCTTCAGCCTCATTCTGAGGTGTCGTACATCCACTGCCACCAAAGGGTTTATTTTATTCTTCTGGGTTTGCTAGTTCAGGGCAAAAAGGTCATTTTTGTATCAGCAGCTTTTTGGTACTTGTGAGTGAATTGACCATTTTTCAGCCCCTGCTCTGTGCCTGGGCTCTGTCACTCACCTGGCTCCCTCCTCTTCCTCCCAGGAGGCCATAGGGGCCCTTGATCCCTGTCACAGCAAATGCCTAATTGTGCATTTCACATGCAGGCTGGTTTTCTGCCCCTTCAGTCAAGGTGGGAGCTGGTCTGGAAGGGTACCCAAACCCTCTTGGCCAAGCTGGACTGGCAGAAGCAAAGCAGGAGAGAAAGTGAAGCCAAGGGAGTGCAGAGACACTCAGTTCCCTCTCCCACAATCCCTTCCCAGCAGAGCTCTGCTCACTTGGAGGCAGAACTTGCTTTTTTTGTGTTTCCCCTCCCACTCAGCTGGATGTCACCTGTCTCATCCTCCTCCTGAGGTGCAGTTGGCTGTGCCTGGCCAGTGTGTACCAGGCTGGGGGCAGGAGGGTGCTCCAGCCGTGGGTCATCCCTTCCTTGTGCCCTGCAGAGGCTGAACCCATCTCATTTATCCCCTTTGCTTGTTCCCTGCCTGGGTGAGGTGGCACTCAGTGTGAGCAGAGCAGTGCCCAGCCATGCCCAGATGTTGGTGGCACATTCCCTGTGCTCTGCCCTCATGGCTCCCACAGGGACCCTGCACAACCTGGGCTTGGGCACAGCCTCCCAGCCATGGGGTGGCTGTTCCTGTGGGGTCTGTGGGAATGCCCTGTTCCCATCCAGGTGCTGAAGCCTATAAAGCCTCGCTGGGCAGCAGGGAGGGCCCCAGCCAGGAGAACAGCATGGAGTACATGGAGGTGTCCCTGGATTCCCTGGACCTCCGGGTGAAGGGGATCCTCTCCTCGCCAGCGGGAGGTGAGTGCTGGGGCTGGGCTGGGCTGGGCTTGGGGTTGGGGATGGGTTGGAGGTGGGATTGGACTGGGGTCGAGGTTGGGTTTAGGATTGGGATTGGGGCTGGGTTTGGGTTTGGATTTGAATGTGGGACCAGGTTTGGAGTTGGAACTGTGTTTGGAGTCAGGCTTGGGGTCGGGGTTGGATTTGGGGTCGGTTTTGGATTTGGGGTCAGGTTTGGCGTCGGGGTTGGATTTGGGGTCGGGTTTGGGGTCCCTTTGTTCCTTGGGTGGCGCCGTGCGGGGCCCCGGCTGCCCCCTGGCGGCCACAGAGCGCGCAGAGCAACCGGCGTGGGGCGGGAGCGGGGTGGGCTCGGGGTGGGGATGGAGGTTAGGGATGGAGCATTAGGGATCGGGATGGGGTGGAGGTTAGGGATGGAGCATTAGGGATCGGGATGGGGTGGAGGTTAGGGATGGAGCATTAGGGATCGGGATGGGGATGGAGGTTAGGGATTGGGCATTAGGGATCGGGATGGGGTGGAGGTTAGGGATGGGGCATTAGGGATCGGGATGGAAAGGAGTGGGAGTTAGGGATCAGCATAGGATGGGGGTTGGAGATCGGGATGGGAATTAGGGATCAGGGTGGGAATTAGGGATCGGGGTGGGATGGGGATTAGGGATTGGGCATTAGGGATCGAGATGAGGGGGAGGATAGGGCTGGAGCGGGGATGAGTGTTGGGATAGGGATGGGGATGAGGATAGGGACGAGGATGGATGTGGGGCTGGGTTGGGGATGAGGATTAGGGTAGGGATGAGGATGGATATGGAGCTGAGTTGGGGATGAGGATGAGGATAGATATGGGGCTGTGTTGGGGGTGAGGATGAGGGCAGGGATGGGGCTGAGGTAGGAATGCAGCTGGGATGAGAATGAGGAGGAGATGGGAATGGGGCTGGGCTGGGGATGAGCAGGAGGATAGGGATGGGGCTGGGATAGAAGTAGGGATGGATTTGGAATGGGGGTGAGGCTGGGGGTGTGGGTGAGGATAGGAAGGGTGCTGGGATGGAATGAGGCTGTAGATGGGATCCCAGTTCCAGTGAGGCACGTTAGCTCAGGAATACTCTCACCAATGGTCCAAGGTACTGCCCCAGCCCTCCTGTCCCACTCAGCAGCTCCCTCCATTCCCTGGAATATGCTGATTCAGCATCCCCCCAGAATTGCTGCCACTGGGTTCCCTCAGGAGTGGCTCGTTCAGCCCTGGGAAGGGAAAGGGAAGGGAAGGGAAGGGAAGGGAAGGGAAGGGAAGGGAAGGGAAGGGAAGGGAAGGGAAGGGAAGGGAAGGGAAGGGGTTGGTGCTGGGCCCTGGGTGCTGAGCCCCAGCTGCTGCTCCCAGTGCTGAACTCTCCTCAGATCTGGCATCCCCTGTCTGGATCTGCCTTTCTGTCCCCACTGCTCCCTCAAAGCTTGTCTGGCTCCTTTGATAGAGGCACTTCAAAGAGAGGGTGGGAGCCTTCCCCACCAAGGGAGGGTCAGGAGGGATGAGGGATGCTTTCACCACAGCCTCTGGATGTCAAACAGATTAGGGAAGTGACAGCTCAGAAGGCGAGGAAGGAGCTTTGTGATTTGTGCTCCCAGAGAAAACTCTTAAACCTTTAAGATCTTGACAGGATTTTACATGAAAACAGCAAGGACTTTCCCTGGCCTTGAATGTCTTGAAATATCCCTTTGCTAGGCTTGGGCTTGCAACTTAACTTGTTGGCTCAAGGAATTCCTGATGGGATGAAAGGAGCTCGTGCTCAGCTGGCAGGGTCAGAGGCACGGGCAGGGTGCTCTGGGGCAGGGCTGCCACTGCCAGGGCAGCTGAGGAGGAATCCCCCCCAGGGATGAAGTTAAATCTGCAAAACCTCACAGCAAGAGAGCTCTCCATTCTCCATTCAAAAGCTTGAAAAATAGCAGCAAGCTTCCTTCTCAGTGTGAGTCAATCCCAAAGCAGTGGGCAGGGAAAGCTTGGGATGAAAGCTTGGGATGAAAGCTTCAGGGTGAACCAGCCCCAAGGCCAAAGGGTTCTGTGCTGCAAACATTGCAGAGATGGTTTACTGCAGGCCTGGAAGAGGAGGGTGGGACTGCAATCAGCCCCCTTGTCACTAGGCCAGTTTGACAATCCTGCGTGGCTCAGTGATTGATTTCAATCCAGAGGAACAGGAATATTCCCACAGTGACCCCCCTCAAAAGCCCTCATCCACTTTTCCACAGGTTTGTAAATGTTCAGCATCTGAGAGGAGATGAGGGAAAGGCAAGAACATTGGAGCATCTTGCTGCTTTCTTTTCCCTGGTTTGTTCTCTTTCCAAAATAAATAATTTGTGGTTGGCTGACACCAAACAGTCCCAGGAATTTTGTTTTCCCATCTGTGTAATAAGCCTTTGCAAATAGGTGTTTGTGCTTTCCTGATCATCTCTATTTATCACTCCACTGCCTATTCAAATTTCCAGCTCTGGGTGGTTTCCTGCAAATTTCCTGGTGCCAGAGCCCAGAGCTGTGGGGAGGGGAGAGAGGCTGATAAAAACCTGCACCTCATTGCTTGGCCTTTTTGAGGTTTTCTCAGAATAAACTGATCTTAACTTATCACTCTCGATTTCAGCACAGTCAGCTGAGTGTGGCTGGACTTGGAAAAGTGCAGGAGGCTTTTGCAAACTCCAGCTGGTGTGAAGGGATCTTTTACAGGGTGCTGCTAAAGCCTGGAGAGCATTTCAGGACATGGAATGGGAAGATGTCACAGGGCATGGCTGCTGTTGATGGACTGAATCCTTTCTCCTGGCAGAGAACTGGAGCTCATTCATTGGTTTTCTGTGCCCCAGGTCTCTCCAATGGCCCTGAAGCCATGGAAGTGGATGGTCTGCAGGAGGTGCCCCTGTGTAGCTGTCGAATGGAAACCCCTAAAAGCAGAGAGATCACCACCTTAGCCAACAACCAGTGCATGGCCACAGAGAGCGTGGACAACGAGGTAGGAGCCTGTCCTTTAGCTCCCCACAGCCTTTCCTGCTGAGGACAAGGCCAGAAAGAGTGACAGGCTGGGCCAGGAGCACGTGGGGGTCACTCAGGGGCTCTGGGCCTGCTAGCCTGGGACCCACTGGTGAGGAGTGGCAGGGCCCGTGTCCCCCCCTCAGCTGAGGGCCCCAGCACTCTGTGCCTGTCCCAGCACTGGGTGAGGCCACTGGGGAGGGAGCAGCTCTGTGGCTGCACTGGGAGAGGCTCTGGGTGCCTCTCTCAGGCTTGTCCTGGCCTGTGAGGCTGGATGTGGTTGATGTAACATTCACACCTCAGGCCAAATGGGCTCAGACACAGGGACCTGCAGCAGAGGGAGAAAATCCACTCAAGGATTGGAGCTGCTTTCCCTTGACTGTGAAGGAACTGCTGCAAACCTTTCTGTGGGCAGGTGTTGAGTTCAGGAGCTTGGCATGGCCTCTGCTGCCCCAGCCTTTCTCTGTCCTCCTCTCTTTCTGTCCCAAAGCTTCCATGTCCTGGCAGCTGTGCAGCCCCAGCTCTGACAGGGATTGCACTCGGTGCCTTTGGGTCACAGCCAGGCTGCTTGGGCTCTGCTGGTTCCAGAAGTGTGGAAGGAAGTGGCAGAAGTGACTCCATTCCACAATCTGGAAAGGGAGCACTGCAGGACAGGAATGCTCTTGATGGATTCTCCTTTTACTGGGTTTCTTTTCAGCTTCAGCCTCACTGCAGCACGCTCACACTCACCAGTGGTAGCACAAGGAGTGAGAATATCCCTAGTTCTCCTCTAGGATCCCAGGAGAAGGGTGGATGGAGGGACAAAGGGATAATCATGTTTGTAGACCAGCTCTGCTTCTGTTAGTATGTGCTGGTACCTGCAGAGAGAGGAATTTCCAAAGAATGACAAAATTGATTCATTAAAGAGAAAATGTCCTGGGAGACTCATCAGAGAGAGGGGGGACCCCAGGGTTTCTAAACAAACACAAGGTGTGTGAAAGAATTGCTGCTCCTGGCTATGGTGAGTTGTCCTGTCCCTGGATAAATCACAGGGAGGAATAGCAAAGGCCATGCTTTATGTTAGATTCTTTTTGATAATGGGATAAGTGACTCAGAGATGTTAAAGGAATATTATATGTGTGAATAGTGGCTTCTCCAGACTGTCATGTCCTTGGAGAGTGTTATAAATAGTTATGAGCACCCTGCTGCACTCTCTAATGGTTGGAAAATAGCAATTAATCATGTTGAACTTGTTCTAGAGTTTCTAACAAATAATAAAGTGTGGCATAACAGCTCAGGGTCTTCCTCACATGGGTAGTGCAGCTTTCCACCTGTCAGTGGAATTTCCTCAGCTCAGTAAAATTCCTCCTCAGGGAAGGATCCACGGTCCCCTTGTGCCACCCTGCAGCCCCTGGGCTCGGGGTGGGACAGGGATCAGTCTGGCCAAGGTGTCCCAGCCACAGAAGTCTTTGCAGCTGGAATTTAGGAAAGCTGAACTGGAGATGCTGGGATGAATGATGAGCCTAGGTTAAAATCCATTCTCTTTTCCCACAGGGAAAAGAGTGTGTGTCTGCAGGAGTGAAATTTTAAAAAATTAGAAAGTTTAGTTTTGTTGAGAAAAAGCAGCAAATCCTTGGCTGGAGCAGAGGGACAGTCTGTGGCACTGAGTTCCTGACTGACTCTGTCATGAGCTGAATAAATTCTCCACCTTCCCTCCAAGGAACCCTTCCTTGGAACAGCATTTCACCTGCTATTCCTAGTTTATAAATCTCCTTTGCCAGGTATTTGGGGAAAGCAAGATTATTATCAAGAGGAGCTTGAAACAGACACAAAGAGTGTCCTGTCATGCTGGGACAGTGGTGGCTGTAGGAGGTGCTGCTCCCTCTTGGTGCAGCAGAGCAAGGAACACTGGCTGGGGACGGGGAACCCCGTTCTGGAACCTGCTGCCAGTAACAGACAAGGTGGGGCAGGAGAAAGCGTGGAGGGATAGGAAAAGGGGGATGGCTTCAAGCTGAAGGAGGGCAGGTGAAGACTGGGAAGGAATTGTGAGGATGCTGAGGCCCTGGCACAGGGTGCCCAGAGCAGCTGGGGCTGCCCCTGGATCCCTGGCAGTGCCCAAGGCCAGGTTGGACAGGGCTGGGAGCACCTGGGACAGTGGGAGGTGTCCCTGCCATGGCAGGGGTGGCACTGGATGGGCTTTAAGGTCTCCTCCAACCCAAACCATTCCACGGTTCTGTGATCCTCTGATTTTTAAGCCCAGAGCTGTAGATTGGTGAAATCCTTTGGAAAACCCGTTCCAAACATGACTTTAGCTGAGCTCTCATGAAAGCCTGGCTCTTCATCCCTGTGGTCTGGGCAGGGGCCAGTGCTGGAACCAGTATAGACGATAACTTCGCTGGCAATGAGGAGCAATTATTTTCCCCTCTATCTTCCTGTGCCTGGGAGTTTTGAGCAGTAACAAGATTTAGTGTGTATGGTCTCCTTCTCTTGGTCACTGACACCCGCTCTTCCTGGCAAGAGGAGAGTGTGTGTTGTGTGAGTCAGGCCCCTGGGACTGCCCCTTCTGCTGCTTGGCTGTTGCCTATTTCCAGTTATCATTTTGTTGTTGTTGTTGTTGTTGCAAGGAACAAATGACTCGGGGTGCACATGCATGTTAGTTAGTAAATGATGCATTCCTTCCTGAGAGCAGCTTTCACAGCTTCCTGCTGCACTGCTAATGCTCTCTGGCACACAGCTGAATTCCTGTGAAAAAGCCAGGGCTCCTTGAGGCAGTGTGCAAAGTCTTCCTCTGCACAAGCACAGGGAGTGGTGTGGTCTGCAGTAATTTCATTGCCTTTAATTTCTCCTGTTCCAGCTGGGCCGATGCACAAACAGTGTGGTTAAGTATGAACTGATGCGCCCGTCTAACAAAGTCCAGCTTTTGGTGCTGTGTGAGGACCATAGAGGGAGGATGGTGAAACACCAGTGTTGCCCTGGCTGTGGATACTTTTGCACTGCAGTAAGTTCGTGCTCTCAATCTAGGGAAGGGGGTACCTGTTGCAACAGCTGGAAGCTGAAGGTGGAGATGGTCCCTAAAGGGGTGTCCTGACTTCCTGGCATCAGCCCCACCTCGTTCCACAGCACGTCAGGAGGTGTTTTCAATAGGAATGTGTGTGAGGGCAGCTGAAATCATCACCTTGATCTTCCTGGAGGACCCCCAAGGGGTGTTACCAAAGGGATTTCACATGCTGGAAGTCTTGCCTTTGGAATTTCTTTGGAACAAGGGTTTGTTGTTTTTCTTCGTGTACAGATCAGTCACATCCAAAAAAAGTCTTAGCTTGGTTTGCAAATGAAGCTGTGCTCCCACCTCTGTGTTCCCTCAGGATGGGGAACCTGAGTGATGGCACTGGACCAAGGCAGTGTTGGAGATCTCAATTAGGTTAGATATTAGGAAGATTAAATACTAGGAAGGAATTCTCCCCTGTGAGGGTGGGCAGGCCCTGGCACAGGGTGCCCAGAGCAGCTGGGGCTGCCCCTGGATCCCTGGCAGTGCCCAAGGCCAGGCTGGACAGGGCTGGGAGCAGCCTGGGACAGTGGGAGGTGTCCCTGCCCATGGCAGGGGGTGGAACCAGATGAGATTCAAGGTTCCTTCCAGCTCAAACCACTCTGTGATCTCCTGCTGCTTCTTCCACCTGTGCCACCGAGGCTTTTAAGGGACTTGCTGCAGTCCTTTGGTGGCCATGTTCTGCTTTCCCTGTGGATAAAGCTGAAAGGCACCAACTGAGGCTCATGGAGTGATGATGAGGCTTAATTGTGTGATGCTGGTATTCTTCAAGATGACTCAAGGAAAGATGCTGCAGTTGTCTCAAGCATTATTGTAGTAAGTGGAGCCATCCTGGGTTTTCTTGCTGAGTCAAAGATCATTTAAAAGATAAAACCCTCAAAACCCTTCAAGGCATTTGCAAAGCTGAAATAGAGTTAATTAGATTGCTTGGGAGGACTGGATTCAGGAGAAGAGGGGGTTTGGCTGGCCTTTCCTTGCACTCTCTTCCATCTCTCAGTGCTGTGTGCTGGTGCACAGAGGTGAACCTGGAGTGTTTGTCTGTGCCACCATCACCAAGCCAGAGCACAGCAGGGCTTCAGGCAGCACTGACAGCACAAGGAGGGAGCTCTGGCTCCTGCACAGCAGTTGCAGGGACTTTGTTAGAAAGGGAAGATAATTTTAACAGGAATTGCCCAGTTTGTTGCATGGGCAGTGAGCTTGTTTGGGTTAATTAGGCTGGTCCAGGCAGAAGAGTGACATCATTTGGGTTACAGTGGGGTCAATGACAGATTGATGCAGGTTCTTGCATGGTTTGTGTACAGCTGTGTTTCAGGTAGTTTTAATGCTGGCTCAGCACAGGTCTGAAGGTTTCTTTTGCAGTTTTGGGGGCGTCCTTACAGGGCACTGGCACTTCTAGAGACACAAGCGAGAACTTCAAGCGTTAGAGGGAAGAGCTGGAAATTGGGACTTCTTTGTTCTGTTTCCCAAACACAATTCAAAATCTTGCTTTGCAGTCCTTAACCAAGTGAGTTTTTCCCCCTTTACCTTGGTTTTGTTCTCTTCTAAAGAAGTGGCAGTGCTTGCTTTACTGTACTGGACGCAGCAGGGCCGAGAGAGGTGGTGAGGAGTGGCATGGAGCATGTGAAGGGGCGAGGCACAGGCCCAGCAGGGGCTGAATTTCCTTCTTTGTGGTTTTTTAAGGGCACTTTCATGGAGTGTCAGCCCGAGAGCAGCATCTCCCACCGCTTCCACAAGAGCTGTGCCTCGCAGGTGAACGACACCAGCTACTGCCCTCACTGCGGGGAGGAGGCCTCCAAGGCCAAGGAGGTGACAATAGCCAAGGCTGACACCACCTCCACAGTGTCCCTGAGCTACGAGCAGCAGAAACCTGCAGCTGTGGAGGGCAGGGCCGACACCACCACGGGGAGGTGAGCGCTGGGGCATGGGGGGATCTCAAAGCTCCTGCCAGGCCAGGCTTTGGTTGGAGTGGTTGGGCTCCTCCTGATGAGCTGGAGGCTGCCTCAGCTGCAGGAATCTGAGCTGCCCCAGAGCTGAGGCAGAGGCTCTGGAGGTTGGAGGGTTCAGGAGTTAAACCATTCCTTCCTGTTACTGTTAGGAATGGAATAATAGTGGAATTAGTTGATGTTGTCAGGTTTGGTCAGTGACAGCCATTCCAATCTGCAGCTCCTGACTTGCACCCACGAGAGGAGGAAAATACAAATCAAACCAGCCCTGTGTTGAACTCTGCTCTGACTTCCCATCCCATCTGGCCATGTTTAGGTGGCTTTAAGACTTGTCCCATGTGCCTGGGTCTCCTGTAGCACAGAGTACATCAAGATGTAGTCAGAGAGCAGTGCAATTCCTTTCTGGGGCAAGTCCTTACTGAAAAAGCTGTAAAATTTATTGGTTTGGGTTTCAATTTCAGTTACACTTATCTGTATTTAAAATGCATTTGCTTTTCTTTTTTGGCATAAGAGAAACATTGTTGTGTATTTTTAATGGCTGTGCTTTGGCTGTCTCTCATTTTTCCTCTTCAGTGGCACTGGGACGAGGTTGTCAGAGGAAGACAAGCCAGAAAGTTCGGCTGCTGAAGGGTTTGACATCCCTGGGTCTTCAGTTTTTCCAAAGCCTACTACTAGCTTGACCCAGGGACCAGTGAAAGAAACTCTGGAAAGTGCCCTGATTGCCCTGGACTCTGAAAAGTAAGAAAAAGACCATTGGGTCACTCCAGTTCCCAGCAAAGTTGCTTAGCCTAGAGAAAAGGAGATTTAGCTTTTCTGGATTTTGTTCCAGCTCAGAGCTTTTTTTGTTCACTTCACTCATTAGTCATCCCCAACAGATTTGGGAGAACTGTAACAGCTCTAAATGTCTTATTGATTTCTCTGGAGGATTTAGTTCTTCACTGGCTCTTCAGCTGCAGCTGTAACTTCTGGGAGCTCCTGTTCACAGTAGTGAGACCCAAAATCTGTTGCTGAGCAGCCCTGAACAGATCCAGCCCTCACTGGAACAGGACTGCCTGGGGCTGGAGCTGGAAGTTTTAAAGCTTCCTTCTGGAGACTTGTTTTTCTGTATCAGAGAATCATAGAAAGGTTTGGGTTGGAATTGACCTTAAAGTTTATTCTGCCCCACCCCTGCCATGGCAGGGACACCTCTCACTGTCCCAGGTGCTCCCAGCCCTGCCCAGCCTGGCCTTGGGCACTGCCAGGGATCCAGGGGCAGCCCCAGCTGCTCTGGGCACCCTGTGCCAGGGCCTGCCCACCCTCACAGGGTAGGATTTATTTAATATATTTAATCCTAAATTTCCTCTCTTTCAGTGTGAAGCCATTCCCTGTGTCCTGTCCCTCCATCCCTTGTCCCCAGTCCCTCTGCAGCTCTCCTGGAGCCCCTTCAGGCTCTGCAAGGGGCTCTGAGCTCTCCCTGGAGCCTTCTTTCCTCTGGGTGAGCACCCCCAGCTCTCCCAGCCTGGCTCCAGAGCAGAGAGGCTCCAGCCCTTGGAGCATCTCAGGGACCTCCTCTGGATTCACTCCAGAGCTCCAGGTCCTCCTTGTGTTGGGGATCCCAGATTTGGAGGCAGCTCTGCTGTTGGGGTCTCACCTGAGCAGGGGGGCAGAGGGGCAGAGCCCCCCCTGCCCTACTGCCCACGCTGGGGGACGAGCCCAGAACTTGGTCAGGCCCAGGGGTGGCAGTGAGGGCTGGCAGTGAGTGAGGGGTGACATTCCTGTCCTTCCCTGGGCACTAACTCCTCCTCTCTCCCTCTCCTGCAGGCCCAAGAAGCTGCGGTTCCACCCGAAGCAGCTCTACTTCTCTGCCAGGCAAGGGGAGCTGCAGAAGGTGCTGCTGATGTTGGGTAGGTGCCTCCTGCCCAGGCCAGGGCCTGGCTGGCAGCACTCCCAGCTCCTGCCAGGCAGTGCCAGCAGCCACTTCCCAGCAGGGCACCACGTCATCTCCCCAGTGCCCCGGGGAGCAGAGACTCCTGTGGGTGATGTGTCATTGGGAAGGCTTCATCTGTCTGGGAAATGGGCACTGATCCCCACTGGTGTCTGCTTTGAGCATGGTTTATCCAGACCAGCTGGTTGTGTCCCCACAATGGCCTCCATGTGGTTTTTCCCACCCCCTCTCCATGCCTGGGATACATATTTGCATCCAGTAGAGAGGGAATGGATGGAGTCAGTTTAAACCAAGACCCATCAGCAAGAAAGCAAAAAGGAAGAGCCTTCAATCCATGGGCTTTGTTTTGGGGTACAGAGGTGCCTATCACCAGATGCCTTTGAGCTGCTGAACTTGTTTTTAGCATCCAATATTCCCCAGGAATTTCCCCCTCTGAGGGACACAATGTTTCACAAGGATGCTTCCTTTCCACTCCAGTACTTTGCTGTACATTTTTGGATGCTTTCTGTTCTTGCCCTTTATCAGTTCCTTTTTTTTTTTGTCTAGCAAGTGTTTGCTCCATTGTTCCTGTTTTCAATAGCACAGAAATGTTATTCATTGATGTTTAACTGCAGCCTCATCATACACAACATGTTATCATGCCCAGACATCTTTGTCTGGCTGTCAGCATCATCTGTCAGTCTCTGCACAGCTGTGAGAATCTCTGGCCAGATCCTGAGCCTGTGTGGACAAATTCCATCCATGTTGCAGCTCTGTATTTGCAGGGGTGCAAAAAGGATCACTAATATTAGTCCCAGTTAATAATGGTGAGACAGAGCCCAGGTGGTACCAACTCTTTGCTGTTCCCAATTTCTGCGTTGCTTTAAACCAAGCAGTGTTTTTTCTTTTTTTTATCCTTACGTGGTGTTTGTTGGTTTTGAGATGAGGCCTTTGGAGAGATAGCAATGCCTTAAAAAGGTATTGAATTCCATGGTGTTTCTAAGCTCTGGGTTTGAGGGCTGTTGCATATTGAATGTGCAGGGGACTGCCCTGAGAGCTTTCTGGTGAGATGTGCAGTGAGACGTGAGCAGGGCTGAGGATGGGCTGGGAATCCATCCTTTAACAGCCTTCAGCTGAGACATGATTCCCCTGCTACACTGAACTGTGCTTGAAAGTGTCTCTGCTCTGTTTTGCAGTGGATGGGATTGACCCTAATTTTAAAATGGAGCATCAGAGTAAGAGAACCCCTCTCCATGCTGCTGCCGAGTCTGGCCACGTGGACATCTGCCACATGCTCATTCAGGTCTGTCTGCACTTCCAGCCCTCTGCACAAACCATTTCTGTGGGCTTGGTCTGCCCCACATGGAAATCAGCAGGGGAAAATCCCTCCTGTAAAAAACCTCCTCAATCCCAGGGTTTGCTGTGCGGGAGGAGTGGGGCAGAGTAATGGAAAGGCACAGCTGGAATTGTCCTGTTCTCCAGGCAAGGAGCAGGGGAAGATACGGTGCAGGGGGCAGCTGGGGATCTGTGCCTAAGCACAGCCAGAGCTGGGCACTGCCAGATGTGCCAGCACAGCCTGACTGAGCTGCCAGATGTGCCAGCACAACCTGGTGCACTGCCAGATGTGCCAGCACAGCCTGGTGCACTGCCAGATGTGCTGCCACGCTGCAGGAGATCTCCAAGCTCTTGGTTTTGATCTCCAAGAAAGGTTGCTGTGGGTGATGAGGGCCTGGGAGCTGCCAGGCCCTGCCTTCCCTTCTGTCAAAACCTGAGGAGCTCCAGCTGGATTTTCCTCTGCAGCATAAATGTCTCACATGTGGAAAGGAGTGAAGGGAAGATGCAAGTTTGGTTTGTTGGCTGAGATTTGGATTCTAACTGAGGGAAGATGGTCAAAGCTGTAGGGATGTTGTTGAGCCTGCTCCAAAACAATGTGAAGAAGAAAAAGAAGGATTTAAAAAGTTATAGATTTTCTTTTTGGACTGGTGTACCTGGTCTGGAGTGACTGGAAGTGTGTTTTGTTTACCCTCTGGGATTGGGAAACCTTAAAGAGCTCTTGGAAATGATCCTGCTGGGCTGGTGCACTTCAGCACCTGGAATTGGAGGCTTTCAGGTACTGTTTGAAGGCAGCACTGGACCTCCCTGGCTGCTCTGACTGAAATTATGCATGTGAAGACAGTAGAATGAGGAAAACTTGTGAGATATCACAAACAATTTAATTATCAGTAGAGTTGGTTTGTATCCAAAGTGCTTCATCTTGTCTCTCCCTGAGGTCTGGCCTCTGCAGCAGCCCAGTGTTTGGCTGGGAATGGCCCCAGCTTGTTCCACTTGAAATGCTTCTCCTCTGCCCTGGTTTAAATAGCTCTGGCTGAGGAAAAGAGTCAAAACAAAGGAATTCAGTGGGAGGCACCTGAAAACAGCTCCCTGTGCCCGGTGAGCCTGAGTCAGCTGCTGTGAACAGGTCTGAGCCTCACACAGACACACCTGCCAAGAGCTGTGTGGTGTGTCTGAGACCTTTTGGGTTTGAGTTTTGGGTGGTTCCTGAGCCCAGCCCAAGGGGTAAAGCAGGCAGGATAACCTGACAGAGCCGTGGTTTGGAAGGAGTGAGGTGTTGTTGGAGGCACTCTGGGCTGAGCTGAACAGATGCTCAGAGACCTCTGTGGAAGTGCCATTGACTTCCACAGGAATATTTAGCCACTCCCCAGGATATTTTTTACAGCTCCTGCCTCTGTTGCCATCAGCAAGTTGTTCCTGCTGCTTGTGACATTGAGAAGAGCTGGTTGTTGGAGGCTAAGTCATAGACCAGGGAAAACAAAGCTGCTGGAAGGAGGAGGAGGCTGACTTTTCCAAATTGTTACAGAAACAATATCTAGAAAGTAGGAGTACAAAATCTGGTAATAACAGGAATTATTTAATAACCAGCTGTTGGCTTCCTTACAGCTCCTTCGTGGCTGGGAAGGCAGGAGAGGGGGCAGGCAGTGTGTGCTGTTTCCAGAGCAGGTGGACTTGCACTGCCTTCTTTCCTCATTCTATTTCTTCTTTTTTATTCCTTTTTTTCCCCTTGCTTAATATGGCTACATTTCAGGAGAAAATCTTGTTATTAAATCTCTACTCCCACATCCTTCCCCTGCTAACTGTGCTCGTCCTTGCCCTGCCTCCCAACAGGCTGGTGCTAACATTGACACCTGCTCTGAGGACCAGAGGACCCCCCTGATGGAAGCAGCAGAAAACAACCACCTGGAAACTGTGAAATACCTGATCAAGGCTGGAGCACTAGTAGATCCCAAGGTAGCAGTTTGTTCCTTGCCTTTTTCTCCTGAGGAAGCCTCTGTCCAACATTTCTTCCTTGAAGTTTTGGGTGGAAGTGCCCAGGCTGAGGAGAAATGGACTGGTTTGACTTGGAGTGGAGGCTGGGGGTGTCATAATCTCATTTTTCTGCTGGCCATGAGATGTTTGGGGCAAGTGTTGCCACTTGTCCCTTTAATTTGTGGCACCAAATGTCAGGGGGGTTTGATTTCATAGGTTTTAGTGTCACAAATCCACTGCAGTGGAGTTGGATTTCAGAGTTCCCTTCTCTGTAGGCTCTAATAATGAGAGTTTTGGGGTGATGCTTTAAAATAGGCTGGTAATTAGGTGCTTGCCAAGCCAGGAAAAATGACAGAGGAAGCTTTCCTTTCCAAAGAACTCATGTGTGGATTCTTGCACTCATGCTGCAGTGGCAAAATTGAACCCCATCTTTAAACTCTACCCCTTAATTTAAACCAAAACAATATAATGCAGCTGTCTCTTTGCCTTTAGCATGCTCTGGATGCTTTGCAATCTTGGAAAATACACAGACCAATTATTAGTCCCATAAATCAGATGCTGTTTGGAGCACAGGAACCCTCCCCATGCAAACTTATTGTCACAACCTGCTGCTCTTGGCTGGGTTTGGGAAGGCAGTGTTGGCACAAGGTATCAGGTGCTGCCCAATCCAGGCCCTAAATGGATCCTTGGGAGGGGGAAAGGACAGGACAGGCACCTGTGGGTTTGTGCTGGCCACTGTCCCAAGTACCCTGAAGCAGCCCAGACATCTCTCACCTGGTTCATTCCTGTGGAAGAGAAAAATGGGGAGTTTGTGTTTCTGAAGGTCAACGGAAGGAGATAAATTCTGAGCTTGCAAAAGCAAATTAGAAGTCTCAGATCACATCTGAGGTCTAGGCTAGTTGATGATGTTAATTAGTTTCTTAATTAGCTCAGGCTCTGTTTGAAAGCAGCAGCATTGGTTTGGAAGCAGCTCCAGCCCCTGCCTGGGGCAGGTGGGACTGCAGGGAGCTGGGTGGGGGCTCCCCAGCCCCCAGGGTGAAGCTGTTGGTCCTGTTTCCAGCATGGAAAAGCCCCACTCAAAACCTGAAGAAACTCTACAATAAAATCTGCCTGCTCTCCCAGGGCTGGGGAGCTGCACGTGGTTCTCGCCCATCCAAGGGGAAAGCTGTGGAATTATTCAGCTGGAGCAGGCACATGTGGGGGTGTAGAAACTCTTTCTGTGTCCCAAGGAGCCCTCCTGGTGCAATCCCTGACCTGAGATGTCCCCTCCTTGCTCAGAGAGTTGTTCCCTCAGCCTGCATCACATCAGCTCCATCCCAAAGCTCTCACCTCCAGCGTTGCTCCCAGGGATTTAGCTGGAAGGAGTCATTTGGTTTTTTTCAGTCTTTCATTTCCTCCTCCTGATTTCCTGCTCTCTGGGCCTTGCTCTGTGCTAAGCTCTTGGGATATAAATGCCTGATAAAAGTCAGGCTGCTGCCAGAGAGATCTTTGGTGGGAGGTGGGAGCATCTCCATCATGACTCACAGCCTGTCCATCTCCTCCAGGCCTTGCATTCCCAGCTCCCAAAGGCATCTTCCCTTTCAACCTTCGGGGTTGTTTTTTATCTCCAGTCTGTGCAGAGGGCTGTGGGCAGGCTGGGGACCTGGTCTCACTGGAGAGAGACACCACAGCTCTGGACCTGCTGCCAGGTGCTGGGATAAGACCTTGGGCTTACAAAACCCACTAAAAAACCTGGAGAAATGGAGCATTTCAACTTGAGACAGCGATTTTTCTGATGTAAAGTGCAAATTTGCACTATGTGAGGGATTTTTGCTTCCCTTTGGCTCTCCAGCACATGGAGAAGAGTGGGAAAGGAGCTCTTGGAAAACGGGGGCATCACTGCCAGGGTTTGGGGCTGGTGCCTTCCCCAGGCCTTGCAAAGCCCTTTCCTTCTCTGCAGGGTGGCACCTCTTTGCTGTAAAGCTCCCCAGCTCTGCTTAGGGCTCTGGTTTCTTCTCTCTGCTCTCCTGGCAGTGGGGTGGAGACTTCTGGAATTCCTTTTTCCATCGGGGAACTCCTCTGCTGTCCTGAGCATGGCTGAGGGTGTGTTCTGTGCTTGTGTGCAGGATGCTGAGGGCTCCACGTGTCTGCACCTGGCAGCCAAGAAGGGGCACTATGACGTGGTGCAGTACCTGCTCTCCAATGGGAACATGGATGTCAACTGCCAGGTGAGGCTTCCCCGGGGCAGGAGCTGCTTTGCCCAGCTCAGGGACTCCCTCAGCACCTGAGTGCTCACTCAGGTACAGTCCTGCTGCTGGGGGACACCTCCAGGTCACCACAGGGTGACAATTGTGTGCCTCTCCAGTCTGCCAGGGAGGGTGATCCCTCACTGACCTCAGGGAGCTCCCCTTGATTTGCAGTTTCTCCTTCAATTTGCTGTGGATCCTGCTGCTCCAAGGTGTTCCTGAGCTTTTCCTAGTGAGGGGATCATGGACAATGGTGTGGGATGGGCTGAGCCTGGCACTGGTCACTGTGGGGTTTGTCCATTGCCCTTGGGGTTTATCCATTGCTGTGGGGTGAGACAGAGGTAATTAGGTGGGGTAGGGACAGAGGTAATTAACCTGGGGCAAGGACAGGTCCTCCAGGCTTCTCAGGGAGTTTCTGTAAGATCTTTTGAACACTCTGGGTGCTCCTTGTGCCTTTTGGCCAAGCTGAGGTGCAGTGCCAGCCTGCTGAGCTGGAACAAACTCCAGCAGTGCCACGCTCACCTGCGGGAGCTGCAGCAGTGCAGGGGGAGGGCAGGGCTGTGTGGGGCCAGCAGGAGGCTGTGGGAGAGCTGTGTGTCACCCTGCTGTCTCCTCCCAGGACGATGGTGGCTGGACACCGATGATCTGGGCCACGGAGTACAAACACATCGAGCTGGTGAAGCTGCTGCTGGCCAAGGGCTCGGACATCAACATCCGTGACAATGTAAGGCTCCCCTGGCACCTCCTGCAGAAACTGCAGCCTCTGCTTAAACCCCAGACACACCCCTGGGGACAGATTTTGGGCTCAGTCCCACTCAGTGTGAGTGAGAAGTGTCTGGTGAGAGTTTTCCTGCGTTCTGGGCAGAAGTTTGGCAGCTGGTGGGATGTGCTGTCCCTGCAGCTGCTCTGTCAGGATGCTGTGTGGAATCCTCAGCTCTGAGCCTTGCTGGTTCCCATCCCTCTGGACACTGCACCAGGCAGATCCCCTTCAGCCCAGACTTACCATCTGCAAGTTTGTCCCAGGCCAGGGACTCTGGGTGTGGTTTGGGGCACCCTGTGTGCCTTCTGAGGGGAACCAGCTCCTCTTTGTGTTTCTGGGTGGGCTGGGCACTCTGCCAGCAGCTGTCAAAGCCTGGCCATGCCTGGGCATCCCTGGCACAAAGCTCTGATGTGTCCAGAGCTGGAGCTGCCCTTCACCTCTCTAAATCCTGCTCCAGTGAGATGCACTCAGTGCTTGAGTCCCTGGCAGCTCTGTGGGACCCCCAGCTCCGCCTGTGGGGCTGTGCCAGCTGCTTTCCCAGGGATTTCCAGGGAAATAGAGAAGATACAAAGAGATACTGTCAGAGATACTGTCTGCTTTTTCCCAGCCTTCTTCAGGAGAGTCATTGTATCAGCACTGTTTTCCTTATACTATGTTTCTCATTCTTTTCTTGGACTCTCTAAGGATGTTGAAGTGTGGTGTCTCACCCTGTTCCTGGAAGTGTCCAGGACCAGGTTGGACAAGGATTGGAGCCACCTGGGAATAGTGGGAGGTGTCCCTGTCCATGTCAGGGGGTGGCAGTGGATGAGCTTTGAGGTCTCTTCCAAAGCAAAGCAAACCAAAGCAAACCCCTCTGTGTTTCTGTGATTGTGTGGCTTAACCCCAGGCAGGCACCAAGCCCCTCACAGCCCCTTGCTCACTCCCCCACCAGTGGGGAGAGAATCAGAAGGGTAGAAGGTAGAAAAAGACTCGTGGGCAGTTTAATAGGGACAGTTTAGTGAGATACAGTTTAACAAGGAAAGCCAAAGGCATGCACACAAGCAGAACAGAGCAGGGAATTCATTCCCTGCTTCCATGGTTGGACAGGTGTTCAGCACCTGCAGGAGAGCCCCACCCATGGAACAGTGACCTGGGAAGACAAAAACCATTGCTCCAAACATCCCCTTTCCTCCTTCTTTCCCCACTTTATATCCTGAACTGATGTCAGATGGTCTGGAATGTCCCTTTGGTCAGGGTCAACTGTCCTGCTGTGTCCTCCCAGCTTTCCATGTCCCCTGGTCTCCTCCCCAGTGAGGCAGCACAGGACAGAGCAGGCTCTGTGTCAGCCCTGCTCAGCAGGTGACATCTCTGTGTCCCCAGCCCTGTGTTCAGCACCAGCCACTGGGAGAAGCATTAACCCTATCCCAGCCAAACACAGCACACTTCGATGGTTCCCAGTTCCCAGGCAGGTCTGGATCCAATCCTGTTCCTAAAAACAAAAGTCAAGGTGAGAGGGAGCTTTTTGGGCTGTTACATCTGTTTGCTGACTCTGAACAAAACAGACTCTTTGATCTACCACAGCTTCAAAATCACACATTAATGATGAACATCAAATCAACTCAGTCTACAATTTACTTGAAAGAAAACCGTGCTCTTAACAGCTGTGTGTGTGTCACATCTATCCTGGACCTGCAGCTGGGGTGTCCTGCTGGATGTGGCTCAGGACAAATGTCCCTCATGCTGGGAAATCTCCTGCTTTGGGAGAAAGGCTTTGCTTGTGATGGTGCTGCTTTTCAGGCAGGAGCAGTGCAAGGCAGAGCACCAGTCCAGGGGTCTGTTACCTGTCTGAGCTGCAGCCCACAGGATGGATGTTTTCTGTAGGTTGTATGGCTTTTTCTAGATGACACTGTAAAGGGAAGCAGGAGCTGGATAGGAAAGTGTCTCCCTCTCCCTGATGTGTGGCAATAGCTCCCTATTTAAGGCAGGACCTTAAGTTACATAGTAACAGCTCAAACACTCCAGCAGCAGCTTTGTTTTTGCTTTAAAAAGAAGGAAAAAAGGGGAATAGCTGGGTGATCATTACTATCATTTCACTGTTGTCATCAATGTCTTTAGAGCCTGTCATGGGGAAGGGATCGACGTGTGCTGCAAATTGCAGTGTAACAGAAAACAGGATCATCCCTTAAAATATCTCCATCAGAAAGATGAGTGTTCAGCTATTTCCAGTGCTGCTAGTGAGAGATGAGTACATACAGTATTTAAGAGATGCCTGGAGTCAGATTGATTGCTTACCCCATGGCTCCTGGTTCTCTTTTTGGCACCTTCACGTACCCTATGTGCTCTTTTTCTCCTCAATTTCGTGCTGTGCTCTTTTTCTCCTTAATTTTGCAACCCTAGGAGGCACAGTAGCTTTCCTAGCTGGGGAAACTCAGCATCCAGCCTTTTCCAGCATGTTTGTTCATGTCTGTCACCTCTTTCCTGGATTGATCTAGATTGGTTTGTGGCTCGGAGACTGACGAGCTGTCTGTGTATGTGTAGGGAAGGTGATGGATTGCCTTGTGTGCAGCCTCCCCATCCTTGGTGCGCAGAGGTGGATGGAGTGAGAGCTCCCTGTTTGGCTGCTCTGAGGTTTCCCTGTCCACCCTGGCATCCCCATTCAGCCAGAGCAGGGTGGGGATGGCAGCCACACGCTGAACGCTGCAGGTGCAGAGCTGAGGAAGGAACCCCCAAAGCCACGGAGTTTTAAACAACCTCCTCTCTGTTCTCTTTCCCTCCAGGAGGAAAACATTTGTTTGCACTGGGCTGCTTTTTCTGGCTGTGTTGACATAGCTGAGATCCTGCTGGCAGCAAAGTGTGACCTGCACGCCGTGAACATCCACGGGGACTCGCCCCTGCACATCGCGGCGCGAGAGAACCGCTACGAGTGTGTGGTGTAAGTGCCCTGCTCATCCCTCCCTGCCCCCTGAACTGCCATGAGTGTGTGGTGTGAGTGCACTGCCCATCCCTCCCTGCCCCCTGCTGCTGCCACGAGTGTGTGGTGTAAGTGCACTGCCCATCCCTCCCTGCCCCTGAATGAACCCCTCTGAGTGTGTGGTGTAAGTGCCCTGCTCATCCCTCCCTGCCCCCTGAACTGCCACGAGTGTGTGGTGTAAGTGCCCTGCTCATCCCTCCCTGCCCCTGAATGAACCCCTCTGAGTGTGTGGTGTAAGTGTTCTGCTCATCCCTCCCTGCCCCCTGAATGAACTGCTCTGAGTGTGTGGTGTAAGTGCCCTGCTCATCCCTCCCTGCCCCTGAACTGCCACCAGTGTGTGGTGTAAGTGCCCTGCTCATCCCTCCCTGCCCCCCTGCTGCTGCCTGCCAGCCTCAGGAGAGCCTCTGTGATGCCTTTGGTCTTTACACACAGCCCAGGATTGTGATGGAGGGCTTGTTTTTCTCCTGGGATGGGGTGTATGAGCTACCAGCTGCTGCCAGAGCTGCTCAGATAACGTGGCGTGTTTTGGAGTCTGAGGGGCTGTGCTCAGCCTGGGCTTCCCAGCAGGAAGGTGTCAGGCTTCCTTGATTAAAGCTTTTTTTCCCCACCACTAGCATGGTAAAAAGGTGCCCTGTTACCTTTGTTCCTTTGCTTCATCCCTGCTCTGAATAAAGCCATCATGTTCTCACCAAAAGCTGGTGAGTATAAACAAGGGCCAAGTCCACCACCAGTTTCCTGTGGAGCTCTTCCATTTCCAGCCTACTCTTCCCACCCCATATCTTTCCCTGCCAGAGAGAGTTTCAAGCCTGTCTGAAGTTAGGCTGGTACCAGCAAGGTACCTGAAGCAAGGCATGGTTTGCCCAGAGCTCTCATGGGTGCCCAGAGCTTCTGTCAGAAGGATTCACTGAACCATGCTTAATAAAGAAAACTCAGGTGATTATTCACTACTACAGTCCCTTAAGGGCTGGCTGGAGGATGTGATTCAGCTTGTTTTCCCTTGCCTAGTTTCTCCTGGGGAATCCTTATCCTTCCTTGCTGTTTTGCAGTCTCTTTCTTTCCCGTGGCTCGGATGTCACTTTAAAGAACAAGGAGGGTGAGACCCCGCTCCAGTGCTCCAGCCTTAACTCTCAGGTCTGGGTGGCCCTACAGATGAACAAGACTCTCAAAGAATCATCTTCTGAGAAGCCTGCCCAGATAGAGAAGGTGGTGAGCAGGTGAGAATAGGGCTGGCTTTGCTTGTGGGTCATGAAATTGAGCCCTTGCACAGGGAAGGCCGGGGCCTGGTTTAAGAAAGAATTGTGTGCCTTCTTAAGCTGGTGTGAAGGTCAGTGTGAGCTTAGCAAGAACTAAGCCCATGCTGATTCAGTGAGTGGTTTGCAAATTCATCCTCCAAATGGAAATACAAGCACAAAGAACCATCTGTAAGGCAGGGTGGGAAAACATGAGCTCTGCTCTAGTCTGAATGGCTTTGAGTGGCCAGTGATTCTGCCCCAGGATGGCATTTGAATGGGCCCTTGTCTGGGGGACTTTCCTCTGTGACAGTTCTTTCTCCATGACAGAGACATTGCCCGGGGCTACGAGCGGATCCCCATCCCCTGTGTCAATTCCGTGGACAGTGAGCCCTGCCCCAGCAACTACAAATACGTGTCACAGAACTGTGTCACCTCCCCGATGGACATTGACAGGAACATCACTCATTTACAGGTGAGGGATCCTGCTTTGTTCCTGTTCTGGGCTCTGCAGTGCTCCTCAGAACAGATTTGGCATTCCACATGGGAATGTTGTCCTGATATTGCCATCAAATTCCAGCTAAGGCTGAGTGCCTCACCTGCAGCTCTTGTTGTAGGAGATGGGATTTTGATTTTCTTCGGTTTTGAGGTTTAAGCTGAGCTCTGTGTTCAGCTGTAGCATTGGAGCTTTAGGAGATAGGATTTTGTTGTAGGAGATGGGATTTTGATTTTCTTCAGTTTTGAGGTTTAAGCTGAGCTCTGTGTTCAGCTGTAGCATTGACCATCTGGTGCTGGCTGATGTGGCTCCCATTTATCCTTGTCCTCTCTTCTGAGGCTGCAGAGTCAGGGATTTGTTGGGAGACCTTCCCCATGCTGCCTTCCCAGGGACTGCAGCAGCCAGGCTGAGGTCTTGGCTGTGGTGCTGCAGCCTTGGAAGGGCTGGGTGGGAAAGCAGAGATGGGGAGGTTCAGGTGAGGGTGAGACCTCGCTGGGCACAGCTCTGAGGTGGCTGAAGTGACCTTCCCAGGGCCAGTCCCTGTTGTGCAGCAGCCTGGTGGCAGGGCTGTGCTGGCTTGGGGCTGCTGGGGAAGCAGCAGGGGAGGACTGAGACAGCACAGCTGCATCATCTCCCAGCTCTGGTCCCTCCTTGGAGCTTTCCTTGTCCTCAGGTGTGGAGAACAGCTCACAGGGCATGGGGAGGGTTACAACAGGGGAACATCCTCTCCTGGGCAGCGAGGCTGGCTCAGAATGAGATCCTTCTTTGCAAGGCAGAGTCCTTTGGTGCTCATTGCACACAGAAATAAACAGTGGAGTGGAACTGCCCCTGGTGAAGCTGGTGATCCCTCTGGTGAGGAGCTGCAGCAAGAGGAGGAGATGTGGTTTCCTGACCCAGCCACCAGTTGCAGCCTCAGTGGTGTGAGTGGTGTGGAATTAACCCTTTGCTTCTCTTGCAGTATTGTGTCTGTATAGACGACTGCTCCTCCAGTAACTGCATGTGTGGCCAGCTCAGCATGCGCTGCTGGTACGACAAGGTGAGGACACACAGCCCCTCCTGGCTCACACCAGGGCCTGGGAGATGAATTGTGCTTAATTCAGTTCCTTGCACAACTCAAAGCCAGGTTGGACAGGGCTTGGAGCAACCCTGGTCTAGTGGGAGATGTCCATGCCCGTGGAAGGGGTTGGGATGAGTTGGGCTTTGAGGCCCCTTCCACCCCAAACCATTTCTGCTTCTGTAATTCCAACTCCTTTCTTCTTGACTTAAAATGCCTCAAGTTACAGTCTCAGCTCTGAGACATGTGATAATCCAAACTGCCTGCTCAGGGCAGCTTTCCTTGTGTTATTTATTGTGTTCCTCTCGTGCCAACTGAGCCATTCATTACACCCATGTGATAGGGAGCATTTAACAATCCAAGTGTGAAATCACCTTCCAGTTCAGAGCAACGTGGAAAGTACTCTAAGATGTAAACAAAGGGAGGGGAGTAGAAAGAGAATTTTTTAAAGTCTGCTTTTATTTATTGTGATTCTTCTGGATGAAGGCAGAGTAAAGGTGTTTTCACTGCCACATTGCCAGAAGTCAGGTTTGTTTTGGGTAAACGCTTCAACCCTCCAGGGAGGTTTTGAGATTCATCTTTGGGCAGGTGCTACAAAGATCAGAAGTTCTGTGAATCTCTGCAGGTTTCTCCCAGGGGGAGTGTTGGCATCTTTCTTGGCTTTGTAGCCATTTTATTTACACATTAATAGGTGATTACACCTCTCAAGCCTTAAAAGCCAAATTTGTTAAATATGATAAATTACATCCATCACTTCCTTAATCCTGAATGTTGGTAAATAATTGAATTGTAGGTTTTTTTGAGAGTGTTATTTGGGAATGTAGTGTGATTCACAGAACTTGGGTGTACTGGCCTTGGACTCTGCAAGTTCAGGCTTTATTCCAGAGGCAGACTAAGCATCCATTTCTCCCCTCCAGCACAGCAAATGGCAATAATGATGATGATGCACACCAGTTTTCTGCACAGCACTGGGAGGGTTTTTTTTTAATGCTGTGTAGGGTGATAGCAGGCAGCAAAAATCTAAATTCTCTGACTGTTTGTCAGCTGTGGGTGACAGTGGTGACTGTGCTGCTGTCAGGGTAGAGCAAAACCACTGCAGAACCTGAGCTCTGACGCTGGCTTTGGGGAGGTTGGGGTGCAGCTTCACCACGGGGTTCTCTGGCCTGTTTTTACCCTGGGGGGAATCTCTGCCTGTGGTTTTGGGGACAAATAACCCAGTCTGGGATGGTTCTCTCCTTCAGGATGGCCGACTCCTGCCTGAGTTCAACATGGCTGAGCCCCCCCTGATCTTCGAGTGCAACCACGCGTGCTCGTGCTGGAGAACCTGCAGGAACCGGGTGGTGCAGAACGGCCTCAGGTGGGCAGGAGGGGCAAACACAGCTGCTCTGGGCAGGACCAGCCCCAAACCCATCAGCCTTGTGGCTCTCAGCTCACCCATAATCCCACAAAACCCAGCAGGGAAGCTGGGGCTGGTGGGATGGAAGTGGAATCCTGCGTGCCGCCAGTGGGAGTGGAGCAGCAGTGGGTTGATGAGCTCAATTAACATCTCAGTTAATGTTTGCACCCTGCTCTTGGCACCATCAGGTGGGAACTGCAGTGTTCTTTCATCAGCTGACCATAAAACACAGAAATGGCTTGTGGGTTTGCATGCACAGCCCAAGTGTGGTGTCTCAGCAGGAGAGCTGAGAAGGACATGACAGCAACAGAGCTGCAGAGTCTGAATTCAGAAGATCTTGTAAGCCAGCAGTCTAGATTAGAAATACAGGCCAGCATGCCCAGACTTGGCTGCTTAAAATTTACAAGTTCTTGGCATGATTCCCCATGAATTGGATACCTGAATGCCTGCTGGCCTCTCTGCTCCAGGTTAGACTGCTGGGATTTTGGTGCCTGGCTAAAAATGTCAAGGTTTTGGTGTGGACCTCTGCTATGGAGGAGTTTGCCACTGCACTAAGTTCAAAGGCATCCCACTGCAAAAAAACCCCAACTTTTTAGAATTTCTTTGTAGTGCTGAGAACACTCTTTTTGCAAGCTTTGTAGTTTCAATGACATTTTGCACTGTTAAAAATAAGCAAGGAAGGAACTCGATGTGTTTCCTCAGAACTTTACCTCTCTCTGGTTTTCCCTGCCAAGCTCCGGTGCCTCCGTGGGTGTTTCTTCAGGAGCTGTACAGCTAGAGCTGTTGCTTTTGCATTTTTTTTGCCTTGCTGAAGTGTTTTTTCTGAAAGATGGGAAGGGTTGGGAACCCAGCACAAGCCAGGGAGAGCAGCTCTGCTGGGAAGGAGGGTCAGGTGCTGGGCAGAGCTCACAGTCCCTGGAGAGGCAGTGGGGAAGGCTCCGGCCTTGGGGCTGCAGCTGACCCAGGGGTGCTGCTGCTCTGTTTTCAGTGCTTCCTTTATCAGATTGGCTCCAAATTAGCTCTGCCTGGCAGAGCACACGTATCCAGCTGGCAGCCTGGCCCAGCTCAGCTGGCAGGCTCAGCTCAGAGCCACGGCCCTGCTGCCATCAGTGCCCAGATCTGGCTCTGCTCTGCTCTGCTCTGATGGACAAGCCAAAAGCTGGGGGAGCTTCCCCAAGCCCCAAAGCCAATGTTAGGCCCTGCTTCTGTGAGAGCAATCACTCCCCTGAGGTCATGGTTTGTCCTGGGGCAGCTGTGGGCAGACAGGCTGAAGTTCACATCCCCTGGTTTGAGCTGACAGTGCAGGAGGGAGTGGATGGGGGGAAGAGAAGTACTGGGAAAAGCAACAGGGGGAAGTTAAGGTGAGCATCAGATTTCACTTAATTCCGATAACAGCATTACTGAGAGTGGGTTTTAGTTCCCTCAGGGATAGAGCAAGCTTTTCCTAGCCCTGGAGACTGTTCATCCTGCACTTAACTCAGGTTCTGGCTGAGCAGGAGGCAAAATGACTTACAGGATTGTTTCTCTGCCTATAAACCCCATCAGTAAAATTCCACAGAGCAGCTATTACACCAAGAAGTCTCAAGTTGCAGCTTTTCTTTCTTGTCTTTCAGCCAGGCAGCTGGATGTGATGGAATTGCTGAATGCCCTGGCTTTGGCAGAGGGCAGAGGGGTCAGAGCACTTAGCTCAAGGTGTTCTTTAGTCCCTGGGAGATCCCTGCCTTCCCCCTCAGCACCACCCCACTGCTGTAAATCCGCTTCCACCTTCCCTGCATCCCCCAGGGCTGCATGGAGGGGAAGGAAATGCTGCTGGTGGGGTTCTGATATCCTCTGTAAATCATCATCACACGGAGCATCCAGCCCTGTCCCCTCTTCCCCAGCCCCTTGGTGTGCACCTGGGCAGGCAGAGGGGGCTGACTGGCACCAGTCCCTTGTCCCTGGGCTGTTTCCATGCCAGCATCTGCCCACAGCTGGGAGCTGTGGGAGTGGAGCTTCCCTGCAGGGTGAGAACGGGAGGGTGAATATTAAAATCCTCTGGGAGTGTGTGCTGATGGAAGGTGCTGGCTTTTTGCTCATCTCTCCATGAAAATTCATCCTTTCCATGGAGTGCTGCCGTCAGTGTGGCTTCATTTCCTCCTTTCCTCTTTTCCAGGACTCGGTTGCAGCTTTACCGGACACAAAAGATGGGCTGGGGAGTGCGGACGATGCAGGACATTCCTCTGGGAACCTTCGTGTGCGAGTGAGTTGTGCAGCTTTCACCATCCCCAAACCCCCAGCCCTGCCCAAATCCACCACTGAGTGAGTTGTGCAGCTTCCATCAACCCAGCAAATCCCATCCATTCCCAAATCTAGGAGTAAGCTGTGCAGCTTTCACCATCCCAAAACCCCAGCGCTTCCCAAATCCAGCACTGAGTGAGTTGTGCAGCTTTCACCAGCCCAGCAGCCCCAGCTGTTCCCAAATCCAGCACTGAGTTATGCAGCCTAGCAAATCCCATCCATTCCCAAATCCAGGAGTAAGTTGTGCAACTTTCAGCATCCCCAAAACCCCAGCACTGCCCAACCCAGCACTGAGTGACTTGTGCAGCTTCCATCATCCATTCCCAAATCCAGGAGTAAGTTGTGCAGCTTTCACCATCCCAAAACCCCAGCACTTCCTAAAACCAACACTGAGTGAGTTGTGCAGCTTTCACTAGCCCCAAAACCCCAGCACTGCCCAATCCAGCACTGAGTGACTTGTGCAGCTTCCATCATCCACTCCCAAATCCAGGAGTAAGTTGTGCAGCTTTCACCAGTCAAGCAATGCAGCGCTTCCCAAATGCAGCGCTGTGTGAGTTGTGCAGCTTTCACCATCCCAAAAACCCCAGCAGTTCCCAAATCCAGGAGTGAGTTGTGCAGCTTCCATCAGCCCAGCAGTTCCCCAGGGCACACATGGTTTGCTCCCCTTCAGGGAGAGGTTTTCATGCAGATCAAGCTGGCATTGAGCCCAGCTGCCTGCCCTCAGCCAGAGGTTTCCTGACTCCATTCCCTGCTCTGTCTGTCCTTCTTCTCATAGTGTGGAGCTTTCTCTACTTCCCTGTGTCTTGCTGGGTTCTGTGCTCAGCTCTTCCCCCTTTGAAACACAAATTATGGGGGAAAAACACATTTGGGTTGTGCGGCAAGATGTGCTCACCTCCTGTGTTTGCCACAGATATGGGGCACTGCAGGCCAGGGCAGTGGGGAACAATTTTCTCTGCTTCAATCCTGACTTCTCCAGAGGTTTTCCAGTGTCACAGCTCTGGCTTTAGTCTGATTCAGCAAAACAAGGAAGCACTTGGGGTTAAGCGCATGTTTTGGCCCTGACTCAATAAAGTACTTAGGCACAGAAATGTTCAGATTTATGTCAAGTGGAAAACCTGTCATCAGACCCCACAGCTTGAGGCTTTCAAGTGGTATATGTACTTTATTAATAAAGTACATACACCACTTTATAGTTTATAGTTTAGAAAGTGTTTTCTTCATTGCAATGCTACAGTGACTGAGGATCTTCTAAATAAGGCTCATGTCCATTGTGGAAATAGTTGCTGGTTGTTTTTAGAAGTAGTTATTGATGTGTTATGGAATTAGGTGAGGGATTGAGGAAGATTATTGCAGTATTTAAAAGAAAAAATAAAGGAAAAGATAATTCTGCAGTGAATTGGCCAAGTATTTCTTCTGTGTCAGGAGCTACCAGCTGCTAAGATATTTTTTTAGAGATAAAGCCAAAAGCTGCTGTTTGTGGGGTGTCTCAGGCCTGTCCTTGTGCAGGGCTGTCCATAAATACCAAAAGTCCCAGGGTCGTGGTGCAGTGCCCAGAACAGGCCAGAGCCTGTGAGGAAACTGCTGCAAGGACAAAAGGCAGAGACTTCAGCAAACCCTGCTGGAATGGCAGCACACAGGAGGAGCAGGAGCGAGGGGACAGCCCAGGGAAGGGGGGTGATGAACACACACATTGCAGAGCACTGGGGCTGATGGGGTGCAGATCCCACAGCCTGACTGCCCCCAGCCTTGCCAGGAGCTGCTGGCACTGTTCCACTGCTGGGTACTATCTTCATTAGCTAAATGAGCTGCTTACTGAACAGCTGAGCTAATTAATGTCGTGCCCATGCACATTCCTCCTGTGGCACACACTCATTTTCTCACTCACCAAATCCAAGCCCTTGGCTCCATGAGTCCTTCCTGTGATTCTCTATGAGCATCCCATAGACCTGGTTCCTGCTTTTCCTCCTCTCTGCAAAGCAGCCCCAGTGCTGGCAGTGCTCAGGGCTGCCAGGACACAGCAGATCCCAGGAGCAGCTCCTCTGGAAGAGCATTTTGTGTTAAACATCTGCATTAGAGCCCTGGGTGGGCAGTTGCTCTGTCCAGTGGTTATTGCTCAGCTTTGGAAGGATCACTGTACTGGTGTGACCTTTATTGGTGTGACCTTTATTGGTGTGACCTTTATTGGTGTGACCTTTATCCTGGAACTCTTCACAGGCACCAGGAGAGGCTGAGGGAGTGGGGAAGGGGCTCAGCCTGGAGCAAAGGAGGCTCAGGGGGCCCTTGTGGCTCTGCACAGCTCCTGCCAGGAGGGGACAGCCAGGGTGGGGGTCAGGCTCTGATCCCAGGGAATCAGTGAAAGGAAAAATGGCCTCAAGTTGCACCAGGGGAGCTTCAGATCAGAGCTATGGAAATGGCTTTTTGCTGAAGGAGTGGTCAGGCATTGGAATGAGTCGCCCAGGGAGGTGTTGGAGTCAGCACCTCTGGAAGTGTTCAAAAGGCATCTGGGTGTGGCAGCTGGGGATGTGGTCTGGGCTGATGGTGCTGGTGGTGGGTCCATGACTGGACTCTCCCAACCTTGATGATTCTGTGACTGCCTCCTGTCCCTTCTGCACAGCCCTGGGAGCAGCAGCTTGGTGAGGGTGATGCCTCAGGTTTAACTTTTCTATGTTTCACATTCTGTGCTGCTTTAGTGTGTGGGTCTGGGCTTCATATCAGGGGATGGTGAGCTCTGTGCACAGAGCAGGGAGACAAAACAATTCCTGCTCCAGCTGGGCACCAAGGACAAATGACCCAAATCTCAGCCCAGGAGCACAAACCCCGTGGGCTGGAGAGAGAAAAACAAGCAGGGTGGGACTGCAGGGGCTAAAGCTGGAATGGGACAATGAACTGCAAGATGCAAATGGAGCAGAACTGATCCCAGTGACAGACCCTGTGCCCGGCCGTGCATTTTGGGGCCATTTTGGTTCATCTTGGGTGCAGCCCTGGCTGGGCTCTTGTGCTGCCCAAGGTGGATCCATGGAGGCTTTGAATAAATCCCTGCTTTATTCTTTAGCTCTGTCCAGTCTGTGTTCTAGGGCAGCCTGCACAAGGCACCAAGGGATCAAGGGGAGGTGTGGCAGTGTCACCCTCCTGTCCCACAGGGCTCCATGGAGCCTGCAGGCTCTGCAGCCCCTCAGGGCTCTGCTCATGGGCAGCTTTCTCCCTGGCCTTGGAATCTGCTGCTGTTCAGAAGCTGTTGTTGCTCACCCTGTGCTGCTGCTGCTGCTGTGGGTTGGGTTGGATCTGTTCTGTTCATGCTTGGTTGGTAGGTGGTGGAGCTGCTCCTTCTGGAAACAGCACAGCTGCTGCTGCCTTTTGTTGGAGAGGCTGGGAGTTAGTGGGATGCAGAAACCAGAGGATCTGGTCTGTTCCTTTTGCATCCATTTATGGGGTTTGAATATTTGCTTTCTGTTCCAGTGGTGCTTTAGGAAGGTTCCAGCTGCATCAAGCCAGGTGTTTCAGCCACACCTCCAGGCAGAGAAGCTCCAGCCAGGCCTCCTGTCTCCCACATCCTGTGGAAAACCCTGGAGCCTGTGCTAGGGACTGCTCATTGCTCTTGGTTTTTGCATGGAGACCCCTCTGATCACAGAATCATTGATGTTGGAAAAGACCCCCAAGATCACCTGTTCCAAGCTCACTCGAGCCCAGGCTGTTAGAGCAGTGATGAGAGGCCCTGGGAAGCTCTGGGATGGAGATATTTGCCATCAGTGTGCTGAACATCCGCTGGGGAGAAAGACTCTGCCTTGGCCACATGAGTTCTTAAATGAAGGGGCTCCTGCTGGTTTTTGGGGTTTTTGGGAGGAACATGCACCCCTGGCACATCCTTCCCTAACTTAGGGCCTGGAAAATCAGGGACCTGTTAATATCTTTGAACAGCCCTGGAAAGGAAATGAGTTACAGGAATGGGCTTTAAAGGAGCATTAAACCAACCATCTTTAATTTGGTTGTGGTGTTTTATTTCATGGAATTATAAACCTGCACTGGCTGTCCCTGGGCACAGGGCCTCTCTGAGCAGAATTATTCAGCTGTTCTCAGCTGCTGCTGCCTGCTGGGCCTTTCCACAGCAATTTCTCTCCCTCTCTGGCCAGCTTTTTATGCTTCAGGCCTCCGAGGAGTGGGTGAGTGCCAGTAGTGGAGCAGTGAGGGCAAACAGGAGGCTCCCAGTTGGGAACTACAGCCAGAAATCCCTGGTCACAGAGCTCAGGGATCCTCTCCAGGTTCATGTTTCCTGGCTCTCCTCCTCCCCAGCCTGGGAGTTGAATGCTGCCTTGAGCCCTGGGGGATTGGAGGCACTTGTTTAACACTTGGAATGTGCCTGAGGCCTGCAGGAATGCTGTGAGAGCATGGCCATGGAAGTTCTGTTGATGCTGCAAAGAATATTTATTCATGTGATGAATCCTTTGCTTGAAATAATCCTTGTTTCATTGCAGGCTGGAAACACACACCAAAATCACAGAAACACAGACTGGGGTGGTTGGGAGGGACCTCAATGCCATTTCTGTCATGGGCAGGGACACTTCCACTACCCCAGATTGCTCCAAACTCTGACCTTGGACACTTGAAAAGCTGCTGTGCTGCTGCCTCTTCCTCACACCCTCCCTCAGTCCCTCCTCTCTGTGTCTCTTACTTTGACTGAAGCAGCTCAGGGCAGGAAATGTTGAACCTTGACAGTCCAAAGCTGTTTAAAATGGACATGGGGACACAGAGGTGGGAACACCAGTGCTGTGGGGACTCCTGCAACAAGGGGGTTTGCATCAAACCCAGACCTCTCTGACTGTGTGGTCCTTCTCAGCAAGCCCAGGTCCTGCTTCAATCTCCTTGGAGGACCTGCCTGTCACCTGGTTTTGCAGCAGGGTGGCTGTAGCTGGGACCACAGCTCACATTTATTCTGGTTCAGGAGGGATTGAGGAGGGATCCAGGGGTCCTGCCAAGTTAGGTTAGATTTTTAAACCAAAACTTTTGAAGTTGTGTAGCCTGTAATTGCTCAAAATATCCTGGCAAATACATGAGGGGCAGACAGAAATGTTTTGTTTTGGGGTGTGAGCAGCACGAGCACTGCAGAGGTTGTGGGACAGCCTGAGTCTGACCAGGAACTTCAGGAGACTTCAGGATTCATGTGTGGATCTTGGCCAACAGAGAGATTTGCAAAAGGAAACTTAGTCCTCAGGAAAAAATATATTTATTTTTATATTAAAGTGGTTTTAATATAATGAATGGAATTTTTAATGTTATTTAAGTGTTGCTCTGCAGAGGTGGAGTTTGGAGCCAGATTTTCCCTGCTGGAAGTTAACAGAGTTGGGTGACTTGGAGCTGGCCAGCACTGTGCTGTGCTTGCCCATCTGTGGCTGGGCTGCTGTTTGGGGTGTTTCTCTCTCCCAAAAGGAGGGGTTTGAGCCTGTGCTCTCATTCCTGCCTGTCCCTGTGCCCACAGGTACGTTGGGGAGCTGATCTCTGACTCCGAGGCCGATGTCCGTGAGGAGGACTCCTACCTCTTCGACCTGGACAACAAGGTACTGTGTCTGCAGGGTCCCACCACACAAACCCCAGGTGCTGACTCCTCAAAAGAGCCCAGAGAATCATTGTCTCCATCTTGATGTGCAGTGAAATCCTGCAGAGAGCAAAATTGCTGTGCTTTAGGGGAAGGGTGGTTGAGGTGAGGGTTAGGGCTGGTTAAAAGGGCAGCAGAACCAATGTGTGCTGCCCACACCACTTTTGAGCAAGATGCTCTTCTGTCAAACCCCTTGGAGCCTCCTGAGCTCAATTGTCCAGGTTTTGGTACTCCCAGCCTGGCACCTGTGTGATTGGCAGCTCTGTGAGTTCTTCATGAAGTGATGATGAGCTGAAAGATGAAAAAAAAACAAGCACAAACCCTGTTCACTCAGAAAGGATCCATCAGGCACCCTGGCAGGGGCTTGTGCTGCTGTTTGTTCCCCTGCACTGCTCTGTGAGGGCTCTCAGGGCAGAAATGTTGATTTGCAAAGTACAATCTTAAAGTTATAAGCAAGGCCATGACTTCAGACTCCCCCTGGGAAATGAGAAGTGAGAAAAGGTGAGCTGGGGACTCACAGGGGTGGGGTGGCTTCCAAGGAAGGCTGTAAAACACACTGTGCCTTGTTTCTGTCATCAGCTTGTGACAAAGAAGCTTTGCTTTACTTTTTTTCCTCATTTCTTTAAAGCAACACACATTTCAGAAGCTGAGAAAAAATAAATAATGAGTCTGGTGTGCACACAGGGAGTCAGACTGTAATTAAGAAGTTGAAAAGGACTTTAGCCTGGTTTAAGAGCCCAGCAGGCCCTGCCCTGCCCCTTGCTTACCCCTGAGGGAGAACCTCTGTGCTGGCTCCTGGGAATCCTTCAGGAATGCAGGAAGGGACACCAAGGTGGAACATCTGGAGAAAAGCAGGCACCAAATCATTGGGGGGTGGCTAAAGCTGCCCATCGGGCTGGGCAGAGAAGGGCAGGGCAGAGGCAGCAGGTTTTGTGTCCTCCAGAGTGATGGGGCATTGCAAGGGTGTGAATCCCAGCCCTGGGGGGCCTCGAGGTCCTGGTGTGAATCAAAGGGCTGGAACGGATTTGTGCTGTGGTGAGAGCGCTTGGGCTGTCATTGCTGTTATCTGGATTGTCATTTCTGTTACCTGCGCTGTCATTTCTCTTATCTGGATTGTCATTTCTGTTACCTGCGCTGTCATTTCTCTTATTGTCATTTCTGTTACCTGCGCTGTCATTTCTCTTGTCTGGGTTTTGTTTTCTGTTGTCCCTGTCCCTTGAGCTGTTGCTCACAGCCCCGTGTGAGGTGATCCTGGAGTGTCCCAGCTCCTGCTGTGGATGTGGATGTGTCATCCTGCCCCACCATGGCATTTCTGTGGATGAAGCTGAGGGAGTGAAATCTCTGATTGATGAAATCAGAGCTGGTGGCACTGGGTGTGCTCCAGGCCTGCTGGGGTGATGCCTCCCCCAGTTCTGGGGATGTTTTCCTGGGCTCCTGCACCCCCAGTGTGACGTGGCACAGCTCATCCATTAACGATCCGAGGTGCTTGTCCAAAAGGGACTTGGAGCACCACTAATGGATCCTTTTGCTTTTGGCCTCTTTGCAACTGAAATTAGCTTCTGTAATTAAAGCCTCTGCTTTGCACAGTCATTCTCTGCTGGAATAAAAAGCCCTGAGGGGGGTTCTTTTATTTTCAAGGAAAACAAAATATTACAGCTCTCTGGGCTCTCTGGAAAGGGAATTTTTGTGTTCTCACTTTCACTCTTATCTGCACAACCCTGTGTTTTCTCAAGGCTCTGGCTTTGTGTTTCCAAGCTGTCATGTTCAATTAGAGAACAGAGCAGATGCCTGTTCCCCTGTCCAGGGGCTGCTACCCGTAAGGTGTCTGCACTGAACATCAATCCCATTGTGCCAAACTGGTGCTTGGACTGGGAGAACTGGTGTGCCAGGGTGTTAAAAACCAGCTCTTGGGGTGTATGGGGTCAGAGTGCTGTGCAGTAAACTCTGGTTTCAGGGTACTGTTGAGTATAAATTGCATATAAAAGACTGTGTGTGTGTTTCCAGTCCATTCAAACCCACACGAGTGCCCTGCCTGGCTGCTCCTGGAGCTCTGTGCAGCATTAATGCCGAGCCTGCTCGTTTATTTAAGCCAATAAACCCCTGCCCAGCGTGCCCTGACGAGCCCTGCCCCGTTTCTCCCCAGGATGGAGAGGTTTACTGCATCGACGCCCGTTTCTATGGCAACATCAGCCGCTTCATCAACCACCTGTGCGAGCCCAACCTCATCCCCGTGCGGGTGTTCATGTCCCACCAGGACCTGCGCTTCCCCCGCATCGCCTTCTTCAGCACCCGGCACATAGAGGCTGGAGAGGAGATCGGGTACGTGCCCCCCCTGCCCCTGCTGGGACACCGAGCTCTGCTGCTCCCCAGCTGCCTCACTCCATCCCTGTGCTCCAGGGGTTTGGGATCCCCCTGAAGTTTGCAAAGCTCCAGGATCGACCTGGCCGTGTCCGCTCATAGCCCTGAGCCCAGCGTGGGCAGCAGGGCAGGGGGGATTGTGCCCCTGTGCCCAGGTGACACCCCACCTGCAGAGCTGCCCCAGCACAGGGAGGAGCTGGAGCTGCTGCTGAGATCCAGAGGAGGCTCCAGAGATGCTCCAAGGGCTGGAGCCAGCCTGGCACAGCTGGGGGTGCTCACCTGGAGAGGAGAAGCTCCAGGGAGAGCTCAGAGCCCTTTCAGGGGCTGAAGGGGCTCCAGGAGAGCTGGAGAGGGACTGGGGACAAGGGATGGAGGGACAGCACACAGGGAATGGCTCCCACTGCCAGAGGGCAGGGCTGGATTGTATTACATAAAGGAAGAAGTCTGTCGGGTTGTGGCCTCCCTGGTCACTGTAGCCACACGCTGCTACAGAAGTCTTCCACAATGAGGGCAGAGAGGCCCTGGCACAGGGTGCCCAGAGAAGCTGTGGCTGCCCCTGGAGCTGTCCGAGGCCAGGCTGGATGCAGCTCTAATGGAAGCTGTCCCTGCCCATGGAGCAGGATGATCTTTGAGGCTGCTCCAACCCAAACCACCCCAGGTTCTCTTTAGCTCACTGACCCCTCCTGTCTCTCTCTCTCTCTCTCTTGCAGCTTCGACTACGGGGACCGGTTCTGGGACATCAAAGGCAAATTCTTCAGCTGTCAGTGCGGTTCACCCAAGTGCAAACACTCGAGCTCGGCGCTGGCGCAGCGGCAGGCGAGCACCTCTGCCCAGGACACGCAGGAGAACGGGCTGCCCGACACCAGCTCCGCCGCCAGCGCCGCCGGCCCCTTCTGACACCGACCCCTCCCACCCCCTGACACTCACATCCTGTCGCCATTTCCATTTCAAGAGAAAGAAGAGAGAGAGAAAAAAAAAAGACACAAAACGACACGGAAAATTAAAAAAAAAAAAAAAAAAAAAAAAAAAAAAAAAAAAAAAGAATAAACCCTGCTCAAGGAAAGCCGAGGGGTTGTGACACTTAGGGCTGTGCCACCGACTGTTACTTGAGGAAGGAGTGAAAGCAAATCCCACCTCCGTGATGTTGTTCTCCCCTCCCTGCTCCTGGAAAGCTGCTGGGTTTCACGGCTCTGTGTGCAGGGGTGGCTGTTGCATTTTTTTTTGCCACCCGAGCTGTCCTGGCCTCCCCTGTGAACCGAGTGCTGTCAGAGGCAGGGGCGCCGCCCGTCCTCGGAATGTCGCTGTGTCCTGGAGCCCTCCCGCCCCTCACCTCCAGCTCAGCCACAGCAAACTCTGGATACTTGATGGGACTTGGTTTTGGCAGGGAGCCGGCTCTGGGTTTGCTTGGCACAGCCCCGGGGCAGGTTGTGCTGGTTGCTTTTTTGTTGGTTTGGTTGGTTTTTTGGTTGGTTGGTTGGTTGTTTTTTTTTTGTTTGTTTTTTTTTTTAATATGTGAATGAATAATTCCTCCCCCATCTCGCAGGACGTTGTGGTGGGGCCCTACAAAATACCCTCAATTCTCTCCAAACCCCACGGCTTTTTTCTCATCTGATGAGAAGAATCCCAGAATCTTTCCCTGTGACCCCTGGCTCTCTCCCTGCTGGATTTTCTCCGTTCAGACCAGCTCTGCTCCACGCCCTGCTCCTGTCTCAGTGTTGGGTTCCTCCGTGAAGGAATTCCCCTCACCCCATCCCACCAGTGGTTTTAGAGAGAGAAGGCTGAAGAGGATTTTACAAGACACTAATTCCTAAAGAAAACCAGTTTTCCCTCCCCTTTTTTAAAAGATAAAGTGAATGATATATATATTATAGAGGACCTGGACTGGCTGGGGTGCACAGACGTGTCAGGGTGAGAAGATCCCAGCTGCCACCAGCTCGTCTGTTCCCATCCCTTTGCTCCACGCTGGGCACCTTGGATTGATTTTTAAGCCACACGCTATGAGGTTTCAATAAACTGATTTATTTTTTACCATTATTGAAACATCGGGGACAAACATGGAAGAAAAAAAAAGGAAAAAAAAAGCTTAAAAAAAAACCCACAAAAAACAACAAAACCCACAAAAAAACCAAAAAAACCAAAATGACAACAAAAAGAAACCACAAAACAAAACGGTGCTGATTCTGGTGTGATTTTTGCTCACCACGTGAATATAAACTTATCAATTGTATAAAAAGAACAAAGTGATTTTAGTATAAAAATGCAGGAAAAAAACAAAACTTTTTTTAAATTGTTAGTATTGTAGTGTGAATAAATTTGCCATCACCTTTTGTGTGGTGGCTGGGCAGGTCATTATCTTTTTTTTTTTTGCATATATCTTTAAATACTGTAATTAGTGCAGTAACAAGTTTTTTTTTTTTTGTTCATCTCTTCTAGAACATTCATAATGCCATCATGTTTATTATTATTATTTTTTTCTGTTAATGTTTTTGACAGTTTTAAAGGGGCAGCCTTTTGGCTCTGATCATTTTCTTGTTCTGTTTTCAATGAAATCAATAAAAAAAAGGAAAAAAAAGTGCTTTAAAAAGAGTTTGGCTTTTTTTTGTGTGCTTTAGGGGAGGGATGGCCCACAGTGGGGCTGAGCTGCTCCTTGGTGGGCTTGAAAATGAAGAAAGCAACAACAAAAAAAAACCCCATTCCTGCAGAGAAAAGCCTGAGTGACTGTTTGCTGTTTATTCTGAGGGTTTGGGGTCGGTTTTTAAGTTTTGTCATTAAAAGTTTGGGAGCTTGAATTCCAGTCCTAGATGGGCAGCACTGAGATTTGGGGATCCTGGGATGTCTCCCCACCTCCATGCTAGGGGGGAAATAAAATAAAATAATAAAATAAAATAAAATAAAATAAATAAAATAAAAATATCATAAAATAAAATAAAATAAAATAAAATAAAATAAAAAATAAAATAAAATAAAATAAAATAAAATAAAATAAAATAAAATAAATAAAATAAAACCAGTAGGATTTTATTTATACCAAGGAAGGAGGTGAGGGGGAGAATCTCTGGGGATGTTCCCAGCATGGAGCTCTGGGGGGGTTGGCTCTGCCAGGGCTGGGTTTGGGGGTGCTGTGGCTGAGCAGAGCCCTCCCTGGCACCAGGTAGAGACCAGCTCTGAGGCACTGCCAGCCAAAATCCCATAAAAACATTCCTAAAGGGTGAAAATATTCCTAAAGGGTTTTAAATATTCCTAAGGGTTAAGATATTCCTAAAGGGTTAAAATATTCCTAAAGGATTTTAAATATTCCTAAAGGTTTTTAAATATTACTAAGAGTTTTTAAACCTGAAGGGTTAAAATATTCCTAAAGGGTTAAAATATTCCTAAAAGACTAAAATATTCCTGAAGGGTTTTAAATATTCCTAAAGGGTTAAGATATTCCTAAAGGGTTAAAATATTCCTAAAGGTTTTAAAATATTCCTAAAGGGTTAAGATATTTCTGAAGGGTTTTGAATATTCCTGAAGGATTAAAATATTCCTAGAGGGTTTTAAGTATTCCTAAGGGGTTTAAATATTCCTAAAGGGTTAAAATATTTCTAAAGGATTAAGATATTCCTAAAGGGTTAAAATATTCCTAAAGAGTTAAAATATTCCTAAAGGATTTTAAATATTCCTAGAGAGTTAAGATATTCCTGAAGGGTTTTAGATATTCCTAAAGGGTTAAAATATTTCTAAAGTTTTTAAAATATTCTGAAGGGTTAAAATATTCCTAAAGGTTTTAAAATATTCCTAAAGGTTTTTAAATATTCCTGAAGGGCTAAAATATTCCTAGAGAGTCAAGATATTCCTGAAGGGTTTGAAATATTCCTGAAGGATTAAGATATTCCTAAAGGGTTAAAATATTTCTAAAGTTTTTAAAATATTCCTAAAGAGTTTCAAATATTCCTAAAGGGTTAAAATATTTCTAAAGTTTTTAAAATATTCTGAAGGTTTTTAAATATTCCTAAAGGGTTAAAATATTTCTAAAGTTTTTAAAATATTCTGAAGGTTTTTAAATATTCCTGAAGGGTTAAAATATTCCTAAAGAGCTAAGATATTCCTGAAGGGTTTTAAATATTCCTAAAGGGTTAAAATATTCCTAAAGGGTTAAAATATTCCTGAAGTTTTTAAAATATTCCTGAAGGTTTTCAAATATTCCTGAAGGGTTAAAATATTCCTAAAGAGCTAAGATATTCCTGAAGGGTTTTAAATATTCCTAAAGGGTTAAAATATTCCCAAAGGCCGGGCCCGGTGCCAGCTGGGATTGGGGGACGCGGAGGGACCTTGTCCCCCTCCAAACTGGGCAGGTGGTGAATCAGTGGTGGTGTCTGTGGGTTGGGTTGGGTTGGGTTGGGTTTGTTGGGTGAGAAATGATGGATTTTGCTGCTGGAATTGTGGAAGATTCCCCCCCCCAGAGCTGTGGGGACATGAGGGTCCCCAAAGGCACCCGAGGGCCCCCAAAGGCACCCCCGGCCCCTCGCAGCTCCAGCCCGTTTAACCACGGGTTAATTACAATAACACAGCTCAATATTGCGTAATTAAACATTGTCATTAAAAGAATGCGCTTTAATTGAAGGGGACAAGTGGAAAAACCCCAGGGAAATCTGATTTCTGGGCCTGATTTCCCCAAAATCAGCGTTTCCCTGAGGTGGGAGCGGGGGAAGGTTTTGGGGTCGCAGGAGAGGGGCCCTGGTAGAAGTCACACACAGCCCCAGTGACCCCCAGCACTTCTGGGGGATTCCTTTGCTTTTCTGTGCAAATAATTGCAAATTAAATAAGCACAGTTTGTATCCCAGCACTTTTCCAGCATTAAGGAGGAGCTGGCAAGGGGGTGTTTATTTTAACAGGCATTTTTGCAATGCCAGCTCAGGGACAGGGGAGGCCAAAAGGCCCCTCCCAAAAATCTGCTGTGGATTTGAGGGGTCAGGAGCCAGGAAATGTGGGCAAAGCCACCTCAGCCACTCTGCTGACCCCATCACTGGTGGCCGTGGCTTGTTGGGACACCTCATTTGAAGGATGCACCAATTTTAATGTAGATTTTTTTACCCTGAAGCAAAATTAATTTGATGTGAATATTTTGCCCTGACTGCTCCGTGCTCAGCCTGGCTGCAGCCCCAGTTTTACTTTTGCTTGAAGGAGATTTTTTCCCTTTTAACTCATTGGCAGCACCTGCTGCAGCTCTGGGGCAGCAGGGCTCCCTTTGCTCCTGGCTCCAGACTTTGCTTTTCCTTTGGAGCCTCCTCCCCTGGGCTCTGCTGAAGATGCAAAGATCCTTCCATCCCTCCTTGGCTTTTTCCCAGGGATTTTGGCATCTCTGGGGCGTCCCCATGGTCCTGGGGCTGTCCCAGGGAGTGGCACCATGGTTGGATGCTGGATCTGGGTGAGGTGTGGAGGAATCCCACAGCATTTCCCACTCCTCCCTGTGGCTGCAGGGAGGGTTCCAGGGCAAAGCCCTCATTCCAGAGGGCTGGAGGAGAAGCCACTCTCCTTCCATGCATGGAGCATCCCTGCTCCTTCCTTCTCCATGAAACATCCCTGCTCCTTTCTTCTCCATGAAACATCCCTTCTCTCCTTCCTTCTCCATGAAACATCCCTGCTCCTCTTCCTTCTCCATTGGACATCCCTTCTCCTTTCCTTCTCCATGGGACATCCCTGCTCCTTTCCTTCCCCGTGGGATGTCCCTGCTCCTTTTCCTCATGAGACATCCCTTTTCCCCTTCCTTCCTCTGCTCCTTTCCTTCTCCATGAAACATCCCTGCTCCCTTCTCTGTGGGACATCTCTGCTCTCTTTCCATGCATGGAGCATCCCTGTTCCTCTTCCTTCTCCAAATCACATCCCTGCTCCCTTTCCTTCCCCATAGGACATCCCTGCTCCTTTCCTTCTCCATGGGACATCCCTGCTCCCCTTCCTTCCCCATGAAACATTCCTGCTCCTTTCCTTCCCCATGGGATGTCCCTGCTCCTTTTCCTCATGGGACATCCCTTCTCCCCTTCCTTCCCCTGCTCCTTTCCTTCTCCTTCTCCCCTTCCTTCCCCTGCTCCTTTCCTTCTCCCTCCAAGCCCCCAGTGAAGGTCAGGGACCCTCAGGCCCATGTGGAGCCCCCGTGGGTCTGCTCTGAGCTGCAGGATGGGGTGTGAGGGCCCTTTTTGGGGCTCTGCCCTCGCTCACAGCTAGGGGGGCACTGGGGGATGGGGTCCCTCACTGCAGGAGAGGCAGCTGATGGTTTGGGGGGCCCTGCTGGGGTCAGGCCAGGGGAGCAGCACACGGGGCTGTCCCTGCTCCCGAGGCTCTCCTGCTCCAGGGCTCCCAGGGAGGGGACAGGGAGGGCTCAGACCCAGCTCTGGGGGTCACAGGGCACTGCAAACCCTCTGCACACCGAGCTGAGGAGCTGTCCTGGCTCATGCTGCACAGGGGGTGTTGGAAAAGCACCCAAAGGCAGCACCTGGGCTGTCCTGGGTGAGCAAACCACACAATTACCCTGGATACTGGAGCTGATCTGGCTTCTCTTTATAGACTCCTTCCCTCTCTTTGTGCTGCTGTGACCTCCTCTGAGGAGGAAATGTGAGCGAGGCTGATGGTTATCCTGCAGCCCAGGTAAGAGTTATAAAATCCCTCTAAATGTGGAATTTCACCCCACGTCTCATTTCTGAGCCTTTGCCAGAACTGGAAGAAATATTACTTTATCTCCCTGCTGGCACAGAATATTCCCTTGTCTGCTGAAGGAGCTCCCTTATCACCCTTTTAATTTCCTTTCTGCTGCTCCAAGCAGGATGAAAAGCCTCTGCTGCTGCCACTGCAGGAAGGGCAAGGCCTCCATGTCCTGGCTGTGAGAGAGAGAACCAGCCTGGGGTTCACGTTTAAGGCTGCAGGAGGGATGGCAGTGATGAGGGGACAGGAGCTGGTGCCAGGGGAGGTCAGGCTCAGCCTCCCTGTCCCTTCCTCAGCCCAGAAATGGCCTCAATGCCCAGAAAAATCAAATATTGCTGGGTGCTGCCTGTGGGAAAAGTGTGCTTCACCTGGGAAGGGGAGGTTGGACAAGCTCAGCCCCACACTTGAGTTTTTGCTCCTTTCTCCTTTTAATCTCTGTTTAAGCAGTGTGAGAGTCATTACAGAGGGCTCAGCCCCTCGGGACTGGGTTCAGGATCTGCTGGGGCTCCCTCTTTGCTGGTGGCACTGGTGACACACACGAGGTCTTGCTGGCGGTCCCTGTGTGCCACAGGGGGGACAGCACCCGGCCAGGGAGGGACACCTGCGTCACCTCTGAGCATCACAGGGACCCTGTGGTGTTCACAGGGGTCCCAGGATGAGGGAAGAGATGAGAATGTGACTCCATGTTTCAGAAGGCTGATTTATTATTTTATTATATATATTATATTAAAAGAGAACGATACATTAAAACTCTACTAAAAGAATAGAAGAAAGGATTTCATCAGAAGGCATGCAAGGAATAGAAAGGAATGGAATGATAACAAAGGCTTGTGACTGACCAGACAGTCCGAGCCAGCTGGACTGTGATTGGCCATTAATTAGAAACAACCACACGAGACCAATCACAGATGCACCTGTGGCATTCCACAGCAGCAGATAACCATTGTTTACATTTTGTTCCTGAGGCCTCTCAGCTTCTCAGGAGGAAAAATCCTCAGGAAAGGATTTTTCATAAAACATGTCTGTGACAGGACCCAGCAGCCCCCACAGCACGGAAATGCCCCCATGCCCAGGAGGTTTTTAATCCAAAAGTGCCCTCCAGCCCTCTGGGATGGGTGGGGGAGTGGAAGGAAGGAAGTTCAGGCATGAGGAGAGTCCCCAGCACCCTGCTCAGCCCCAGCAAAGGTGGGGTTTGTGGAGCTGCTCCTCTCCCTCCTTGCTCCTGGGGGCTCAAGGTCCCAGACCTGCCCTGGGGGTTGCCAGTGTGTTGGGAAGGATGAAAGTTTGACAAGAAGGTCTCACAGATATGTGTGCTTGGCAGAAAGATTTTTAAATGTTGAGTCTGATAAAGGAATAGAGATGGAAGCGAGTTTTGATATAGAAGAAAAGAATTGCTGAGCCAGTCTCACTGGCTAACCAAGGAGGCAAAGGGTGTGTTAGTTAGAAGGGGTTTTTGTGGCTTAGAGCAAAGGATAAACCCACCCCAAACAAGAAGATGTTTTTACCAAGCAGAAAGAGAGCACAGGCAAACAATCAGCAAAGTTGCAAGTAGAGAAAAGGTCTCAGAATTTTCCACTGCAAGAAAACTGAAAAACAACTTCTAGCTTAAACTGTAACGTACTGACTTCTAGTGATTGGAGAACAGTAACATGAATATGATAATTACAGTAGTTATGATAGGCTATAGGTAATAGTTAAGGTATAGTTTGGTTCTGCTGTATTAAGATGCTCAGCAAAGAAAAGTCTATAATGCATTGTAACCAAAGCCAAAGGGTCTCCAGGCTGCCTGCAGCTGGAGCTGACAGCTGTGGGCACAGCTCTGTCACCCACCACCCTGGGCTGCTGTGACACCTTGGATACAATAAACTGCATTTTGGATACAATAAACTGCATTTTGGATACAATGAACTGCATTTTGGATACAATGACCTGCATTTTGAAGAGCCCCTGGAGTCCCAGATCTCTCATTCAGGCTCTTACACCAGTGAAGCCACCCGAGCCTGGCGTTGAGCTGGGGTTAAATTCCCCACTACAAAGTGTCCCAACTGACCCTGGGAGCAGGCCCTTGGCAAGGCCAGGCTTTGTTTAAGCCCCTGGAGCTCTGCACTCTGCCAAGGATGACAGGAGATGACGTTAGGAAGGGCTGGTGTTGAGCAGGGAGCCATTTGCCATTTGCTGCTGCAGGTCTGTGACTGCAGGAACAGACAGTGCTGCACACGTGGATCCTCCCTGGGCCTCCCACGGGGGTTGGCAAAAGCCACAGAATTCCTGAGAGCCCAGCAGAGCCTTTGGGATGAGTTAAGGTCCAGGGAGCTGTGGGCATGGCAAAGGTTGCATTCTGCATTTGGGATGTTTTTCCTTCCCCAAGGGAAGGGGGCATAGGGGAAGTGTCACCCCCTGATCCTCTTTTCAGGCCAATTTACTGTCACCTTGATTTTTTAAGATTTTCTAAGCCTTCTGATGTTTACATTCTTGTAACGAACTTTCTCACACACTTTCTGTAAATAACTTATTGGTTTGCATTCTTTTATGGAGGAGGAGAAATTTGATGGACTGTTAGTTTGTCCAGTGTCATTGGAGAGGTGGCACTGTCACCCTCCAATCCACTGTCACTTCTGGAAATCTATAAATGTTAGAGTCAGAAATTAAAAAGTCTCTTTTTACCTTGAAAGAGCAGCATGTCCATTTGTGTTATTTTGTGTCCTACAGTGACAATTTACCCCATTTCCAGCCCCCCTTCCAGGCCATAACCCCCCAGTGCTGGGGGCTGGGCCTGACCTGGGCTCTGCCGTGTGCACAAAGGCTTTGGGAGATGCTCTGTAACCAAATAAGCTGGAGCAGAGGTAAAATGAGGATTTTTGGTGTTGATCAGATAGCAAACAAAACCATTTTGGGGCTGGATTTTTTCCCTTCTGCGGGTTTGCTTTTTGCTCTGCGCTCATCCCTTGGGAGCCTGGGAATGTGGAGCCCACTGAGAGGAGGATGGAAAGCACCTGGATATGGAGAGCTTCCCCTCTGGAGGAGCCTCCATCTGTGTGCTCGGAATGAGGCTGATTTAAATGGTGATTTATTTGTCTGCAACGTGCAATAAGCTCAGGAAAAAAAACCCCTCAGCAATCCTGGTTTGAAAAGCAAGAAATCATTGAGGTTTTTCTCCCTCCTTTCAGAAGATACAGAGGCAATGAAACAGCAGTGATGGGTGAATAATAAAACCCCTCTGTGGAGCTCACTGGTGCTAGATAAAGTATAAAACCCCACTGATGCAGGGCTCAGGGTGAGCAGAAAATATTCTACCTGAGCAGCAGCAATTAGTGCACTTGGCTTTGCCTTTGTTGTGCTCTGTAAATACAATTCTGAGCAGCAAATAAGCAGATAAGCTTTACCCAGACATAATAAGACAAATATCCTTTTCTCCTACCTCTGCTGGGAAGAGAATTTCTCTCTGGTTGTGCAGCTGTTGGGGGAAAATAGCTGGAATAAATTGCTTGGGAGTTTGTGAGCAGCAAACACGGCCTGCACCATTAGCAAAGTGACTTTATAAATGAATAAAAGGGGAATGGGGAGAATATTCTCATCTAGATCATGAAAATCCCTTTGACACAGGCTTGAGCTGGAAGAAGTTGGGGAATTTCTGTGGCATTTTGTTCTCCTGATGCCTGAACTTCCCTCCTGCTGCAGGGAGCTGCTTTTCTGCCCTGGGGTTGAGAGGAATGGGGGATTTGTCTTTCCAAACCAGCTGTGGGGCTGCTGGGAGACAAAACCAGCACTGGGAGATAAAAGAAACAATGGGAAGGATTCCGCTGATTGATGAATGGAAAAAGATATTTGCTTTTACAAATAAACTTTAGGTTTGCTGATAAATGAAATTGGACATTGAAAGATGAAAGAAACAATGGGGAAGAAAAACCCCTAAATTCCATAAGAATTAAAAATTAAAAGGGAGGGTTATACATTAGAGGGAAATCTTTGGGATCAGGTGTTTTGGGAAGTCTGAACCTCTCAAGTCCCTCAGCCAATGGGGAAAGAGAGAAGGGAAATGTGTCTGGGAAATTGGGATAAAAAGGAGGCTGCATCCTCCAAAAATGTGAGAGACCCCAGGGGAATGCCCCATGGCCTCTGCCTTTATTGGAACAAAGTAAAAGGACTCCTCTGTCTCCTTTTTGGACATAAACCTCTGGTGTTTGTGGATTCATTTTCCTGACAGTGCAAACCCCTGGAGCTCTGTGGGGAGCAGGAGGGCTCAGAAACCCGCAGGGATTTGATGCTCAGCGCCGGCACCCAGAGTGTGCCCAGGGGCCGGGGGGAAAGGCCAGGATGATGGATTTCAGTGGGAGGCAAAAGCGAATTCAGGCAGCTTGGCGCTGATGCAGCCTGTGCCTGAGCTCTCCCCGCCCTTCATTTGGGTGTAAATGGTCGGCCTGGACTCAATTGGTGTTCAATTGCTCACAGGGAGACACGGGTGTGCCCTGCCCTGCTCTGTCCTGCCCTGCCCCTGGGATGGACCTGGGTGTACCTGGGTGTACCTGGGTGTACCTGGGATAGACCTGGGTGTACCTGGGATAGACCTGGGTGTACCTGGGATAGACCCGGGTGTACCTGGGATAGACCTGGGTGTACCTGGGATAGACCTGGGTGTACCTGGGATAGACCCGGGTGTACCTGGGATAGACCTGGGTGTACCTGGGATAGACCTGGGATGGACCTGGGTGTACCTGGGATAGACCTGGGATAGATCTGGGTGTACCTGGGTGTACCTGGGATGGACCTGGGATGGACCTGGGTGTACCTGGGTGTACCTAGGATGGACCTGGGTGTACCTGGGTGGACCTGGGTGTACTTGGGATGGACCTGGGATGGACCGGGGTGTACCTGGGATGGACCTGGGATAGACCTGGGTGTACCTGGGTGTACCTGGGATGCTCAATGCCCTCCCAGCCGCTGTGCTGGGCCCTCCTGCACCACAGGGCTCCCTGAAGTGCCATCAGAGCTGAGCCATCTCCTCAAACAGCATCCTCTGCCTTGGGGCCTGATGTTTTCAGCGTTTCTCTGTGCAAAGCTTTGCCTTTAATAATCTGGAGCGCCTCACAATGAGGGTTGTTGTGTCCACAGCCCTGGCAGGTGACAGCCCCTGTGGCTGGCATTGCACCTCTGCTCTTTGCCAACCCTGTGCTGTTGCAGGAAGGGGCTGTTTGCTGTCTCTGTGTTTGTCCTTTGAGTGGAAACATCCCCTGAGGGGAAAATCTGCCGTGGTTTGGGTGGTGTCTGGAGCTCAAGGTCTACTGGCCTAAGCAAAATCAGCTTTTCCCAGTTATTTGCAAGGCTTCCATAATTCTACACAAATTATGGGCACAAAAAAAGCCACACAAGGGCTGTGTGGGTTGGTTAAGCTTTGGGAGGCTCGGGCTGGAGCTCAGGGCAAGGTTCTTCCCCCAGAGGGTGCTGGCACTGCCCAGGCTGCCCAGGGAATGGGCACGGCCCCGAGGCTGCCAGAGCTCCAGGAGCCTTTGGACAGCGCTGCCAGGGATGGACAGGGTGGGGTTGTGGGGGGGCTGGGCAGGGACAGGGGTGGATTTGATGATCCTGGTGTAGCCACATTTCTCTTCATAGAGAAAAGCAAGGCACGACTTCCCAAGAATATTTCAGAGAATGTGAGTCTCAGAAATATTCTTGGCAAGCCTTGCTTTTCTCTGTGAAGAGAAATGTGGCTACATCCTGGTGGGTCCCTCCCAGCTGAGGGTATTCTGTGGTTCTGCCAGATCAGGTGTTCCTGGATGTGCAGTGGGAAGGGAGGTGCAGTGTTGGGGAAGATGAAACAGGAAAGCCTTATAAATATGATTGTCTGGCAAAAGATTTTGAGAATATAGAAACTATAAGAGACATTGAAATGAAAGCAGCTTTGAGATACCTCAGTTACTGAACAACTGGAAAACAATGGTGTGGCTGGCTGAAGGTAATCCCCTTTTGATGGAACAACACCCTCTGCTTGCAGACAGGCCCAAGGGTCAGAGCAGACCCTGCCAGCTTGGCAGAAGGGGCCCAAAGAGGAGTTTTTAGGGTTTAAAATGTAGCACAGTATGGTAATGTAATGATTCTTATGGGCTGTATGTAAATGCTGTAGGATTTGTATCTTGTACTAGATTGGTTAGTGAGAATCAGAATATTCAACTCAGAAGAAGATTTATTGTATTGTAACGGGAACCTTGATCTCTTACTCTCTCACCCTCTCATCCTCTCTCATCCTCTCTCCCCCTCTCTTCTCTCAGCCTGCTCTGAGCTGTGGCTGGCAGCTCCCAGCAGGGCCCTGCACCCAGGCCCTTTGCAATAAACCCCAAGTTCCAGCCCTGGCTGCAGAGATCTCTCATCTCTGTCACCCCCCGATGCTCTGACACTGCAGCTGCCCAGGAGCTCCTGTGCTGATCCTCCCCCAGCTGGGTTCCCTGGCTGATCCCATCTCACCCCACAGCACTGAAGGAATCTCCCCCTGCCATTCCTGGCTCCTGCTGGTGCTGGGCAGAGCAGGGGGACACAAAGGGGTCCCTGAGAGCCCCCCCTGCCACACCCCAACTAAAACATTTCTCTGGACCAACAGTTTTGCTGCATATTGGATTCTGTTAAAGGAATTCAATTTGGAGAACGCCACACCAGGCAGAGGAGGAGGAGAAGGGCAAAACATTATGGCTAAATAATTCCAATTAACCATTCCAGACCTTTCTGGCTAATTCAGTTGGAGTAAGTGTTGCCTGGTGTAGGGATCTGCAGGGCTGAGATCCTCCCACAGCTCCAGGGAATGTCTGGGATGCTGAGGGCTGGGCTGGACCTGACGAGAGCCTGGTTTGATGTGATTGAGCTTTACTTCTTGAAACAGAACAGAGAAGGAAGAGTCTGGACTGTGAAGCAGAGCTCGGGTACCTCTCCTGCAGCCACTTCTCTTGGCACATAAAATGATTTCCAGGCTAATTCCTAAATCAGTGTAAACATCAAAGCAGAGCCTGGAATGGGGCAAATGATCCAGCTCAGCTCTGCTGTGGAAAAACAACCCAGATCCCAAAGTGAAGCTTTACCAGAAGGCTGGAGATCAGCCCTGTGCTTCAAAGCCAGACATTTGTGGTGGAGAAACTTAATTTCACCCTTCAGGTTCTTGATTATTTTTCTTTGACTTTCTAAGTAGCTGCCCCTGGTATTGAGACCAAGTGCCAGGCTCTTTGCTTTCTCCAGCTGCTTCTCAGGGCCATGCCCCGATTTGGATCACAGGAATATTTACTCATCACTGAGAGCTAAAAATTCCTGAGATTTCAGCTCAAAATCAAAGGAAGCTCAAGCACGTGGAGGTTTGGGAAATGCTTTGCAGCTCTGACCAGCCTGTGTGGGTTTCACCCTCCCCAAATCTCTGCCAGAATCACAGAATGTCCTGAGCTGGAAGGGCCCCACAGGGATCACCAAAGTCCAGCTCCTGGCCCTGCACAGAGCAGCCCCACAAATCCCTCCCTGTTCCTGCAGGGAACATCTTCCCTGAGCTTCTAAACCATTCTCATTCCTTCAGTCCCCTCCTGTGACAGCCCAAAAAAGTGACAATAAAGACTCAAAAGTTGTTGTGGGTTTGGTTTTTTTCCTCTCCCCCAAATGTTTTAGTAACTCCTCATGCCTCTTGTGTGAAAACATCTTCTGTCTGGTTGTTTTCTTCCTGGTTGAAAAATCTTAATTTTCATTATGAAATCTTTGGGTCACAGCCCCTGTGTCTGTGTAAGTTCATGAGGTTTATGGTCACTGATTCAAAAACCTCTGAAGGTAAAATCCCAAATCTTTTGGTGCCCTCTGGTTTTCAGGATCATGGAAAACACTGTTTTTCTGCTTGATTTATCATCTTCTCCTCTTTGCCATTCTTCTGTGTTTTTATTCTCTAATTTGCTATTTTTCTCTCCCCTCTCCCTCCTGAGGCTTCTCCCCTCTCTGGGTCTCTGGGGAGAAACACAAAAATCTTGGATTTTCTCTGAGCAGCAAAGGCAGCTCCCACCCAGGGCGACCCAGCCTGGAGCTGCTCAGGCTCTGCTGGGGCTCAGGGCTTAAAAACAAATAATTTTGTCTTTGTTGCTGCTGTTTAACAGCAAGAAAAGATCATCAAGAGTGCCATTAGCTGGGGGGTTTTGCTGTTTTGGGACCTCCAGCTCCCCACATATGGGGGAACCCAGAATTTGGTTTCTTTAGGGGTTCTGCAGAGGCTTTTTCCCCTCCTTCTCTTTGCAAAGTAGCTGAGCTCTTGATGTTGGTTCATGAATCTTCGCTCTGCTGGAGAGATGCAGGTCTGGAAGCTGTCAAGGAGCCTCTTTTATGAGCACTTGAAAGCAAAAAAAAAAAACCATAAAGAAATGGGTGCTTGAAGAGTAGATGGGACTAATGAAGCTTTTTTATCTCGGCAATTTGTGTCTACACAGAGTGGGGCAAGGGGAATCCTACAGAGTGTTGCAAACCCATGTAGGGCAAGGCAGTTAATAGGATGAAAATGAAATCAATATCCAGGGCTTAATTAAGAAGCTGTTTTTATTCACAGCCCAGGAAAAATCCCCCCCACTCCCCAGATCAGAGGTGCCAAACACTTGCTGGATTGCAGCCTCGCATGGGCTGTGTCCTGCAGGTCCCTGACAGCACAAGGGGCTTGGCAGAGGTTATTTCTGGCTGTTCCTTCTGGAAATAACAAGAGGAGAAGGCAACAAGGGAAGAAACAAAGATGCAGCCCAATGGCTTCAAACTGAGAGAGAGTAAATTCAGCTGGATATGAGGAAAAATCCTTCTGGGAGGGTGGGCAGGCCCTGGCACAGGGTGCCCAGAGCAGCTGTGGCTGCCCCTGGATCCCTGGCAGTGCCCAAGGCCAGGCTGGGCAAGGCTGGAGCAGCCTGGGACAGTGGGAGGTGTCCCTGCCATTGCAGGGGTGGTGTGGGATGAATTTTTAGGTCCCTTCCATCCCATTTTGTCATTCCATGATCCCATGATATTTGGGATCAGTCCCAAACCCCAATCACTTCCTGAGCAGGGCCTTGTACAGCCAAGGTGGGATGAGAGGGAGCAACCCCTGGGAAGGACTGAGCTCTTTTGCTTTCGTGCCTCTTGCAGAGCCAGCCTGATGTGTTTATTTCTCAGTGAAGTGAGAAATGCAGCTGTTCCCAAGAACTAATCCTCTCATAAACTTCTGAAATAGGAACAGTACAGACCCACTAAAGAGAAATATTCTAAGCAGTGACTGGGCTGCTCAGATATTGGGTGTTACTGAATGCCTCAGGACTACAGCAAGCAACCAATTTCTGATTACAACACTGATGTGTTGCTGTTGTTATTGCTGTTCTGGTCACCTATAAAATGAACAAGGCACTTGGAAATGTTCAGAACTGGAGGGATGAGGACCACAGGCAGTGTGAGCATGGGCTGGACCGGCTGTTTGCAGGGGAGGCTGCTGGAGCTGGCAGTAAATGGAAGAGCAGAACTGTTCACAAATATCCCACAGGGCTGTCCCCCATGCCAGCAGGGGGGTGACACCTCAGTGTGGGCAAAATGGTCAATTCCTTTCAGATTTCCTCTTCCCATGCAGGGTAGATCAGTCTCAGGGGTGTTTGCTGGTTTGTATGGGATTGGTTTCATTGGTGACTGCCCCACTTGGAGCCCTTTGCTGCTGCTGGGATTCAATTCACGCTGCTCCCGGCTCTGCCTGCTTTTGGGAGCCGCCTTTCCTGCAAGGTGAGCTGCTCCCTGGCCAGCACAATCAGCCTGTGTGGCTCTGGCTGCCTGTTCCATGCTGTGCTCCCTTTTCCTGCCCTGCTTGTGCTGTGCTCATTGGGCTCACCTGGGCTGTGCCCCCCAAACCCTGCCTGAGGGGCTCTTTGGGAGCAGGGAGTGATCCTGGCAGCTTTGGGAGCACCAGGATGGTCCCTTCCCCTTTGTCCCCTCTCAGCTCAGCCCCCAAAACCAACGGGGACTTGTCAGGGGTGGTTGAGGACAGTGCCACGACCTTGCTGCCCGTGCAGGAGGTGCCAGCAGCTGTGCTCAGCTCCCCAGATCTGAGCAGGAGATTGCTCCTGCAGGAGCTGCCGTGGCTCTGAACTCTGTCCTTGCTGCTCTAAGTTGTAAAGAACTCACTCTGCTCCCACCAAACCCTTCTGGTGATTGACTGACCCCTGCTCCTGGTGGTTTTGGCCTTCATTCCTCTCTGGATAAATGGCCCACGGGGTGGTGGCAGTGCTGGGAGCTGAGCAATTCTCATTTCCATTCCATCCCTCTAATGCTCCCATTCCAGGAGAGGATGTCGAGTGCCTTCTGAAATCCCCTGGCAGGGAAGCTGTCCCTCCCCTGAAGAACTGGGAGCTGTAATTAGTGTGTTTAACTGCCAGAGATGCCAGGGCTGCAGATCCTGGCTGTACATCTGGATTTCTCCAAGGAACAGCAAACACCATCCCTCGACAGGAGGGACAGGCAAAATTCCAACCTGGGGAGAGGAGCAGCCCTGCCTGCAACCAAAGCTCACTGGAGGAATATTTGATCTGAGGATCACAGAGGTTTCTTGGATCTTCAAGAAAACATCAGACTGGGCATGAAAGGCAGAGAGAAAGTGCCCGTGCTGGATGGGCTCCTGCCCAGCTGGGCCAGCAGCACCAGCTCTCCCTGCATTTTCCAGGTTTCTTCCTCCAGGAAAAGTCCAAGTCCAGCAGATTGAGATGGGGAAACTGCCAAGGAGAGAGGCAGAGGCTGTGGGTGCAGCATTCACATTCTCTGAACAGAGATCAATTCTCTCTCTTAAGTTTTTTCCTAGAGAAGCACAGAGAGAAAACAATTTTTATCTCTGCTTGCTGCTCCTAGTGTTTTACACATGTAAAATGTGTTAAAAAAATTATTTACCTAAAAAAATTTAGTTATTAAATTCTAGTAGAAATTACTTATGTTAATTAACCTATCAAGTCCAAACGGTGTAGGTTTTCAGTCTACAGTCACAAGTTTTTCAGTTAGTAGTAAATATAATTAATATAATATAATATAATATAATATAATATAATATAATATAATATAATATAATATAATATAATATAATATAATATAATATAATATAATATAATATAATATAATATAATATAATATAATATCTCTCTTTAATATAGTTATAATGTAATATAGTATTGTTTTAATAAAACAAGTGTTCAATATTCTAAATCAATACAATCAGAGGCAATCATTTCCCAGATGTTGGGGTCACCTTGTTTTTCAATATGTGGGGTTTGGAAATTTTTTTTTATTCAGACCATAATAGAGTTTTTTGTTATTTTACGACCGTGGAGAATTTCTGCAATTGCAGAAAACCAAGAGATGGCACAGGAGAAATAATCGAATGGAATTTGCTTTGCAATGAAAATAATAATGCAAGCATGGACTTGAATTGAACTTTTAAAAATGCATGTGACCTCCCTTTGGAATCCCACAGGTTTTCTGGATTACATTCATTTTTGTCTTGCAAAACCTGCAGTCAGATGTAAGAAACCTTGCAGCTCCAGGACTTGGGTGCCTCTTGCTGAGGTGCTTGTGGGAATCCCCCAGGGCTGCAAACACTTCCTAAAGCTTTGCCTCAGATTTTAAAGATGGAAATGCTTCAGGGTGAAGCGTTTCAGGGTGAATATTAGTGAAAGGCTCCCAGATCCCTTCAAGGCCCCTCTCTGACCACTGGGCTCCACTTGCTGCCAAAGCTGAGACAAGAAAATGGCTCTCCTGGTCCTAAATCTGCTTTCCTTCACTTTATTTATTGTTTTTAACCCCAGTTCTTGTGCTGTGAAATTGTCAGCTGTGGTTTCTTCCTCTAATTTCCCATTTTCTGGCATTGCTGGACCTCTCCTGCCGCACTCCCTGCAAAAATCTTGCTCAGCTCTGCTGCTTTTGGGCAGTTTTTCCCTCCTTTTGGGGCCAGCCTGTGCAGCTGGGGCACAGGCAGCTGTACCCAGCGAGGCTGGAAACACCAACTCTTCATCCATCTGAAGAAATAAATGTTTGATGGTGGCGTGTGCTCTGCTTGCTGATTAAAATGATTTTCTCAGCAACAGAAGCTCTCGGTGTCTCCTCTGATGCGAGGAGGAATAATTAAGCCCTCTCAGTAATGCAGATAAATAATGCCTTCGGAGAGCCCCGAGTGCACCATAAATCAGCAGCTCCTGAGGTGCCACCTCCCCGTGTCCCCGTGCTGGGGGTGGCAGCAGGCTCTGCTCACCTGCTGGCCCCCAGTGCCACCTGTGGTGGCCCTGCCTGAGGCTCTGCTGGTGCCCCAGTGTCCCCAGGGCCTGCTTGGCACCCAGCAGGGGTTGATGGAAGATGTTCAGGGGGATTTGGGGCTGTCCCTCCTCCAAACAGCCCTGCCATGGGGAGTGCTGCCAGCCCTCTGTCAGCTCTGAGGGGAAACCTGGCCTGGCCTGGCAGAATCCAGGTAATGAACACATAAATACACATTTACATATATATAATGTATATATGTAATATATATACTATAGTTGTATAATATATAGTAAAGATACTATAGACGTATAATATATAATATTTGTAATATATAAAAATAGATATTATATAGATAAGTATATATTTATATTATATATTATATATAATATACAAACATATATAATATATAATAATATATATTATTTATATTATTATATATTATATATGTTATTATAATATATATTATAATAATATATAATAGTATATATTATATATAATTATATATAATATATAATTATTATATATTATAATAATATTATAATATATATTATATATTATTATATATAATATAATATAATATAATATAATATAATATAATATAATATAATATAATATAATATAATATAATATAATATAATATAATATAATATAAATAATATTTATTTTTATATATTAATATATATAATATTATATATTTTATGTATGTGTGTGTGTAAATAGCAACATTTCAGTTTTTTTCTTTAATTTTGTTATTGTTTGAGCTTTGGGAGCCAAGTCTGAGCATGTACTTTGTATAAGGGAAGAGATAAGTGCCTAAAAAAAAGATTATCTGGGGAAAACTGAGGGAAATATGAAGAAAGGTGCAACTTTACCACCCAGCAGGGCATGGCTGTGCATTCTGAACTGTTCTTATAGTGCTAATTTATTGAATCTTAATTTATTTGCTCTCTGCTTGAGGTTGTTCTCAGGTTTTCTGGGTCAGAGGAGGTGATGGTGCCTCTGCTTCAGAGCATCAGGAGCTCCTGGCAGGGCGCATGGTGGAGGAAGGGAAATGCCTCATCCCTGAGTGTCCCTGTGATGGATTCTCCTGGGCTGGGGAAGGTTTGGGGGGTCCAGGCATCAACAGAGGAGGGGGTTTAACAATGGAGGAAAAATTTTTGCTGGAAACTTGGTGTACAGATTTGGGTGGGGATGTTCACATGCCCTCCCTGCCCAGCTGCTGCCTAAATTTGGGGTTCTCTCAAGACTTGAAGGCACGAAGTTTCCACCAGAAATTTCCCTCCTGGAGGAGGAGCTCAGGGTGAGCAGTGGGTGCCCTGCTCCTGCTCCTGCTCCTGCTCCTGCTCCTGCTCCTACTCCTGCTCCTGCCCCTGCCCCTGCTCCTGCTCCTGCCTGACCCGGGGCCGGGGGGAATGGGCAGAAAGGCAGCAAATCCCGCTATGGACACCCGGAGGGGCCGCGTGTGGCCGTGCCCAGGGCGGCAGAGCTGGCAGCTCCTCGCTCCAGCGCCACTCCCGGGCCGTGTCCCGCTCCCGATGGAGCCAGAGCCGCGCTGGCAGCGCGGATGCCCCCGGTGCCCCCAAGAGCCGCTGTCCCCCGCCTGGGGGGACACCTCCAGTGGCGATTTCCCTTGCAAGTAATTGCACTTTCAAAGTCTGAGACAGAAAGCTGCCTCCTCGTCGAGGCTGCCCTGCTGTGTGCCCGGGTGAGCGCGGGCAGAGCCGCGGGTGACATTCAGGGTGGCACCGAGGGAAGCCACCCCCGGCCGGGGATGTGGCAGGGTGGCACCCCCTGCCCCTGCCCCACCGCCCCGAGTGGGGTGAGCGGAGTTTCAGTTCTGCCCGTGCCGGAGCAGAGGGCGCTGGAGCCCCAGAAAACTCCCGAGGATGCGGCTCCAGAGCGGCTCCAGAGCCAGCGGCTCCCGCCGCTCCCAGGGCTGCGGGGAGGATGCTGCGGGATGCAGGCGCTCCTTGAGCTTGGGCCGGGATGGGCAGCGCTCCCCCCTGGCCAGGGCTGGCTCTCAGGGCGGTCCCTGTCCCAGGGGTGCCCATCTCGGAGGTTGGGCATGATGATTTTCCTCCGAGGTATTTCCCCGTCCTCTCCCGGCAGCTCCGCGCAGCCCGAGGAGTCCGGAGCCTCGCTGGGTTTCTCTCCCTCGGCCACCAGCTCAGGGCAGCGTGGGCTCCCGGCCCTCCACGGGACCTCTTGGGCTCCCAGAATCTTTTCCTTGGCATCCTGAAAGGGAAAAGCCCCTTAAAATGCGGGTGATCACTTGCTTGTGTATTTGGGATGGACACTAATTAGTACCCTCTTAGCCCTTCCTTGCTGGCTCTCTAACTCGTATAAATTCCTCACATTGTTCATTTAGCACTTCACTGCGGTGATCTTGGTCCATTGACAATTTCCCCCCCAGTTCCGGCATCCTGGGAGCTGATTTTGGGGCTTTCCCATGTCTGCGTTTGGTTGTGCTCTGCTTCCCCCCGGTACCTTGGTAAGACAGTAGGAAATGGTCTCAAGTTGCTCCAGGGGAAGTTCAGGTTGGATATGAGGGAAAATTGCTTCTCTGGAAGGGTGTCAAGGTCTGGAATAGGCTGCCCAGGGAGGTAGTGAAGGCACAATCCCCGCAGGGATTTAAAATCCTGTGGATGTGGCACTTGGGGACATGGTGGCCTTGGCAGTCCTGGGTGGACTCGGTGACTTTAGAGGCATTTTCCAACCTAAAATTTCTGCGATTCTATTTCCTGAGGAGCTCTGACTCCTCCACACGCTCCCGTTGGTATCGAGTGAAATCGTGGCTCCCGCCTGAGCCTCGGGCTGCAGCTGGCGCTGGTTCCATGGCACTGCCAGGGCTGGCACTCCTCAGGTGTCCCTGGGGCTGCAGCTGGCAGACAGAGCCTGGCAGGCTGCGGGGCTGCAGGCAGGGGGAAGAGCAGCTCCCCGAGTTCAGCCAAGGCGGGGCAGGTCTTCCGGTGCCCGGGGCGGGCCCTGTGCCCGCCCTGTGCCCTGTGCGCTGTGCCTGTGCCCTGTGCGCTGTGCCCTGTGAGCTGTGCCCTGTGCCCTGTGCGCTGTGCCCTGTGCCCTGTGCCCTGTGGCGCTGTGAGCTGTGCCCTGTGCCCTGTGCGCTGTGCCCTGTGCCCTGTGCCCTGTGCCCTGTGCGCTGTGCCCTGTGCCCTGTGCCCTGTGCCCTGTGCGCTGTGTCCTGTGCGCTGTGCCCTGTGAGCTGTGCCCTGTGCCCTGTGCGCTGTGCCCTGTGCCCTGTGCCCTGTGCCCTGTGCGCTGTGCCCTGTGAGCTGTGCCCTGTGCCCTGTGCCCTGTGCGCTGTGCGCTGTGTCCTGTGCCCTGTGCGCTGTGCCCTGTGCTCTGTGCGCTGTGAGCTGTGCCCTGTGCCCTGTGCCCTGTGCGCTGTGCCCTGTGCCCTGTGCCCTGTGCGCTGTGCCCTGTGCGCTGTGCCCTGTGTCCTGTGCCCTGTGAGCTGTGCCCTGTGCCCTGTGCGCTGTGCCCTGTGTCCTGTGCCCTGTGGCGCCCTGTGCGCTGTGCCCTGTGCCCTGTGCGCTGTGCCCTGTGCCCTGTGCGCTGTGCCCTGTGCCCTGTGCGCCTGTCGCTGTGCACTGTGCCCTGTGAGCTGTGCCCTGTGCCCTGTGCCCCGTGCCCTGTGCCCTGTGAGCTGTGCCCTGTGCCCTGTGCGCTGTGCCCTGTGCGCTGTGCACTGTGCCCTGTGCCCTGTGCCCTGTGCCCTGTGCGCTGTGCCCTGTGCCCTGTGCCCTGCGCTGTGCCCTGTGCCCTGTGCCCTGTGCCCTGTGCCCTGTGCCCTGTGCGCTGTGCGCTGTGTCCTGTGCCCTGTGCCCTGTGCCCTGTGCGCTGTGCCCCTGTGCGCTGTGCCCTGTGCCCTGTGCCCTGTGCCCTGTGCCCTGTGCGCTGTGCCCTGTGCGCTGTGTCCTGTGCCCTGTGCCCTGTGCGCTGTGCGCTGTGCCCTGTGCCCTGTGCCCTGTGCCCTGTGCCCTGTGCCCTGTGCCCTGTGCCCTGTGCCCTGTGCGCTGTGCGCTGTGTCCTGTGCCCTGTGCGGCCTGTGCGCTGTGCCCTGTGCCCTGTGCCCTGTGCCCTGTGCCCTGTGCCCTGTGCGCTGTGCGCTGTGTGTGCGCTGTGCGCTGTGCCCTGTGCCCTGTGCGCTGTGCCCTGTGCGCTGTGCCCTGTGTCCTGTGCCCTGTGCGCTGTGCCCTGTGCCCTGTGCCCTGTGCCCTGTGAGCTGTGCCTGTGCCCTGTGCCCTGTGCGCTGTGACCTGTGCCCTGTGCCCGGCCGGCTGTGACACGGCTCCCGGGCACCCTGAGCGGTTTCACAGCCTCTGATCCCGATCTTCTGCCATCAGCGAGAGACAGCAGCTCCCCTTCCCCGTCTCCTTCCCGCCTGTGCAGCGGGGATCAGCTTAAGGGATGAACTCCTCCTGCTCCTCAGCCTCTCCTCCCGGTGCCGTGTGAGCCAGCAGAGAGAGCGATAGAGACTCTGTGTGACCACAAGAGATTAATTAAACAGTAAGCCCTAATTACTGAGGCTAAGGCTGACCGACTTACTGTGTCTGTAAAATAGCTGAATACTTAATTTAGACGGGAGTGTGGACATAACTTTCACCATTAGCTGAACAAACAAGGAGCACCCGAGCCAAACGGAGCCTGATGGATGTGGGGCTTCCACCGGAGCAGCCTTGGGCTCCCTCCGCCTCCCTCTGCCTGGTTTGGGGTAAGGGGAGCCGCTTTCTAAAGCGCGAACCTGCCCCAAGGGATTCCCTGCCTGTCAATGTTATTCAGATTTCAGGCTGCTCCTCAAAGTCGTTGTCGTTTGCATTTCACTGCAGGTTTGGAAAAAACAAGTGGGGGAGAGACTGAAAGGCGTAAAAGCAAACCCAAACCCCAACTCCCAGTGCAAGGCGGTGGAAGTAGGGCAGCCAGCTCCAATCCCTGCCTCTCAGTGTCTTTATAACAATAACAGATTCTAGGAAGTGAGGGTTAATCTGTAGCTGCAGAGCTTTTTATTGTGTTTCTCCCTTTCCGTGTGCATTAACCTTTCAGATTTAGAAGGCTGTGCAGTGGGCATTGCTTTTTTTAAAAAAAGATTCCTATTATCTGTGCGTGCTGCATGGCTCCTGAGCCAGTCCCAGACAAAGTGACAGCATTCCCCCATTAACTGCAGCTCATTGAGCACTTCATCAGACCTTGAATTGGTGTCTTAGGTGGACTGGAGGTCCCGGGAGGGTTTGAAGCCTCGCTGAGCAGAGCACTCTGCAGAGGAGGAGAGAACATCGCAGGATCATGGAGCAGCTGGAACGGGGAAAGCACGAGCAAAGGATTCTTGGTGCCAGTTTTGAGATGGGGGAAATGGTGATTTAAAGGCTGGAGGTGTGGCTGTGTGCCCAGGGGTCTTAAAATGCTCATCACAAAGCTTTGGGGATGCCCAGGTGCCCTGGCCCTGGTTTCAGCAAACCTCAGCTCTGTAAGAGCACAAACAGCAACACACCGGCCACAACAACTCCTGCTCCTGCAAAAAGGGCAGAAGTTACCACTGCCCTGGCTTTGCTTCTGTGTATGTCACATGTGACTGAAGGTATCTGCAACCTCATCCAGGAAAAGTTCATTAAATACCCAATTTTGAAGGCATCTTGCCCACATTTTTGCATACATGATCCATTTTGGTTGTGCCATAATGAACTGAGGACCCCATATGGGAAACTGATCTTGTTTTCTGCCATCTGACCAGGTGGCACTAAACCCCATTCCCTTTCCTGGTTAAAAAGGTCCAAACCAACTTGAAAATGGGAATATTTGGGATGGTTTCAAAGCTAGTCCTGGGAACATTTCCCTGTGGTGTTTTCCTGCAGAGGGGGTGCTGTGTGAGGTGGGTTCCTGGCTCGAGCTGCACCAGGATTTCCAAAGGATGAAGGTGAACTCCCAGTGACTGCAGCTGCAGAAATCAGTGCTGTCACTGCTCCAGGTTGTTCCTGCTCCATGGTGATGCCTTCTGAGCTGGGCTTGCCCATCCAGCTGGTTTCAGCTGCTCCAGTGCAAAGGCTCTTTTTCTAGTACAAGAAAACACCATAGATGTTCTCTGTTCCCCTCCACGCCCTTGCTCAGCTGTGTGGCATAAGCCAGAGCCTGATAACTGATGCTGCAAACACATTTTGGCCAAATTTTTGCAGCTGTTGGATGCAGAAACCTGCATGGCAGCTGCAGGGCTCTATTTTCTCCCTCAATTCCACAGCAACAGCTGTCCTCCAGCTGAGGTAGGAGAAGGTTTTGAAACATGGGGCTCTCCTTGTGTGGTCTTCAGTCCCTAGGTCCTTCAAACTTTCTGACAACTTTGGGAATCTGGGCTCTCCTGCACTTGGTCTTTGGGCATTTCATCCCAAAACGTGGCAGCTGTGAGCATGGAGCCGTTTCCCTGGCTGTTCATTTCTCTTCTATGCCTGAAAATTTCTCTTGCCCATCACTGAGAGGACGAAAATCTCTCAGTCTTTAATCAATGACAACGCTGAAAATAACCCAGGCAGGGTGTGACTCCTGCTGCAGTGGGATTTGACACCTCATGCACTGGGAGCTTTGAGTAATGTCCAGCAAACTCCTGTGGGGGACAAACACAGAGGGGCTTGGATTTTGTCTTCAGCTTGCATTAACAAGTGACTGGTGAAATTCCCAAATTTCTCTGGCTTTTTTGCCCATCTGGCTCCAGATCTGTATTGTAAATCCATGGTGAGCCCCGTGGCAGGGAAGAATGATGCATCTGACTCCATGTTCTCACAAGGCGAATTTATTATTTTATGATACTATATTATATTAAAGAATACTAAACTAAAGAATACAGAAAGAATATTTACCGGATGTTAAAAAGATAATAATGAAAACTCTGACTCTTTCCAGAGTCCTGACACAGCTTGGCCCTGATTGACCAAAGAGTGAAAACAACTCACAGCAGAATCCAATGGAACAATCACCTGTGGGTAAACAATCTCCAAACACATTCCACATGAGCAGCACACAGGAGAAGCAAATGAGATAAGAATTGTTTTCCTTTTCTTTGAGGCCTCTCTCGCTGCCTTTCAGCTTCCAGGAGAAAACCCTGGGTGAAGGAGTCATCTTCAGGGAATGTGAATGCCACAGAACTGGACCTGGTGCTCTGTCAGTTCTTAGGATGCTTCTGCCCCTTGGATTCCCAGAGTGAAGCTCATGCAGAGCTGAGCCTGTGCACGACTCAAGCTCAGATAAAGTCGGATTTGAAAAGCTGTTTTGACATCGAGATGCTGAGAAGCATCCAGGCAAACGTTCAGAAGAGCCTAAGGAGAGGAGAGACCTGAATCTTAAGGAGGATTAGATGTCTAATCATTTACCACAGACAGATATGTACGGAGAGACAGGCAAAGACTCCCCAAATCTCCCTCTCCTGGTGAAGCCCTCAGTTTGATTGAGGTCCAAATAATGGAAGAGAGGGTGTGAAATTGTCTTTCCCTGCTGGCCGGTCTTGGAGACCAATGGGGTAGAAATGATCTTAGAAATGCTGTGGAAAAATAAAAATATGAAGGCTGTTATACTTTTAAGTCCCTTTTATCTCTCATCTTCTCACAGTTCCCTGCCACAGGCGCTGTCTGTGAGCAAACACATTGTTTCCACACAGAGCAAACCCTGTTCTGCTGGTGCTGGAGCTCAGAAGGGAGCTCTGAGCACCACTGAGGTGTCTTGTCCCTCTTCAACCCATGGGCAGCTTTGTGTCCCTCTGTCCTGTGATTTCCTGCTTATTTCCTGTGAATTTTCCTGCGTGGTGCTGTTCAGACATTGGTCCTGCTTGCATAAGTATTTTCTGAGCTGAAAACCTCATTTATGAGCTACCTGGGACTGAACTCCGCTGGCTCCTGCCACTGCCAGCAGCTGGGCTTGGAGTCGTGATCCACCTACGAAAGAATTCAGCTCAAGAGGAGCAGCTCCTGCTCCCCTGGGGCTCACAGGGTGGGGAAGGTGCTGAGCAGGGACTGCCAGCTCCTGCTTTCTCTCCCTGCCCTACTCTGGGCTACCTCCCTTCCCTCAAATGCATTTCAGCTGATCCTTTAAACGCTGCCCTTGCTCTGTGGTGGGCTGGCAGAGCTGTGTGGAGCTGCGGGATGGGGATGGTTCCAGCCTGGGGAGCCTGTGCAGCCCCTCATGCTGAGGTGGGATTGCTGTGCCAGCACCCCAAGCAATGAGCTCAGGGTCTCTCATGCTCCACATTTTTGCAGCAGCTGGGGGTAATTGGTGTTGAATTTGTGGGGTGCCCCAATAAAGGGAGGATTGATGAACCTGACTCCATGTTCTCACAAGGCTAATTTATTATTTTATGATACTATATTACATTAAAAAACACTGTACTATACAGAAAGGATACTTACAGAATGCTAAAAAGATAATAATGAAAACTCCTGACTCTCTCCAGAGTCCTGACACAGCTTGGCCCTGATTGGCCAAAGAGTGAAAACAACTCACAGCAGAATGCAATGGAACAATCACCTGTGGGTAAACAATCTCCAAACACATTCCACATGAGCACAACACAGGAGAAGCAAATGAGAGAAGAATTGTTTTCCTTTTCTCTGAGGCCTCTCAGCTTCCCAGGACAAAATCCCTGGGCAAAGGGATTTTTTCAGAGAATGTGAATGCCACAAATTGGCCCTGGGGGTTTGGGACACTAAACAATGGCATGATCAGGACTTGTCTAGGAGGAACTGTGTCTTCAAAAGGCCTCTTTTCCCTTTGTTCACTCTCTTATTCTGGAGAAAAGGTATCAGAGCATCTTCCTCATGGAAAAGCCATTCTACGTCCTCTGGCAGACCTGAGTGCCAGCTTTAACAATTTCCTCTGCCTGCATGGCAGCAGGATTCTCCTCCAGCACAGCTGGTGCAAAATGGGAGTGAGGAGAGCAGGAATCCCTGGCCAGGAGCACCTTGGGAAGCTGCTTTTCTTGGCCTGAAGCTCTGAACCTTCCCGTGGGCTGGAAGGAGATGTGCAGTCTGTGTTGTTTGTTTATTTTTAAAGGAAATGTGCTCCTGGGAGCTGCTCTGCTTGGCAATGCCCTGGATCCAGAGCCTCAAGATGGGATTGAAAAGTCTCCTCTGTTCCTCAGCCTTGTAAATTCTGAGTAAAACCAGCCTATCTGTAATTCCCTGAGCTCACCTGGACAAAAGCTGTGCTGGGGAGCTTTGACCTTCCCTCCAAGATACTCCGGGTGTAGGGCAGGATCCAGGGAAGTCAGGGTGTGGTGGGAATCCTTTCCTCTCTTGAAGGAAGAAATCTTCTTTCCTGCTGATGTTTTTGCAAATGTCCCCCCTCTGTCCTGCTCAAAGGGGGATGTTTGGGCTGTGTCCCTAAATTTTAGCCTCATGCTGGAAGCAACTGGAGCACAGCAAGCTGAAAATCCACTTTGTGATTTCCCCAGAAACCCCTCCAGAGATGGAGGCAGAGATGGATCCAGACGGTCCCAGCAGCTCCTGGGAGCTGCCCTGATGGGGCAAACAAACAGACCAGGGCTGCTCTCCATGGCCCCAGTGTCCCAGGCACCTGGCAGGAGCCCTGCTGCCACTCTGGGCCTTTTTCTCTGCCCTGACTGTGCCTTGGCAGATGGAAGTGCTGCTCCATTAATCTCAGTCACCTGCCTCAGGCTTGGGCTGGAAGTGGAAGTCCAGGGGAGCGCTTGGTTGCCTGGCAAAGCTGCTCAGGGAGGAGGAAGGCTCCTTGTTAAGCTGTGCTGGAGAGCAGAGTGATTTACTCACCTCTGTCTTCAGGGCTCGTGAGGAGGAGTCACTCATGACCGAGTCCACTTTTAGAATTTTCCATGGAATGCTCTTTGTCCTCCCGTAATGGGAGATTATGGATGTCTGACCTGTTTCAGTGCTCCGAATTTTTTGCTTTCTCTTAACTCCCCTGCTTTTCTCCAAATCTTAAAAAGCCCAACTAAATCCTGGCGCTTCCCCTCTCAAAGCCAAATAATCCTTGCAATTGCAATCTCCTTCTCTTCTTTAGGGCTTTCAATGCTTAAGGTCTGTGTGATCTTCCTTAGGGTGTGAAAAAAAACAATCCAGGAAAAAAGCCCTGAGCATGCAGATTGAGGAAAGGGCAAAGTGGTTTAACAGAGCATCCTCACGACATGCTCACATCATTTTCTCACTGTCACGAACACCCCCACTGCCCTGGCTGCTGATTTCACTGCAGTGCTGTGGTGGGGAGCTTGTTCTGGGAGAGGCAGAGTGGTTTGGTGGCTGTAGGAGGAGAGAAGGGGATGTGGAGGTCAGGATTTTCCCTGATTCTCAATAAGACCTGATGCAAAAGACAGCTTTTATTTTTATTTTCTTTTTTTTTTTTTTTTTTCTTTTCAGAGCCGTTGTGTCATCCATCCCCCTGATTCTGTAAGCACAGGAGGATGAAGATTTTGGAAACCAATGTATTTTTTTTTCTCCATGTACTGATTTCCATCTGGAGAGGTGAGGGGTTATTGAAAATGGCATTTCATCTTCTAGGAGTCACTGAGAAAAAGTCAGGCTTTTCCACTGAAAAAGGATATAGGAGATGTAGTGGCCAGAAGCACAAAAGTGAAATATTAAACCACTAAGTAAGTTAGTTAGTTTAATAAAAATGAAACGAGTAAATAAGTCAGCTGGGGGAACCTTGACTTTCAGATGAAAGAAAAATCCATCATAGGATACAATGCAGTGAGGATAAAAGTGATTTTTAGGGAAAATTTTAAAGAAAGAAGAGCTCCCTGCACCCTCCTTCTCCATCCACAAAATAGGGGAACTTTCCCATTTGTGTGGATCAGCTCAGCAGTGCTCAGGGGTGGAGATCCTCGGAGGAAACTCTTGTTCGAATCTCTGCCCAGGGTCTGTCTGAGTGGAACAGGGATGCTGAGCCACTCCAGCATCTGTCTCCGGGCAAAGTTTTTCCCAAAGACTCCAGCACTCAGCCTCATCTGCAAATTATCCAAACCTGGGGAGGGGAAAAGGTCTTTTATTGCATTGCCAGCAAGTGCAGGGGAAGGCAACCTCCAGACCGGAGCTGCTCTCTCTGCCCTGCTCCGCAGGGCTCGCAGACCCCTGTCGGTGTCGGGGGCTGCCGGTTCCTGCTGCGTGCGACCCTGGAGGCAGCAGGATGTGATTCACCTCCTTCCCTCGCTGCTTTCCGTGCCTCAGAGCCGCTCCTGGCTCCCCTCGGCTGCCGGTGCCGCCTCCGGGAGCGTCTCCTGCCTGTGCTGCAGTGTGCGAGAGCCCTTCAGACACCGAGCCCCGGCGCAAGGAGCCAGTTCCTTCCGGAGAGTCACCCTTTGCGTCTTGCCAGACCTTATTTGTGTCACTTGTGGCTGCTGCCAGCCCTCTGACTGGCTCCTGAAGCCAGCAGATGTTATTGCTCCAGGCTTGCCTGGTCGGTGGGCTGGTTTTGCACCGAGCTTGGATGACTAAGGCAAAAAACACATTAGCGGCAGAGTCCAGGCTTTCCTTGCTGGGGAGGAAGTGAAAATGTCCCCCCGTTGACAGCCCTGACTTCTCCGAGGGGTCTCTTCTCAAAGTTAATAGTTTCTACCCCAAATTTAGCCTAAAATGCAAAAGCATTTCCTCGCCAGGTACTGCAGTGTCTGTTGCCGTGCGGCGCTCCAGGAACAAGGAGGAGTTATCTCTCTGACTTGTGCTGGAGGGGAGCAACAGAGGGTGTTGGAATAAACAGGATTAAAGGATTTCATCCATAAATACGGGATTAAAGGTATCCAGCGCTCCGCAGGAGTCATTCAAACCAAGGAGAAACAAAGTAAGTTGTGCACAAGGGCGCAGCTCTGCTCGCAGCCAGCCCGTGCCGCACATCCCCGCCCGTGCCCGGCGCCGTGAGCGCTGCGGGCACCGCATCCCCCGCCCCGCACCCGCCCGTGCCCGCCCCGAGCCCCCGGGGGCTGCCAGCTGGGCACCCCCCGAGCCCCGAACCCCATTTTTACTGTGACTTCCCCGCCCGTGGCAGGAGGAATATGGGGTGACGGGAGCTCGGGAGCTGCGCTGCCCGCGCCGCGCCTCGGGGCACCCGTGGGGGCAGCAGCTGGGCAGCGCACATCTGGGCAGCGCACATCTGGGCAGCGCACATCTGGGCGGCGGCGCGCAGGCGCGGGGGCTGCCTCGCCGGTGCCCCCCACCCATCGGAGCGGCAGCACCCCCGGCCGGGGCTCTGCGCGCCCGCGGAGCGCTGCGCAGGGGCGGGAGGGGGGGGATCGAGCCCTCCTTCCCCGGGGAGTGGCCGCGGCTCCGCCGTATTTACCGGGGTGGGCGGCGGCGGCCGGGCCGGGCCGGTTCCATCCTCCCTCCTCTCTCCCCGCCCGCCCTCCGGTGCCGGTGACTGGAGCGGGCGGAGCCGCGGCGGCCGATTGGCTCCGGGCATCACATGCGGCGGGGCCGGGCCGTGCCGGAGCCGTGCCGGGCTGGGCTGGGCACGGCGGAGCGCTCCCGCGGCGGGCACGGCAGCAGTGCAGCCCCTTCCCAGCCCAGCGCCCCGTGGCCGAAGGGACCGCGGCCACCCCGCGCCGCCCCGGCCATGAGGTCGGGCCGGAGAGACGCCACCTGTGCGGGGAGGTGAGCGGAGCCCCGGAGCCTTCCTCCTACCCCCGGGCAGCCACAGCGGCGGGGAAGCGCAGGGGGTGGAGGAAGGAAAAGGGATATTTTTTGTTTTATTATATATCGATCTATTTTTGCCGCGATCGATCCCGATCCCGCAACTGAAGCCCCCGGAGGGAGAAGTGCTGCGCGCTGTGATGCGTCTTCCTCTCGCCTCGGCTGCCAGTTTGGATTGTAGCGCCCGGCTCCGTGCACTGCGAGGATGGCTCGGTTTGGGGATGATCTGCCAACCCGCTATGGAGGTGGAGGGCCGGCCGGGGCTGGAAGAGGGAGCAGCCGGCAAGGTGGCCCCCAAGCCGGCCAAAGGATGTATAAACAGTCGATGGCTCAGAGAGCCAGGACTATGGCTCTCTACAATCCCATCCCTGTCAAACAGAACTGCTTCACAGTCAACAGATCCCTCTTCATCTTCAGTGAAGATAATGTTATACGGAAATACGCCAAGCGAATAACAGAGTGGCCATATCCTTTCAGGGAGGCTGTGTGGGCATGGGGGGAAGGTGGGGAGGGGGAGAGGGAGGCTGAGGGGCAGAGACCCCTCCAGGCAGCGCAGGGCGAGTGTCTGCTGCTGCTGCAGACGGTGGGATTGGGCTGTGCCGTGGGTGTGTGTGCCGGGAGCCCTGTGCCCGACATGATGCACGGCCGTGGCAGTGGGAATCTGGGAATAATCAGGGAATCAGGGAATTGCTTCTGTGGGAGCACCGAGGGTCCTTTTGGTGTGCTTGATGCCAGGAGTGTGTGTAAGCCGTGTCAGGGTGTCTTTAGGGGTGAGAGGTACAGGTGCATGGATTGACATTTCCGACAATTCAAGTCAGGTTCTGTGAGATTCGTGCCCGTGAATCCTGATTTTTATTTCCATCTTGGAGCCTTTCAACTCTTCTGTCTTCCTGTGAATAGAAGAAGGAATGTGGGATAAAAATGGTGACACCTTAGCAGTGAAGCTGCATTGATAGTAGGGGATGTTGAGAGCCCAGGTAAAGCCCAGGAATGCAATCATTGCAGCTCGGTTTTAGCACATCCCCTCCGGAATCCATTTGAATCAACATGAATCATGGCACTTCGATTAGGTGCATAGCCTAAGCTTAGGCTGCACGAAAAAAAAAAAAATTAAAATTAGCAAAGCCTTGTGGCAGAAGGAGGCAGTAAGTGGGGAGAGGGATCATCTGCTGTATTGTGAAAGGGGCAGATGCTTTCTGTCTGAGACCCAGCTCCCAGGCCAAGTGAGCTGCAGTGAGAAGGGGGCTTTGCTCGGAATGATGGTTGTAAGCCGGGAGCAGAGGGGAGCAGGCTGAGGCTCCCAGGGAGCGGATTTTGTGTGTGTGTACAGGAGTGCTTTACACTGGGGGTCTCAGGGGAGCCGGTTGTTTTCTTTTCATTTCATATCACACCCCTATTAATCCTCAGCTAACAGCAGCACGGCCTCCTCCCAGCCTCCTAGCAACACTTTCAGTTGCCACACAGGCCAGCTCCTGCTTAGACTTCCCCAGTTTTCACTTCCTGAGAGGCTAACAGGAAAAATACACCAGTGGAGTCAATGCACTTCCCTTCTCTCCGAACACACACAAACACGTATTGATCTTTCTGTCCATATTATACAATCCCAGCGATTGCTGCATTTCCTCATCCATTTCTCCTGCCCTGCATTTAAGTCTGGATAAACAAGCCCCAAACCCCCGGCGGCAGGCAGAGCATCGCCCTGACTGCGAGGGTAGGCTCAGGCTTTCACTCCCCTGCCTCTTGGGCGATTCGGCTGCATTTTCCGGGGGATGTGGGGAGGGGACCCCCATTGCTGCGGGGCCGGCGGGACCGGCGGAGCCACCGGCGCTTCCCCGCGCCCGAGCGGCGGGGCCGGCGGGCGGGCGGGGCCGGGCGCTGTCCGCGGGGTTGGATTGAGCTGGCCACGGTGCTGAAACCAGGCTGGGCACAGTGCTGAAACCAGGCTGAAACCAGGCTGGCCACGGTGCTGAAACCAGACTGGGCACGGTGCTGAAACCAGGTGACCGTGGTGCTGAGCCGAGCTGACCACGGTGCTGTATCCGGGCTGACCATAGTGCTTGAGCTGAGGTGATGGTGGTACTGAGCTGAGCTGAGCACAGCGCTGGGATGAGCTTATCAAGGCGTTGAGCTGAGCTGAGCACGGCGCTGAAGCCGGGCTGACCATGGTGCTAAGCTGAGCTGACCGTGGCGTCGAGCTACGCTGACCATGGTTCTGAAGCCAGGCTGGCCACAGCGCTGAGCTGAGCTGAGCTGACCATGGTGCTAGGATGAGCTTATCACGGTGTTGAGCTGTGCTGACCACGGTTCTGAAGCCAGGCTGACCACAGTGCAGAGCTGAGCTGACCACGGTGCTGAGCTGAGCTCCCCGCGATGCCGAACCAATCTCTCCACGCTGCCAAATCGAGCTCTTCGGGCGCTGAGCGGAGCCCTCCAGGGTGTTGTGTCTGCGGTGCGGCTCGGCGCTGTCCCTGGTGCTGAGCCGAGCTCTCTGCTGCGCTCAGAGGAGCTCCCCACGGTGTTGAGCTGAGCTCTCCGCGGTGCTGGTTCCATCTCCCCACTGTGTTGGGTCCATCTCTCCATGGTGCTGATCCCATCTCTCTGTGGTCCTCGGTCCATCTCCCCATGGTGCTGAGTCCAGCTCTCCATGGTGCTGGTTCCATTTTCTCTGTGGTGACGGCTCCATCTCTCCATGCTCTGGGTCCATCTCCCCACAGTGCTGGTTCCATCTCTCTCTCCATGCTCTGGGTCCATCTCTCCATGCTCTGGTTCCATCTCCCCATAGTGCTGGGTCCATCTCCCCGTGGTGCATTCCATCTCCTCGTGGTGCTGGTTCCATCTCTCCATGCTCTGGTTCCATCTCTCCATGCTCTGGTTCCATCTCTCCATGCTCTGGGTCCATCTCCCCATGGTGCTGGTTCCATCTCTCCATGCTCTGGTTCCATCTCCCCGTGGTGCTGGTTCCATCTCTCCATGCTCTGGGTCCATCTCTCCATGCTCTGGGTCCATCTCCCTGTGGTGCTGAGCAGAGCCATCTCCTGCCCTCGGCCCCGCTGCTGCCCCTGGCACGGCTCCACCCTGGGAGAGCTGGGGCTCAGCACAACTCAGGGTGGGAGATGGTGACAAAATCAAGGGGGGACCTGGGGCTGGATTTGGATTCTTTTCTCTCCCCACTTCCCTCCTACATCCCCAAAGGGTGCTGATGGTTTTATTCTCAGTGAGAGCAGGCATTGCAATCGAGCTGTAATTCATGTTTTAGAGCTGGATAGGTACTCTAAATTGAACTTTTTGTGCCCATCCCTTATTTGCACCATGTGCTGAAGTTAAATGTTTCTGAAGAAAAATTCAGCAGATGGTGTTTAGTTGTATAATCTATTTGGAGGCAATTTAGCTTATCAATCTCATTGAAAATCAATATGTATTAATAGTTTTTTATTTCCTTTGGACCTTTTGCTTTCTTGCTCCCAGATTCCTTGAGCAGCTCAGCTTGTGTGAGTCTCTAACTCTCTTACAGAAGAGAAGTGCCAATTTCCTACTTGTCTTCCAAACACACCCCAGAAAGAACTGAGGAAGTCAAGGAGACAAATGTCTTAAAAAAATATGAGAAACCTTAGAATGCTCAATTAATGCAACTCTGTGGGTAGAAACAGGATTTGGATGGGGTTCTTCTCGTGTTGTCCAGTGTCTTCTTTAACTTCTGGTCCCCACTCCATTTGAATACATGATTTTAGCTACAATCATAGCCAATTGTATTGTGCTGGCTCTGGAACAACATTTGCCGGATGGAGACAAGACACCGATGTCAGAGAGATTGGTGAGTCGCATTCATTCATTTTCTTTTTTTATTTCCCTAGTCTAATACAAAAAGCAGTCAGCCACTGGCTGTTGTGTTTGGATGTGTTTTAAAGATCCACACGTAAACAGACAGGCACTGATCTGACAATCAGAACAAATCTGTCACAGCAAGGATAACTGTCCCCTCCCAATCCCATCTGCACAAGAATGCTTCATCACTCCAGCCAGCCCTGCCCAGCCACGGAGAGAGCTGGACCTTGTCTTATGATCAGAAGGGCTTCAAACTTAGGTTGCCTCTAAACCAGGACAGGAAGGAGCTGAGGAATGCTTAGAATTATCTTTGGAATCAAATGAACTTCTTTTAAGTTAAGTTAAAATTTTAATTTTCCCAGGGAGTGGTAGAACAGAGTAACCTTTTAGGATTTGTGTGTCTCTTCCTGCCACAGCACAGATCCTTCAAAGAAAACTTTGTGTTCAGATGATTACACTTCCTTTCCAAAAAAAAAATGCAACCAGCTTACAGAGAAAAATAATTTACCCGCAGGCTTTATGGTAATGAGTCCAATTACCTTATTTCAAAAGAAAATGGAAGAATAGCTTCAAAATAATTCTCCCATTTATCATCACTGTAGGAAAACTGTAATTCTTGGTTTGATTTTTCTCCTTTTACTCTCCTCTACTTTTAATGATCTGGAACGTCTTGCATGCCTAAATGCATTCATCCTGCATGTTCAAAGGATGGGGAAATAGGGATCCATATGTGTTTTCCATGTAGATGCTATATTATGCAAACAAAGATAACATTAGGCTTGCTGCCAGAAACGAGAGCCTCTGAATAGTGCTTGCTGCAGTTCCCAAGGATGGCCCATGCCAGTGGGCAACTCTCAGAATCTCACTCTCCAGAAGCAGGAAAAAGTGTGTTAGTGAGGAATCTGGAGAGTCAGGGTCAGAGTTTGGTGCTGGTTTGGAAATGGATCCACTCCTGCTGGCTGCCCTCCTGCACGGGGCTTGCTTTCTCTCTCTGTTGGAATTATTTTTAATTAAGAAGACATGAAGATAAAATAAATCAATGATTGTATGTAGATCTTTCTGCCATTAAACTTGTCTTTGTGTGCTTTGGGGTTGGTTGGCAAGGCCAGCCTGGGGGTGTGAGCAAAGCACAGGTTCAGAGCCAGGACTGAGCTGGGGAAGTGCCTTCCATGGATATAAACATAAGGAAAAGCAGTTTCAGGGACGTTCTGGCTTGGCAATCCTTTGGTTCATGTTGGTTTTATGTTTCTCTGCATCCCTCGATTTATAAGGGCATCCTAGAGGCATTTTTTGTCCTTTTCCCAGTGTATTAATTCCATTTTACAGCACACACACCTTCAGATCGTGCCTAAATCATTCCAAAGGGGGGCCCTGGCATTGCCACCAAGCAGTGTGAGAGAGCTGAGCGAGTTAAATGCACAATCTCTGCCCTGTTGGCTCTGCCTCAGAGAGGAAGGAAGAATTAACCCCTCATTTTTGTCCCAAGCACTGTTATGTATGGTCCAGATATCCTGAAGCCATTTTAACTACAGCACATTTGGAACTCTGAAGTACAAAGTGGTTTTTTATAGAGTAGCACTGAGAATCTTTACAAGTCATGGAATACTTTTTATTTTCAACATAAGCTGGAAAGAATAAGCATTGTGAGCAAGAAAAACTGTCTTCTAGTTTTCAAACTGCATCCTCTTTAGAATTCTCCTGTTACTTCTATAAACTGGAAGTTGTTTCATCAAAAATGTTACAAATCTGTGTTAAACCACAGTAGGGAAACATTCCCATACATTTCCCATTTTCAGGTCCATTCAGGCAAATTCTAAGTCCATGCAGAACAGCAGGTACTTTATTGATGTCTTTAGCAGGAATGGAATTGGTCTTTTTTTGGGCAATGGTTAATGGATATGGCTTTTTTTTTCTCCTGGATTCATTAGAATCTCCAAATTGGAGATCATCAGTGAAGAGTTAATCAGATATTAAGGGTATGAGGAACACATCACAAGCCTTTTGTGACTGGGAGATATTGTCAGAGTTGTTGAAGGAAAACTGCCCAGATAATTTGTTCCACAGAAACAAAGAAAAAAAAAGATTGCCTGTCTGTTAAAGCTGAGGAAAAACGGGAGGAGACAATTCAAACATTTTAATTATGTTTGTTTTTTAATCAAAATTTTCCTCTATTTATCTCCCCAAGACCCAGGATATGATCCTGCAGTGCAATCTCACCAGGCTGTTTTCTGTGCTCCTGTTATTGTCAGACAGGTTAACTGAGCACATGTACAGTACATGCAGTACTCCAAGATTTGGAGTGTCTGGCTTAGGAGAACTCTTTGAATGCACAGAAAAGCATTATTTGGCTCTGGGCTGGAAATTCTGGTCAAAATCAGGGCTCTGAGAAAGCCCCAGCCTGGTGATCAGAGCATTTAGTGGTGAACTGGGGGACTGGCTCAGGTCCTCCATCATCAAACGAGGAACAAACTCATTCTCCTACCAGCAGCAGACTGACCTACCCTGAGGCTCTTTCCTGCTCTGAGCTGGAAGTCTCACATGCTCTGGATGCTGGGAATGTTTCCCTCCCACCAGGAATTGTCCAGTGGAGCAGCTCTGCCCCGTCCATCTCCACCAGGAATTGTCCAGTGGAGCAGCTTTGCCCCTGTCCATCTCCACCAGGAATTGTCCAGTGGAGCAGCTTTGCCCCTATCCATCTCCACCCAGTCAGCCTCCCTCTGCCCCAAAGAATCTTGCATTGTTTGTACACACTGGGGTGATGCAGCTCTAGAGATGCTGAGGGAGCTGTTGTGAGCAGCCCAGAGCCTTGCTGGTGGTGAGAGCTCCAAATGTGGGAATGAGAACTTCCCATCCCAGTCCCCAATGGCCTCGTGGGTACCTTGCTCTCGAGGCTCTGGGCTGTCCACACCAAGACCTCCTTCCCTCCCTGTCTCCTTCCTGATTGCTCAGTTTCCCATGAGGAGCTCCAGGAGACCTCTCCCAGAAGGACAGAGATGATTCCAGAACTTGCAGGACAGGAAATCTCTTTTCTGCCCTGCCCTGCCCTGCCCTGGGGCAGGCCCTGTTGGAAGGCACCAGTGTCATAGTTGAGATGGAGACAAGGCAAAGCAACACACTCCATTTTCAGAAGGCTTCAAACTGCTTTTATTCTAGCCTGCATGCTTTTTATACAAACTCATCAGTTTACACTTCACTCACTGGTCAGGAAAGACAAACATAGTGCTCATTGGAACAGGCAGTTGCAGGTTTCTCTTATTTCTCCTGCTTTCTTTCTTGGTTTTTGTGTCAACGACCTTGGTAGAAAATTATTTCAGGGGTAAATGTGGATCCTCTTATCAAACTTCTCTCTGGCTCTCAGAAGTTGCTGTAAAACCTGTTCCACACCAGAGGGGCTGTGGGATATTCGCTGCAGGCTCGGGGTGTTTGGCTCCCCTGGGTGTTTTGGATGTGAGGACAGAACATCACTTTTCCAACATTTTCAACTCTGTGACAGCTCTGGCAATTTACTAATGGATTGAATGCTTTCTCCCATCCACAGGCACTTAGAGCAGTAATGTGTGAGCTGCTCATATTAACCTTTGCATGAACAAAGCCTTTCACACCCAAACCTCTCCAGGCTGTCACATCTGAAGGCCAAGGAAAGACACTAGGACGTGAAGTAGGAATGGTAATGACTTTCCAGACTCAGAAGTTGTTTCTGATCAGAAACATATTGATTAAATGTGTGTTTGGCCCAGCCTCAAGCTCTGCTGTGTCCACAGCAAACAACTTGCTGGCACAGCTCTGGCTGCTGCCCAGATTCTCTGCCCTCCTTCCAAGTACGCACAGGGATTCTCATCATCACCTGCTCTGCCCCTCTGGAACCCGAGCAGGGCCACAGCCTTTGGTCTGAAGGGGCTTTAGGGTGTCCCAGCAGGGACCCTGAGCTGAGGCAAGGCCATTTCAGTGCTGCACAGGGCACTCAGCCACGTCCTTCCCTCCTTCCATCACACACAGTCAGACAAATCCTTTTGTTTTGTCAGCTGCAGGACCTCTCCCCAGTGGGGCATAAATTTTATTTTTCATCTTGTTGTCACTGCCCTGATTCTTGGGCTGAATCAGTATAAATTTAGGCAGGCTTTAGAAAAGACCTTCTTTCTTTTGCCTCTTATTTCCCCAGCTACTCCCTGCCAACCCTACAGATGAGAGTTTTTCTTTGTAATAAATACCCAAATCCATCTGCGAGCCTTCCTGCTTCCCTAGAAGCTGACAAAGACTCCTGACCCACTTCCTAAGAGCTCTGTGCAGCCCTAGCTTTGGGAAGAGCACATCCCATCAAACCCTGGAGTACCTGGAGCTCCCTGGCTCTGGGAGCTGTAATCACCAGGCACCTGACCTAGATTGAGCAGAGCCTGAAGTAGATACCAGGCTTCAAGGAAGTGAGGGAGTAACGTGGAGGAGTGGATGTGGGTAAAGGTAGCTTTTTCTGTGTGTCTTAGAAGAGCTATTTTTAGAGGCACACGAGTAGTTGTGGGATGGGGATTTGGGATGGGCTGGGAGGCCTTTGTGTGCAGACATTACCTGAGGAACAGGTGGATTGGGCTGTCCGAGGGCTCCTGTGGCCATGAGGAGTTGTTAGGAACTTCTCCTGGAATCAGGATGATTTCTGACCCCTTTCTGACCCCTTCTCCCTTGTTCCCTCTTTTCTGTGCTGGGATGCCTCCAGCTCTCACTGTGGAGCAGCTGCTGGAAGAAGATGTGTATTTGTAGGATTTCTGTTGAAGGTCATAAAAGGTCTGGTGGCCTTTGTTCCTGATTCTCTGTGGGTAAACAGCTCTGAGATGGGCAGCTGGAGGTCGGGCAGGGGCGGCTCCTGTGTCCTCTGAGCAGCATCAGGGAGGGACAGAGGGCTTGGAGGTGCTGCTGCTTGTGCAAAGCCCTCCTTGGCTGGAGGGGAAGCCAGTTTGGGGCTGGGTTTTCATTTTCTGCTCTCCATTTCAGCCAGAGGCCCAGTGCCCCTTAACAGGCCCCTGCTCTGTTTTGGTGCCTGGCCAGGCAGCACCTGTGGGTGTCTCTGCAGGTGACTGTCACCCCACCACAGGGACAGGGCAGGTGGAGCTGCTGGGGCTGTGAAAGGTGCAGGGGAACAGAGGTAACAGGGGGTGAAAGGTGGAATGGTGCAAGAGCTGTTCCCACTGAGGTGTGTAGGGACATGGGGAACAGAACTCAAACAGCAGCTGATGGAAAACCTCTCCAGGGTTGTGTTTTCCAGCAGCTTGGAGGCATCCTCAGAGACTGGAGCTCTCTGCTGGACTTGCTGAGCTGGGTCATGTCCAGCCAAGCCTCCCTGGGAGGGCTGTGCTGCCACATTACAGACCCCAGGGTGGGTCAGGCTGGAGGGGACCACAGTGGGGTCATGGTGCCACCTCCCTGCTCCAGCAGGGCCACCCCAGGGTGCAGGGCTGATGGTTCTGGAATGTTCCCAGTCAGGGAGACCCCAGAGCCTCCATGGGCTCTGCTCAGGGCTGGCACTGCCCAGGGCAGCAGTTCTGCCTCCTGGGCAGGGGAATTGCTGGGCTCAGGCCCTGCCTGTGGCTCTGGGGCCATTGCTGGGCCTGGAGCAGAGGCTGGGCCTGCTCTGCCCTCTGCACACAGGGACAGACACAGGGACAGACAGACAGGGATGGACAGGGATGGACAGGGACAGACTGGGACCCCAGGGACACCCAGGGACAGACAGGGACAGCCTGGGACAGACAGACAGGGACACCCAGACACACAGAGGGACACCCAGGGCTGAGGCCCCCTCTCAGGATCACCTCTCAAGGCTGAACAGGCCCAACTTTTAGGGGTGAAAAATCTCAATTTCTGGAGCAAGTGCTGTCCTGAAGTGTGGGTCTGTGCCAGAGCTGAGCAGGAGTTGCTGTGCCTTTGTCAAACCTGCTTCTTCCCTGGTTCTGGGACCACAAGCCTCAACATTCCTGCTCTTTTTCCATCAGAGAACAAACAATCCCCTATTGTCATTGGGAGAATTGCAAAATAGAAACAACTACACCTCAGCTCTTCGGTTCTGGTGGCCAGAAATGCCAAAGCCACTGGAAAAGAGATTTCTAATCTCTCTTTCTTCTTATTTGGGTAGGGCTGCTTTACTTCCACTGAATTCAAATGCAAACCAGGATCTAAGGCACATTTGGAAATTGGTTACTGGTGCCAAAGCTGGTAAACAAGTTCTTGAAACTGATGCCCATTGCTTTTACATCTTGCTTTGTTCTTGTTTCTTGCCCAAATCTTCCTTCTAAATGTGAATGCTTCCATTTGGCACTGAATTTGTGTTGAAACTCCAGTCAATAAAGCCTAATCCTGAGAGATCTGGTGCAGAGATGGAATGAAAGGTTTAGTAAAACTGTAGAGACCGAGCTTGATTTTCAGTGTAGTGAGCAAGGACACGAATCTGCAGTCCCAAGGGAAGTGTTAGTCTGCACTATGGACCCCAGACACAAATCTTGCTGCTCCTGCTGTTCATGGGAGGGGTTGGGGATTTCTCCCTGAACCACATCCCCAGTGAAAGGAAAACAAATGAGGCTGCAGCTGTGAAAATTGATAAAATGGAGGAGAAGCAGCAAAGAAAGAACTGATGGAATAAATGATAAATAAATAATTTCCTGTCAGTGCAGTCAGGCTTGCTGTGGCTGACTGTTGCTCCCCAAGACATCCTCTTGTTTCAGGCTCCTGGATGAGTTGTGGAACATTTTCCACGCCAATAACTCCAGAAACCTGTCATCTCTGATTTCAATATACCCTTAGAGCAAAGTCTCCACATCAAAATTCCCTCCAGAACATTCTGTAAAGGTGGAAAGTGTGGCGTGAAACCATCAGGATGAAGGCCAATAGGATTGCCAATTTGTAAAGAAAATTCATTTCAGAGAAACAATAATGAAATTCCTCTGTGATCTTACTCCCAACAAACTTAAACCTTTAATTTCAGCTCTGTTCAAAGAATGGAAAAGGTGTGAAGTTGCTGCCTGTAGCTGTTTAGGGGACTGCTTATCACAGCAGGAACATGGATATCTCCTTGACTCCTTTCATTTCCCTTCTTTTCCAGGATGACACTGAGCCGTACTTTATTGGAATATTTTGTTTTGAAGCTGGTATCAAAATCATCGCTCTGGGCTTTGTTTTTCACAAAGGCTCTTACCTGCGCAATGGCTGGAACGTGATGGATTTTGTCGTGGTCCTCACAGGGTAGGTGACCTCCTCTCCCCCTGAGCCTAACGGGGCTCTCACCCTTATTTGTGGTGTTTGTTTGCTCTGGGTTGGGCTGGGATTTACTGGAGTGGAGTAGCACTAAAATCCTGCATTTCTGGCTGTAGTAAATCCAAGGAATGGCTCTTGTGCAGAATGAGTCACTTGCCAAGCATTTGAACCAACTCAAAAGTGGTTTTGAGGATATTTCTTTGTAGATATTCCAGTGTGTATCTGATCCAGAGACCTCCTGACATTTCTGTGACTTTGCAGGTTCTAATTGCCACTGGTACTTGAACCTGATTTAAATCAATTTATTTTCGGACGTTACAGGATGACTTTAGAAGTCAACATGGAGAGTGCTAACAAATTAAATGCATCCTGGTTTTAAGCTGTTACAACTCTGAAATCAGCCAAGTTTCTGCAGGAATGAATTTATTCCCTTATAAAATAACTTTTCTCAAAAGAATTCGAAGGTGTTTGAAAAGAATTCAAAATGTCTTATTAAGGATGGAGGTGAAAAGGTTACGTGTGCATTTTGTACCCTGCTTTGAGATGATATCACTGATCTCTCCCTTGGAAATGCTGACAATATTTTACATTATGCATTGCAGCAGTTTCTGTCTATTTATATAAATAGAGGGTGATGCTGGTGGATAATGAAAACATAAACATGAACACTTCTAGTCTACAAATTGGGCTTTAAAGCTTCAGAGGAAACGATCCAAAGGTCTGCGTGAGGTCCTGAGCTTGCAGCCTTCATCTGAAATCCTTGGAAGGATTTCAGTTCATTTCTCCCCAGAAACTGCAGCCTGGCTCCTGCTATTGATATGCTTCCCATATCCATCCTTTCCCACACCTTGCCTGCCCGTGTGTGTGGATATTCCCTGCTCCTGGTGGTGGTGTGGAGTAGGGAAGTGCTTGCATACATATACAAATATATTCATTAGCTACATGATCACTGTAATTCCATTTGCATTCATGGCACCCTGTGATACAGCACTTGAGAGGCCAAAGGGAATTCTTGATGTATTAAGAGGAAGAGAATAAATATTCAGGGCTTGATTCTCCTGCTGCTGGGGCTGGGTATTTAATCAATAGAAACTTCAGTGGAGGCACAAGGAGAATCAGATTTCCATACTTAGAAGCAGGGGGTACCAGGATGAAAAGAGAATTAGCACAGATGCTGCAATTATTCTCACTGACGCTCTGTTCTGATTCCTAGTTAGCTCCACATCATTGTTTGTGTTAAAAAAAATATAAAATCAAGGCCCTGATTCTGGAAAGAACTTTGGCATTGGCTGAATTTATCCTACAGCAAAGCATTCCACTATATGCTAGAATTCAGCTGACTCCAGCGATTCTCTACCTAAAGTCCAGGCTCCACAGAAAAGCTTTTCTGAATCCCAGCCATATTGTTTAGGCATGGCTTGAATACCTTTTATTATTATTATTTTTTTCCTCCATAAACACAAGACTCCAGAGTTTGTTGGTTTTATTTTACAACTGACACATTCCGAGCGTCGCAGCCCAAGCGGCCACGGGATCCCCCCGCAACGAGCGGCGTCTCCCTGGTGCTGTGGGAGCTGCTTCTTGCAGCACTGTTTGATCCTGGAAAATAATTGTGGGATATCAGCTTGATGAGACAGCTGGAACAAGGACCCCCGGTGCCATCTGCAGCCCCGCGGGTTCCTTTGAAGTGCCATCCTGTTAACGTCACCGCTGCTGTTTCCAATGGTGACACCAACTGGGCCCTGCTGAAATTGTCTCGTACAAGGGCTTCCCACCAGGCAGCAGTGCAGGGGTGGCAAAGGCTCAACTCATCAGCTTCAAGCCCAAGAGTCATCTCCACTGAGGAAATCCAGACCTCTAATCCTTGTAATTCGAGGGCTGCATTTAACAAGGCACTTGAGCTCGTGCCTGATTTTTGGCATTAGGGGGAAGGTACTGAAAATAACAGAGTTACTCATGCTTGGTTTGATGCTTTCCTGAATATTTCTAGTCCAGGTGGAGGGAGCACTGAAAGCACTGCAGCTTCACACAGGGAGTTGAATTAGTGTTTTCTCTGTAGCCTGGTGTGTTTTGCTCTGCACTGCCCAGATCATGATTAAGTTCTCAGCTCACTCCTGTGTTGCCATGGGGCTGTGCTGGAAATCTGGAGTTCCTCTTCCTTGGGTTTCCTTCAGTGGCCAGAACCATTTCATGTGCCCACTGCCTGCACGAGCGCAGGTGAGAGGGGAAACCTGTGCAGGGCTGTTTATTTGAGACAAAATCCTCCTTGTTTCTGCATCAAGACTTCAAAGTCAGCTTGATGAGTGAGAAATTTCCTGCTGACAGAACCTCCAGGGGTGGCTGTGAGGTGGTGACACAAGTGGGACCTTCATTCTCATTTCTGTGGAAGGCAGACTTGGATCTGTGTGTTTCAAAGAATGACCAAGCTGTAATTTATTAGGGAATAATAAAAAAGGACAGTGCTAAGCCAGTACTTAATGTGTTCTTATGAATATAGATAGGTAGGACATCAGTTTTTGAAATATCATTTTGCTACTCTATCAAAAGCTTTCCTTTGCCATATGTGCAAGATTTCTACTTGAAAATGTTACTTCATGTTTCCCAGGCAGTGCTCTGCTCCCAAGCTCAGTTTTACATTGATCTTCAATATTATGGAGAGATTTTGAGTCCTCTTCCTTTACTTTTTTTTTTCTGTGTAAACATGAAAGATCATGAAAATATTCCATGATACCCCACACAGAGTTGTGTACCTGCTAATCCTCTGAGTGCTTGTTTTTATTAAGGTAAACGGTGAATGCCAGAAAACCTGATCTCATTTTCAGCTTTTAGCTAAGCACCAGAAAAGCAAAGAGCAGCTCTGCTCTCATTCTCTCTGTTTCCATAGGAAAAAGGCCAGCCAGAGTCTGGGTGTGCTTTGGAGGAGGCTGTGGGGGAAGGCTCTGCATTGATTGAACTTAGCCTTGTGTAAATATTCCAGTGATCATGCAGCAATCCTTCCCACCTGTTTTTTCCAACCATTTTTTAGGTTTTTTTTTTTGGTTACTCAATGTCTGCACCCTGGAATTATTGATAAATATATTTTTTATCTACCTGCAATGAGAGAGATTTTGTTTGTCAAAAGCAGACAGCAGAACTTGTTAATCAGGAAATACATCAGGGCTGTGTTCCATGCAGCCAGGATCAATATCTTATTGAGCTAAACTCGAGTCTAACAGATAGTGGCCCAAAATGGCTTTGGTTTGTTGTTCCAGAAAACACTCCCTCGCTTTCTTTTCCCAGCAATGCTGTGGTGCCTATTTCTCATTTGCTTCCAAGGAAACCTGTGGATCTGCTGTTAACAAAGGCCTGGGAAAAGAACAGGTTGCTCTCCTTGAAAGATATTGTTACCTCTGTGATTTATTTAGTGATTTCTTGTGATCTCCACCAGTTGTAGATGAGTCTCAATGAAAGCTGCTCCTGCTGGGATGGGCCTGTTGCTGTTGGGGAGAAAAACACGTTTTATAGCTCCTGCTCATTTTATTTCCACGTTTCTGTGGGATTGCACTGGCTCCAGTGGTGACATCACCCATTAGCAGCTCTAAATCACACAAAAATGCAGTTTCTCAATTGGCCTGGGACTGGATGATCTTAATGCACTTTTTCCAAGCTGGAGGCAAAGGGATTTTTTAATTCTGTTGCTGCTACTTGTTTTGGGTTGAAAATTTTAGAAATTCACAGTTGTTTTGGGAACAAATTTGTCCTGTCCCCAAATTCCTCAGCTGGAGCCACGAGCTCTGATTCAGGCCCTGGAGGGCTCAGATCTTTTCCTCTTGGAGTTCATGGGAGATTTTCTCCTGGGTTTTGGATGCAAAGCCTGAAGAATTGCTGGGTTTGTGTGGACCTGGTGTCAAGGGCTGTGTGCTGAGGGGAAGAATGGCATGGACAGAATGATATTGATCTTTGATTCCCAAAATTCAGATGTCTAGGGGTTTTTCAGGGGGAAAAAAGGGCTTTTAAACTGTGATGTCCAAGCGGTCTGCCCTCAGTTGTGTTTTGGAGCTTGTTTGTACTTCTGGTTTCCCATATCATGGATAGTGGGCTGTAGGGTTTAACTCCATACCCCAAGAAAAGAGCTGCTTGTCCCTTTTTCACCACCAGCTACCTGAGATTCCCCTTGGTGCCTTCTAGTAAGGCTTGAAGAAGAATTCCTTTTTCTGCATGCCTATGGTTTTATGAAATGCCAGCTTTTCCCCAGTCAGAGATTTATGCTGCCCAACCTCCCTTGACCTAAGGGCTTTTCTGTGCACCACAGGCTTTTGCTGCTGCTCTGGTCCTTCCCCAGTTCTGCCACATCCTCATGGAGTGACCATAGCCACATGGTGTTTGACCAACACCAAGAGTGGCTAAAGGCTGCTATGAAATAATGGAGCGCTTGACAGGATCGTGCTCTGCCCTTTATGAGCAGAATTAATTTCTTTTGGCTTCCAATCAGCCTGGATTAAACACTCTCGAAGAGTCCTGGTGGCTTCTTGAGCCAGTTGGATCAGCTGCCTGCATCTCTGGGTGGGACTGGCAGAGACAGAGTGTGCCAGCCCCGGAGCTGCCAAACAATGTGCACAAAGTCTCTGCGCGGGTACGGATGTCTCAGCCTGTCTGGAACAAATTACAAAAGCCAGAATTATCTTGATTGTCTGAGAAATGTGCTCCTTGCTCCTGATGCTGCTAATAATTTGGAAGGCAACTCATTTAGTAACAGCATAAAGGCCTGCTCATGCTCGATGTGAGCGTTGCTGGTTACCAGGATCATCCTGCTATGTGGGCAGTGGGAGCTGCTATTCCTGGTGCTGTGTTTGAGGAGCAGCAGCCTTGGGTGCAGGGATGAGTGACAGAGTGGGAGGCACAGGAACCACCCAGCCTGGGCTGTGCAGCAGGTTTGGACCTTGGATCTGCTCCTTTCAGGTGGATGTACCTCCCAGACAGGGTGTGGGGGGAGATGTGACCAGGGAAGTGTTGGAGAAGGAAATGTCTTGGGGAGGGCTGGGATTCTTAAAGCTGTCAAATACTCATAGAGGCTTTGGCTCCAGCATTTCTTTCTCTCCATGTGCATGTTCCTGTACTTCAGAAGCCCTTAAATGAGGATATCTGAGCTCTGGGACTGGCTCTGATGTATTTTGTGTACAAGGGTGACGAGACGAAATGGCTTCAAACAGAAGGGAGGTTTAGATGAGATGTTAAGAGAAAAAATCCTTCCCTGTGATGGTGAGCAGGCCTTGTCAGAGGCTGCCCAGAGCAGCTGTGGCTGCCCCTGGATCCCTGGCAGTGCCCAAGGCCAGGCTGGATGGGGATGGAGCAGCCTGGGACAGTGGGAGGTGTCCCTGCCACGGCAGGGGTGGCACTGGATGAGCTTCAAGGTCCCTCCCAACTCAAACCTTTCTGTGATCCTTTGATTCTGTATTCCACCTGCAAATAACCACAGAACTAATTAGAGAAATAAAATTCAAATGAAATCAGCCCCCTTGGCTGCCCTGCAGCACCCCTCTAGGTGGTTGCTCAGTGCTTTGTTTATCAGCTCGGGGACTGGAGATGTAGGGAAGGAAGGGGTTGGAGCAGGGAAGTGCAGATTGCCCTCTGCTCTCCCAGTGTGGAAATTTTTGTGCTAGAAAGCAAAGCAGAGCAACAACAGGAGTTGGGAAAAGGGACACTTTGAGGAGGAACAAGCTCAGTCCTGGTTGGCTGTCACAAGGAAAAGGAGCTGTTTGCTTGGGGTGGTGATGGACTCGGGGCGAGTGCTGTCAGCACCGTGCATGAGTCATGAAAGGAGAAAAATTTTATGGATTTAATGCAGCTGATCCTTGTGTTCAATTTCTTTTATGCTCCAGTGATGGATGGACACTTGCTGGCTCAGAAGAGCAAAGGCCCCCTTCTGAAATTGAATCAGATAAAGGTGGACAAGACACAGGGATTTACCTGTCAGGTGTTAGCTGGTGCTCTGGCTGGTAGGTGAGGGCAGAAAGGGAGGAAGCCAAGACACCAAATTTTCATTTTTGAAGCAGAGAGAATTTGTAACTGGGAGGGAGGAGGGTGTGTGAGGTCTCAGGTTGAACAGAAATTGTTCTATCCTCTGCCCCTTGGCTGTCTGGACTCCTGAGGAGCTGCAGAAGCCATTCCCTTCAGAGAAGACTGGGCAGGGAAGAAGGGTTTGAGGGCTCTAAACCCATCTGGCAAATGTCCCCATTTCCTTTTTTGCCCAGTGGGCAGCAGCTTCCTTGGGACTGGAGCTTGTTTTCTCTCCGGGCTTGTTTCTCTGAGCAAAGGGGGGCCCAGGCCGTGCTGAGCCTCTTGCTGTGTTAATTAGGGCTCGTGTCTTTTTTTGTTGCTTGTAGTGGCTTTTCTGCATTGATTTTGGTGGGGGTGGCTGGAGGCAGGTTGAGAGAAGCAGGTGGGTGAGTAATTGTGTGGCTGGCTGCTAAATCAAGAGACTTTCCTGGGCAGAGGAGGACTCTGGGCTGTGCTGAGAGGAAGGCTGCAGATGGTCCCAGCCCCTCAGAGGACCTGCAGGTGGGGACAGCCCTTCCCTGGCAGAAATTATCCTGCTCTGGCTCTGCTCTGGTGGTGACAAACCAAACGTTTCAGGTCAGAGAACCTCTCAAGGGCAAACAGATAATGAGATTGATGTGCTGCTCTCTTACTTTATTAAAAGGGACTGCGAGGTATCGAATACCTGGGATGAGAAGTGATAATGATGGAACAGCACAAGGAGCCTGGAAGTTGAGGCACAAACCCCCTTTCTATTACAGAGAGAGGAAACAAAACCATCCAAGTTTCCATCTTGTATTCATTTCCACATTTTGTGCCTGTTTGTGCTTCCTGGAAGCTTTGTGCTCACAAAGAGGGGCTGCCAGACAATATTTATGGGTGTTTACCTCTCTCTGAAGCTGGGCAGCTGTCAAGTGGAAGTGATCATCCCAAATGAAAGCAAGGGTTGCTCCTCATGGCAGCCAGGGCTTTATCAAAGGCATGCAGGATCATTGGTCCAGAGTCCAGACAGTATTTTTAGCTTTTTATGGCTCTCAAAGGCAGGTGGGTGGCAGGGAAATATTGTCTCTTGTGAGGGAAGCAGCTGCACAGGCAATTGTGGAGCCTGCAGGTGGGAAGAGGACTCTGGACCTTGGGATCTGCTCCTAAAGTGTGATCCTGCCCTGGCAACCATGTCCTGTGGGCACCTAGAGATGGAAAACATTGGTAGCTGCTCTTGGAACTGGGTGTGGATACTGGGAATTCAACTCCAAACCAGCGAATCAAACTGCAGCTCCAAAGGGCTTTAATTTCTTATTTTTGATGCTTCCTAGTTTAAAAACAAAGAAGCAAAAAAAATCGCCAAGCCCAAAATACCCAAGTGCTGTGTGTGGTGTTGAGTGCTGTCCCATAATTAGATGAGGAGGAGGGTGCAGGTTGCCTCAGACTCCTGCTTCTCAAATGGTGCTTCTGCTGCTGTGTCCCAGTTCCAAGGGAACAGCTTTGGATGGCAAAGTGCCTGCTCATCTCAGGGGAGAAGAACCTGCCTGCGACTGTGGAAAAGGGTGAGGATTCGGTAAATCAGCCTGGTTTTAGTTGTGATCTAAGCCTGAGTGCCAACAGTGAGTCTGCACACGTGTCCTTGGATCCACATCTCACCCCAAAGGCTTTGGGGGCTCTCAGACCATTCTCTTCCTTGGGGCTCCCTGAAAACATCAAGAAAACTTGGATTTGGAAAACTGATTTTCCATTCTTTTCTTGCTGAAGGACCCAAGAGGTGTGTAGGATGCTCTGGCCAGGGCCAGGCTTCCACGCTGAAAGCTGGAGCCAGAGGATGTGTGAATTCCAGGTCAAGCCAAGTCCAGGATCAGCACCTGGAGATGCTTTTCCACACAATTCCACAAGATTTTTTTGCTTAACTTCAGCTCTCTTGCATCTTCTCTGTGCTGAAGGGTCAGGTGGGGTTGGGACAGAGGAAGGGATCCCCCATGAGTGAGGTCAGGCTGCAGGATGACTCCTCTGGATGAGCTCCTGACTGTGGGCATGCCCAGCAGCCCAGGCTGAGAAAGCCCTGCCTCCTGTGGCACACACCAAACCTGTGGGGTGAGCTTAGAGGCTTTGAAAAGTTCCCTGATCCTCACAAAGGCCACCTAAACAATACACAGGAGAAACCTTTCCCTCCTGGCATGGTCAGCATCCACTGAATCCATGTCTGACACACTTGTGTATCCTCCCTCCTCCATCTCCCCATATTTTGGTGGCCAGAAAAGTCACCTGTCATGGGTTTTGGATTGATAAATGAAACAAAATTCAGTGCTCAGTGATGTCAGGGTGGAGCATTCAGGAAACAGGTCAGGCTCTTCTGGTGGATATTCTTATTCTGTCAGTGCTGGAGTTGTCTTGGTTTCCGAGCTGGCTGCAGGGCTGGGTGTGTTTGTGTAGGTGATTCTCGTGATCAGCTGCAGCATTTTAAAAGCCTCCCTCTGGAGCAAGAAGTTCAGGTCACTCCGGAGTTAAACCCAATTTTAGACAATAATGGGTTTAGCTCTTGGCTCAGTTCAAGTCAGTTCAGGCTGGGCTGGATGAGATTTAAGCAAAGAAAGGATCAGGAGTAGAGATTGGAGCAGTGCTGGGCTTTTCTGGGAATAGAAATTGTTCCTGGGGCTCCCCAAAGAGGGGAGGGCTGCTCTCAGCCAGGAATCTGTGAGCAGAGGGCTGTTCCTTAGGGAAGTCTCTGAAGAGGGGTTAAAGCTGACTCTCCTCCTTTGCCTCATTACACGAATTCCCTGTAGGGCTCTGCACAACTGGAAGGTCCCAGAGTCAGACTGAGGCTTTAGGAGCACGTTCATGGTCCATGGGATGATGTAGAAGTATAGAAGTGAAGGACAAAAATGAGCTGCTTGGAGAAGACTGAGACTTTTTCAGCTATGAAATGTTCCTGTGCTGAAGAACTCTGATAATCAGAAATACTTGGTTGGATGTAGCTTGATTCTGGTTCAAAAAGGACTTAATAGAACTTGAATTGGGGCTCTCAGCTTATTTTCCAATTAAAAAGAACTAAAAAAGGAAGGCAATTCAGTCTTTCAGCCTTTTGGCTCAGTTTCCCCCTTCTCAAACACCCTGAACCAGCGTCCTTAAATAAAGTTTGGGCATTGGAGCTTAGGATGAAGGCTGTGAAAATGATTAAAGTGTTGAAGAAATGTCCCTTTAAGGAGAAGTGAAAAGGCTGAGTGTTAAAATTAAGAGCAAAGTCTCATAAGGGTGAGATAGATAAAGAAAAGCAGAGAGAAAATCATGTTTCCCTATCTATTTTGGTAGGACTCAAAAAACATCAGTGACAAAAATGAAGTTTTAGAACATCTTCACTAATGGAAATGTAATTAACTCATGGAAATCATCACAAGAATTTGCTGGTTTGGGTCTTGAGACCAAAGTAGCCTTGAGATCATCTTCAGATCCACCAGAAGGGAAATGGTTTTTTTGAAGGGGGATGATTAGGCCTTTCCCTGGTGCTCCCTGGAATAAGTTAGGTGGAAATGTGAACAGGCTGTTTCATAATTGTCCTTTCCTTTATCTTGCAATTTCTTCTGAATCCTGTGGAGCCACGGCTCGGGACCAGGATCCAGCCTGTTCCAGCCTGACCTGGGAATACGAATTTGTCAGTTTAGACATGACACAGTATCAATAGGAGTGCTGCTGTTTCATCCCTTCATGTCTGATTTAAAGATCAAACGTCTTCCTGCTGCAGCTCAGAGAGAAACTTCAATGCTCCAGAGCTGAGTGTGCCCTCCAACCCCGTGAGCCTCAGCTGTGGGAAAAGATCTGGGGTTGAAAATTGGCACTCATTTAAAATGAATCCCAGGTGGTTTCTGGTAATGTGGATATCACTGTGATAAAGGGGGTTTGGTTTTGGTGAGGAGGGAGGCCTGGCAGGCTCAGACCTGGTGCTGCAGGGGTCTCGCTGCTCCCTTCCCATGGTGGAACATCCCCTTGACCTTGCTTTGGGAGCATCTCAGCCGTGGCCTCCTGACTTCGCAGGATCTGGAACACAGGAGAAGATTCTGGCAGGTGAAATTATCTGATCAGGGGGTGGCCCTGTCCTCAATGAGGCTTCAGTCAGAGCTGAGAGCTCGTCCAGCTGCCACCAGTCAGGCATGAAAGCTCTCCTGCTGGGGAGGAGCATTAGCAAACCTCCCTCCCAGTGCCAAAGACAAATCTCTGCTGCTTTTCTGGCCTCCAGCGCTGGGAGAGGGGTGGCAGCCAAAGGCTGTGGGAGGTTGCAGGGAGTTATTTCCACACTGGGAAGGGATCTGCACTCTTGGCTGCTGGGAGGTGGGTAAGACCTTTCCTGAGGGTGATTAGAAACAGGCCTGGAGAAAAGATGAGGTGAGGACTCGGCTTGATAAAGACATGGACTGCTGGATCCTGGCTGCAGGATGAAGACTGAACTCCAGAAAACTCCTCACATTTCTTTTTAATCCTATTATTTTCAGAAGTTCATATCCATGTGCTCCAAGTAAGTGATGCTGCATCTGTTCAAAACCATTTAGCTGATAACATGAATAACCTCATCACAGATCTCTGCAGCTTATCTCTGCTCTGAGAAATGTGCTGAAATGAAAAATTTTACCTTTCTTGTCTTCTGATGCCAAATCTCAGCCTTATTTAGCCACTTCCTGGGCAGAAGCATTCCAGATTCCTGAAGTTCTGTGGCCCAAATTACCTCCTGGATGAATCCTGAGCTTCTTTAAATTTCTTGCTCTGTAAAAATCAATAAAGTAATAAAATTGGATAGGTAGAATACAGGAGGATTTAGAAATGTTTGACTTGGTTACTAGTTGTATAGACAGAATCACCCCAAGTCTATTTTTAAAAAGCACTTAATTTTTTTCACTCTCTGGTTACAACTTTAAAGCCAGTTATAACAGATACAAAATGATGGCAACTCCTGCCTTTCACAAAGGGTAAAAAGGAAGCTTGGCATGATCCAATTTCTTGTTTTAATTTGGAACATGAAAGAACAGGAGAGTATGGGAGCAGTTAATGCTGTCTGAGGCAGATCCAGGATAATGCAGCTCTGGTTCTCTTCTGGAGCACACTGGGCAGTGGGTGGGATTTTGAGGGTTCTGTTTTTCTCTTCTGCTCATGTGTTTGGCTAATGAGGGACTTTAGGCTGTTTCTTTTCCCTTTGTTTCCACATTCCCCCCTCTTTAAAAATGAAGGCAGTGCTAGTTCCTGACTCTGTAACGTACTGGGAAGGAGGCTGCCTGTCAGCACTGAAAAGTAGTGAGTTTCAAATGTCTCAAAAGAAGTAAAAATAAGCCTTTAAAAATGTTGAAATGAAGTGTGGGGAACTTGAATCAGAAGTAAAAGAGATGGTAACGGCATCATCTTGTAGAAATCATCAGCTAGAACTCTTCTAGCTGCTCAGTCACAGTGAGTGGGAGACTCTTGCAGGGAGCTCAGCGCTCGTGTTCCACGGGGAATGTGTTAAATCCACGGCGTGGCACACACAGAGCTGCAGCTGTGGGTGTCTGGCAGAGCTCAGCCCCAGGCAGGGTTGGACCTCTGGGGGAGGTGGTGTGCTCTGAGTCAAAATGTCCACGAGTGTTGTCACCAACCTGTGTGAAAACGAAGGGCTCCACCTTGGATGGAGAGAGGGGAATGTCCTCTGTGGCAAAGCCACTGCTCAGGATGGTGTCCTGGCTTTGAAATGCTGGAATCATGGGTTGATTTTCAAAAGGTGTGGTTCATGAATGCCAGGGAGAATCTGGGAGTGTTTTCCTGGGGCTTCTTTCCACAGAAGGACGGGGCTGCAAAGGTTTCCTGCAGCAGGAGCCTCCCCAGGGTTCCAGCAGTGCTGAAGCCACAGCTGTGACCTGGGCCAGGTTCAGCTCTTTGGGTTTCAAAGCCACATCTGAGCAATGAGCTGAGGCCTGCTTGGCACGAGGGTGCCCAGGGGACAAAAGCAAACAAAATTTGTATTTATTTTTCCTTTTTGAAACCTGGCAGCCCTCCAGCTCATCAAACACCACTTCTGCTTCTGATCCCTCTAGGGCTGCCCTCTGATCTGGCTTGTGTGGAAATGATGAGAAACCCTTTCCTTGTAACAACAAACCTCTGGTGTCCCTCTGTGAGGGCTGGAAAATGCAGAATTAGTGTTCCTTTTCCTCAAAACAACCTTCTTATCCATTAGCAGGAATGGAATAGCCCCCCTGCATCTTTGGAAACCTTTGTTCCACAGGAGGAAGGTTTGGGTGAGGTTTAATTTCCATCTAATAGCCTGTTAAAATCTTCACATGGTTTCTTGGAGAATGCCATTAAGAATCAATTACATTAATGGGGCTCAGTTGGAGCTGTGCTGAAATATGGATGGGATCAAGGAAAGTGACTTTGCAAAACAGGGTCCTTGGTGCTGCAGCCATTTATTCCTCTTGATCTCCCCAGGTTTCTGTGTGGACCAAACCTGCTCTTGGATGTTGTCAGTTCTGCAGGAGCTGAGCTTGTTCAGGGACGAGGGCTCAGTGTTCTGAACTGTGGTGTAAAGCCACTGCCAGGGGGGTTAGGAGGGAGTAATTCCCTCACCCTGGTGGAGATGGTGTTGGACTGCTCAGTTAAAACCACCTGGCAGCACCAGGAGACCCTCCAGGCCTTGTTCATCCAACTGCAGAGCCTGATCTGACACCTTAGAGGTGTCAGGGACTGTGCTGCTGACACTGCAGAGTGTCCACGAGCTTATCATGTGACAGAGGGCCTGGAGATATGAGAGGATGGAGAGAAAGGACTTTCTGTCTGTGGCTGCTGGGTTGTTAAACTGATTATAACGTGGGCTGTGAAAGAGGATCCTTATCCATGGAAAGAAGTTGGTGACAGAGAGAAGCTGCCTGTCCTTGCAGGAGAGGTGCATGGAAAGGTGAATCCAGGTGGGACTGAGAAGTCCCTGTCCAGTGAGAGGCCACTGTCCACTGCCCCTTCCATGGGGTGGGATTTAATGAGTGCCCCACTGCTCACAGCTGGTGTTGGGCAGTGGTGGCACAGCTTTGGTCCTGCTGCTGGTGTAGGAGGCCTGACTGGAGCTGGGGTTGCAGTGAATATGCTGGGGAAGCTCCTGCTGAACCCTTGTGGATTGGGATGAGGGATTCAGGTGGAAAGGAGCCTGTGGTGCCCACAGTGACTCTGGGTGAAGAAAGCTCAAGAGACGGACAGAGACAAGGCCTTGGTGTTGTCTGTTGTGTACTTTCCATCGTCTTTTGAGCATCTTGGATCATGTTTTTTTTGTAGGAATGCTTGTATAAAGGGATCTGTGGAATCCAGGTGCTGTGTGGGCTGCTCAGCTGCAGGTGAGTGGCCTGAGGGACTGAGCTGTGAGGCAGAGCCCTGTGGTGTTTGCATCCATGTGCCAGGCAGTGCATGGGTGTCTGTGAGGTGCAGGGAAAGCCACAAGTGTTGGGTGCTGCCTCTTGTCCATGAGAAATTTGGGATTTACAAGAGCTCATCCGTTGCAATGTATTTGCAAGGCCATAGTGGGCACCAGCCAGCCTGCTTCTAAGTTTGTTATCAAAGCCTCAGGAATTCATCAAGGCTGCTGGAACATAAATTGTGCTGAATTAAGAAAGAAGAGGCTGAAAAACTGTCTACCAAGACAGTAAGACCTGGATAACAGAGGGCTGTGAAACACCTGGACTGTAACCAATCACATACTCTGAGAAATGCAGGCAGAAAATGAGTGAACAAGACAAAGGCACCAGTCAAGAAGTCTGTACTTAGTAGTTTGTAGAATCTATAAATATGTGTGTAAGGTAAACAATAAATGGCTTCTGCTTGACCATATTGGTCAGTTGTCCAGGAATCCTGGATTTCCCACAATACTCATCATCCGCAGACTAGTGAGCTCATACCTAGGTTTGTTTTCCTCTTTACAAACAAGGGGTCCAAGTAAAACCAAAACAAACAACATCTTTAGAAGATTTAAAGTAGAAGTGGGGTGAGCATCCCCCTGGTTCCCCTGGATGCCGTGGCTGAAGGACTCGAGCAGCAGCTGAGGAATCCCCTCTGCCAGAGCCATGGCACTGACGCAGGTGGCAGGTACAAAAGTGCTGAGCTGGTACCCTCCAGCAGAGCTGCACCCCAGGCAAGGGCTCCACTCGGTGTCTGATCACCCTGAGCCCCCCAGGGCTGGCATCTCAGCTGGCACTGCAGCTCCTGGGGCTGCCCGCCCTGCCGAGCAGCCGGGGCTGGGCACACAGCTGGAGCTGCAGACCCTGCCAAGGTGACTCCACGGAAATGACTCTTGGGATGCTTGGGTGTGTTTGGAGTTGGAGGCTGCAGAGCTGTGCCTTTCCCAGAGCTCATCCATTAGGGAACCAGCTCCTTTGTGCAATCTGCGCCCAATGCAGAGCCTGTCCCTCTGAGCTCTCATTAAACCCAGCAGAACCAAACCTGTTGCTGTGATATTTTCTGAAAAATCCCTTTGCCAAGATTTCTTCTCCTGGGAAGCCTCAGCTTCTCCCTGTTTTGCTGCTTTGGAATGTGATTTGGAGATTGTTTATCCACCATGTGAATTGTTTTTACTTAATGGCCAATCACAGCCAGATGTGTTGGACTCTCTGAGGCAGTCAAGGGTTTTTATTATTCATTTTTGTTAAGCCTTCTGATGTATCCTTTCTTTTTCTTTAGTGTAGTGTTGGGGAAGATCAAACAGGAAAGCCTTATAAATATGATTGCCTGGCTAAAGATTTTGAGAATATAGAAACTATAAGTGAGATTGAAATGAAAGCAAGCTTTGAGATCCCTCAGTTACTGAACAACTGGAAAACAATGGTGTGGCTGGCTGAAGGTGATCCCCTTTTGATGGAACAACACCCTCTGCTTGCAGACAGGCCCAAGGATCAGAGCAGACCCTGCTGGCTTGGCAGAAGGGCCCAAAGTGGAGTTTGTAGGGTTTAAAATGTAACACAGTGTGGTAATGTAATGATTCTTATAGGCTGTATGTAAATGCTATAGGATTTGTATCTTGTACTAGATTGGTTAGTGAGAATTAGAATATTCAACAAGAAGAAGATTTATTGTATTGTAATGGGAACCATGCTCTCTTACCCTCTCATCCTCTCTCTCTCTCTCTCATCCTCTGTACCACTCTCTTTACTTCTCTTTGGGGCCTGGCAGCTCCCAGCAGGGCCCTGCACCCAGGCCCTTTGCAATAAACTCCAAGTTCCAGACCTGGCTGCAGAGATCTCTCGTCTCCGTCCATCCCCACCGTCCTACCCCTCGATGCTCCTACAGTATAGTTTTAGTACAGCATTTTTAATATAATATAAAAAAATAATAAATCAACCTTCTGAGAACATGGACTCAAATTCTCATCTCTCATCCTGGGGACCCTCACAAACACCACACAAACCCAGCTCTTTCCACTTCCCACCTCACCCAGCCCCAGCTGTGCGTGTGGGGAGGATCTGTAAATCCCTGAGCTCAGGCTTGGAGTAACCTTGGAGCAGAGTGATGGGAAGGGTGTTGCTGGAGACCAGCCCCAGCCAGACTTTGCAGTGCCTTGTTCTTGGAAACAAGCTGTGTTTCAGGCAAATATCCGGGAGCTGGGGATTTTTTTAGCCTGTCTCTTGCTGTTCATTTTCTCCCTGGCACTGGGACTGCAATTCCAGGAACCCTGGCTATACTTGAAAGCGCCTCTCAGACAGGGATAAAAGTAATTAAACCTCTCAGCTTTCTCTTTTTTTTTTTTATTTATTGTAGTTTTACAAACGTGGCTTTAAGATGGGGACAAAATGTTCAGGCTGAGATCTGCCAGCCTGTTCCAGCGTGGAGCAGGTGAATGAGAGGATGAGGAGGCTCCTCCCTTTAAGGCTCCAGAGCTGCTCCTGGAGGAAGCAGAGATGGTTGGCTGCTGCCAGGTGCAGCCTTTCTTCCACTTCCCCTCTCCTCCTCACGTAATTAACTCGTTAAATTTAGCTGTCTGAGAGGTATGGAAATGCATGTGGTGCAACTGCTTCCTCTGTGCAAATAATCCTGATTTCAGCTTCCGTGAAAAATCAAGGGAATTGTTTCATGCCATGCAGAAGCACTGAAAGAACTGAGTTTCATAGGAAAAGCAGTTTTAAAAGGCAAGAAAATTGGGGAAAATGAGGAGTAATGTTTTTGTCTAATCTGGATTATGATGATTTCGAGCTTTTAATGTTCTCAATTTTAATTTTTTAACTTCAATTTTATTTGGGAAATTAAACTGTGACATCCTTTTAAGTAGAAAAGACCAGACTCTAAAGGTTTTGATTTAACAATGTTGGCACACAAAACGTTCTCCATGCTGCTTTTCTTCAAGGAAAGGTTTTGGCAAACTTGGCTTGAGTTACTGAAGTGTTGTGGTTGACCAAAATCCAGGGGGAATGTGTGTGGGGGAATTCAATAAAAACTATCCAGCAAAAAGTTTCTCTCCTGCTGCTGTGCTGCTCAGTCTCTGGGCAGATAGAGCCAGCTGAGATTCAGAGCATCCTTAAAAATGCACTTTTTAGATTAAATGTTCTCTCTCTTAATAGCTCTTCCTGATTGCTCTGTGTTTACCCATGTGGAGGGATGGCCCAGCCTGCAGAAACTGAAATTGAATTTACCTATGTTAATTTTAGGGTTGCATCCCAAGGTTGTGGTCACTGGAGATTTTTTGCTCTATCACAGAATTATTTAGGTTGGAAAACACCTGCGAGATCATAGAATCCAACCTGTGACTGATCTCCACCTGCTTGTCACCCAGTGAGTGCCACCTCCAGGTGTTCCTTGGACACCTCCAGGGATGGGGACCCCACCACCTCCCTGGACAGCTCTGTCCAATGTTTAATCATTGTTTATGAGAAGAAATTCCTCCTGATGTCCAACCTGAGGCCGTTCCCTCTCCTCCTGTCCCTGTTCCTGGGAGCAGAGCCCGACCCCCTGGCTGTCCCCTCCTGTTAGGAGCTGTGCAGAGCCACAAGGTCTCCCCCTCCTTTTCTCCAGGCTGAGCTCCTTTCCAGCTCCCTCAGCCTCTCCTGGGGCTCCAGACCCTACCCTGGGCCTGCTCATCCTCAAGGTCCTTCTTGCAGTGAGGAACCCAAAACAGGACACAACACCCGAGTGCTGACTCAGGGGGATTTTTATGGGCTTCCACCTGCTGAGGACCTGGGCTGCTCTGCCCTGCCCATCCCTGATGGAAAGCCCTTGGTTGTGCTCATTGTGGGGTGGGTGAGAGGCTGGTGATGGAGCACAGGGAGCAGCTGAGGTCAGCTCAGGTGGGATGGGTCTGGTTCATCCTGTGCTCCCGGGGTGCTCGTGGTCTCCTCACGCTGTCAAACATTAACCTGCCCCTCCACACACAGCTGTCCCTGAGCTTTCACCACCTGTGCATGCAGCACACACCTGATGGGTTCTGTCCCAGCTCTGTTTGCTCTCAGGGCTCAGCTCCTGTAGGGTACAGCACATGAGGAGGAAGGCTCCAGGTCTGTCTCATCCTGAGCATGGATGGGAGGAGATGACCTTACTGAGAGCACCAAAATGCTCAGTGGGGATAATCCTGGAGCAGGGACACCCCACCAGGCACCTGCTCCATCCCCAGAGTGTTTTTTCCAGGTGCAAACCCATTTTCTGCTCAGCAGTTTGTTGGCAGTGGGGCAAGGTTGGAATTAACCTGTGTGGCTTCCTTTGGTCACCTCCACATTCTCCACTGGGTTCCAGCTTTGTTTGAGGTGGCAGAAGGGATTGTTCTAATCTCATTTTCCATCTTTATTGTTCAGTGTGCAGCCCTAATTCTTATTTACAGGCTTATTCAAACCGTGGGCTGAACATGGGAATCTTCATTTCCTTCCAGGCCTCTTTTTTATGGACCTCATTGCCACAGCCTGAGAGCTTCACACCAGCGTTAACTCAATTTCACAACACCCCTGTGAGACAGACTTTGATGTTTCCCATTTTACGGTGCACAGGGAGGTATAGGAATATCAAAGACAAAAGTAGCCATTAATTTTCACTTAATACCCTCAAAACCTGTTTTGAGGAACAGCAATGGGCTCGTTTCTCCTGCATGGGCTCATTCCCTGACAAGTTTTAGGGCACCAATCCAAATGGAAAGATTTCTAGGGCTTCTCATGAAATCAAAACAGAGTTTTCTTATGATTTTCCTTAATTTAGGGCTCAGACAGCACCAAGAAAACTCCACCTGAAGGTAGAAAGCTCTAAACAATACAAAGAGGTGGGAGTGTGTGGCTTTAAGCTTGTTGGTAACTTCATGTGTTTCTTGTCTCATGATGCACACAGAAAATAAAAATCCTGCAGGTGATGGTGGCAAAGAACATCCTAGTGGACATTTTAGCTTAAAGCTGTGCAGTTTATGCAACTTGTACTGAATGTGAAACCTTCCTCACCCCTCCCATCACTGAGCCCTCTTTGCCATGTCCAAAGTGGTTTCTGAAGTTGCTGCTGGTGGAGCTGTGCTGGGGAGGAACAAACTTTGTGGCATTATTTCTTCCCTTGGTATATCTGTGCTTTAGGAGGAAAATGTCCAAGAATAATTGAGATGAATCAGGTTTCTATATGTGGCTTTTTTGAATATTTAACATCTTAGATCTTGTGAAGCAAAAGGGGCAAGGAACAAACGCTGTCTATTTTTAGGCCTGGGGAGTGGATGGAGCTGCTGGCCTAGATCCTGAACTCCTTCCAGGAGCAGCAAGGCAAAAAACAACCATAAACTGAGCCAGGCTTTGTGTGTTGGGCAGGATTTCTTGTGTTTATTTGAGCTGACCAAAAGCAGTTGGTTTTCATGTTGAGTTGTTTGAGTTGTGGAGGGAAAAAGTAAAAAAGGGATCATGAGAACTTTGAATGAAACCTCTTCCCTCTCTGGTTTTATTTCAGTTGTCCAAACTGAGAATTGTCTAAATAGTTGAAAAGGATGAAAGTCAATAAAGAAGGGAAGGCTTTGTCCCCGTCTCCACCTCTTCCCCCACTCAACAATGGGGTTATAACTTGCTCAGGAGTTATTCCAGTTTTGGTTTTCCCAGCTGCCACAATATGGAAATCTTGGGAGTTTTGAGGGCTCTTCCTCTTTCCCTCCTCTTCCCTGTGCCATTCCTGATACCTTGTACTGGTTCCAGTGAAAATTCACCCTAACTACTGACCTGCTCTCAGAAACTCAGCTGGGTTTAAACAGCCCCCAGATAAATCTCAAGTGACAGGCTGGGGAAAGATCTGTGTTTGCAGTGCATTTCTTACTGGGAGATATTGCTGTTACTTTAAAATTAAAAATAAGAGCAAGATATACTGAAAAAATAGAAATAAGTGGGGTGAAAAACTGTTCTTCAGCTGAGACTGAGAATGGAAAATTTCTACCCAAAAGAAGAATATTTCTGGAAATGACAACTCAATGGAAACATAGTTCTCTAATGCATTCACTGTTAAGTGAACATTATTTATATTGCAGGAGAGAAACACAATGTGGCAGAAGATATTTGGTTAAAAAAAATAGAAAATCCATGAGCAGACATTCATCGTTTGCAAGTAGGGAGCCTGGGATACAGATGAGCTAAAGGATGAAGACTCCAGACTCTTGCTCTTGTAATTTGCATTTTGTTGGTATATATAAAATGAAATGAGGTTTATATTTGTTTCAAGCAGAAGTGCTTAGCAGGCATAGGAAAAGCTGTCTGCAACGTTAAGCATATATTCCAAGTTTTCTTGGAACGAGATCATTAGGAGGAAATAGCTCCTCTTTTTCTATTCTTGCTGAGGTAGGATCATGTTCTCTACATTGTTTAATAGCAAGTCTAATGCTACTTTTGAGACTCTTTTTTGGAGAGGCAGCACATTCTCAGCCATGTGATCCTGCAATCTGCAGTTGTTTTGGGGTAGTACTTGGATTGCTCCAAGGGGGAGATGCAAATCCCACCTGATTTGGGCTGACTTGTGGGACTGACAGGGGAATTAAATTCTGGCACAAATCTACACAGGGGGTTTATTCTTCCTTCTCTTTATCCCTCCCCTCTGGGGCTGTTGGAGTGGTTTGGGCCCTGCAGTGGTGTGGAGCTGCAGCTCCTGCAGGCTCTGGGTGGGTTCTGGCACCCACAGCTCCAAGGATTTTGGTGTGTCAAATTCTGCATGGAGAGTGTGATGGGAAGGTGAGGGAGCTCCCAGGGCTCCTCCTCCTTCCCATCTCAATAATGTCCTGGTGTGCAAGGGAAGTTTTCTGACACATCCCTCTATCCTGCAGTCTCTGGGATGATAATCAGGCCAAACCCCTGCTCAGCTGCTTTTTCAGGTTCCCCACATTTGGGAAAGAGCTTTTCCTTTTGCCAGTGGGAAGGGCAGAGGTTTAGGGTTTATATTTTAGCAGTTTGCTGTGGGGTGGCAGATCCTGAACCCTCTTATTGCTGATTTCAGTGGGTCTCAGATCAGATCCAAAGGTTCTTTGGCCATGTTGCAGGACAGATTTCCCAGCTCAGAGCTTCTGTATCCCATAGAATTACTCCCTCAGCAATAAAGACAGCCAGATTGACAGCTAAAATATTTTTTCTCTTTGTAATGACTTTTTAACATTCAAAATTTATGGATCTCTTTATGCCCATAAAACATAGCAAGTCTATCCTCTGTCCCATTCCAGCATCACTTGCCTAAATTTGAATCCATCACTTTGAAATGATTTCATTGCAGATGGGGTGCACGATGAATAATGGAATATCTTGAACCCTACTAACTTCAAATTAATGTCCTTTCCTGCCAAGTAATTACTGTCCCGTAAAGGAATCCTTTGTACCTCTGGATGAGGCTTTTTAGTCCCTCATGCCCCAAAGTCCTTTAAACTGTCCCTTTCAAGCTGGTCTGAACCAAAAATATACAAGGACTCTGGGTCCCTGATAAGTTTTTAGTCTTTTAATTGGTTTTGTAGAACTGTTGGAGGCTGGGAGTGGCAGGAGCACATCTCTGGATGACTTTGCCCTGGACACCAGAGTGATTAGCAAAAGCCCTGTTGCTTTTTAAGGCTCAGCCTGGCAAAATCAGCTCATTCTTGACCCTCCTGGAGTAAAAACCAGATTGTTGTGGTCATCTTTTTTTGCAAATGTTCTACCTTGTCGTTACGGCTGGGAGTGGGTGCTTCAGGAACCTCTCAGGACAGGAATTTTGCTGCTGGAGGGAGAGGAAGAACTCCAGCTCTGGGTTAATGGAACTCTGCCTGCCAGGTTCTTTTTCTCAGTGCCCTGGGCACAAGGATGGAAAATCTGACCCCACGAGTTTCATGGGAGAAACAACTGGAGGCGCTGAGCATCGGGGATTTTTCAGTCTGCTCTCTTCCAGAAAAGCCTTTTCTCCCACTTCACCAGTGCTTTGTGCTTGATCTTGCTGAACTCTGAAATTGCTCTCCCGGCCATAGATGAGGATCTAACTCTGGTGTCTAAAAGTAGCCTAACAAACATGAGTATCTCCCCAGTTTCTAGGATGCTCACTCTGTCTAACAATCAGACTTTTCCCTGTTCCTCCTTTTGTGGTTCTCACCATTAGATTTTCAATTTGTTAATTTTTACAGTGCTAGTCAACCTGTTCTTTACAAATCTGAGCTCTGTGATGGGGCTTTTTACACCTTCTTATGGTTTGATACAGAAAGATCATGAGGAGAAAGTCACACAGACAAGTTCCCTTTATCCCACCAGGGCATCTGAGGATGCAGAGGGATGGACAAGTTCTGTGGGGTGACCTGAACCTGTTTGTGGGCTAATGAATCTTCTCCATCATTACCTCATGTTGTAATGACTACTTGGTGCCAGAATCCTCAAGAAAAATCCACCCCAACCTGAAGGACCATCAGTCTGTGTCATTAAATGGGCCCTGACCCAATCAAGCAGAGCTATTTAAAATTTAAATATAATCTCTCGGGTGTCTGTCTCCTCATGAGTCTCTGGAGGCTGCAAATCTGCCTTAGTTCTTTGAACAGAAGATTTCAAAAAGGTTTAACTCTTTCTCTCACAAGCAAGATGTCCCTGGCCATCTAAATAAATAAATGTGCTGCTGTTGGTTTATTTCATCTTCATAAGGGCCATTTAACACCCTTCTGCTTTTTCTGCTGGAGCAAGGGAGCCCTTCAAAGGAAAGGGTCAAGGAACAGGATGCAGAAAATTGATGTCATCCTCAGAGCTGTCCTTGCCAGCCCCCAGCTTGAAATATCTCGGGTGACACTGAAAGACTCCCCGCAGGGCTCTGAGGACCAGGATGAATGAGGATCCTTGGATTAGATGATGATTAAGTGCCTGATGAAATGGGATGAATGAGGTGCTGCAGGCAAGAACTCCTCCATTATCACAGCTGACCCCAGGCCAAATTTCCTCCATTTCCCCATCTGTAAAAATGGAAATTTATTGCGTCATGAGTTCAGGGTGAAGTTGTGTCTTGGAAACCTTCTTGCTCTGGAGAGCAGAGAGCACCTTTCTGTTCACAGCTCCTGCCCAAGTAATCAAGGGATCATGGGTCGGAAGAAGCCTTAAAACCATCTGGTTCTACCCCTGCCATGGCAGTGACACCTCCCACTGTCCCAGGCTGCTCCCAGCCCTGCCCAGCCTGGCCTTGGGCACTGCCAGGGATCCAGGGGCAGCCACAGCTGCTCTGGGCACCCTGTGCCAGTGTTTTATCCCCCTTATAATAAAAAACTTCTCCCCAATATCCCATTTTAATCCACTCTCTGTCAGTGTGGAGTCATTCCCTCTTGTCCTGTCACTCCAGGATTTTGGAAACAGTTCCTCTCCATCTTCTGGGCTCCCTTCAGGCTCTGCAAGGCCACACTGAGGTCACCCCAAAGCTTCTCCTCTCCAGGTAAACAATCCCAGCTGCTCTGAAGGGCTCAAAATGGTTTGGCCCAGGTGATTTCCTCAATGCTGTGGAATCTGGATCATCCAGAGGGGCTGGACAGTGGATCTTGGGATTGTCTTTGATGTCAGATTATTCAGCTGGGCCTGGTGGCTGGAGATGTCCCAAGTGAGAAGTGACAGGAGCTCTGGTTGTGGGCAGTTGAGTCCTGTGGTGCCAGGCAAGGCTGAGCTTCCTCAGATCAGGCATCTTCCAAAGACAGGGCTCATCTGGGGAAAGATAATATTGTCTTTGCCAACTTAATGAAAATTTAACTTGAAACCAGCTGGATTTGCAGGTGATGGTGTTTCACAGGTTTGGGATTTTGACATGAGGTTGCTCTAAGGCTGTTGGCTCTTGCCAGGCAGAGGCAGCAAAGCTTTCTCAGCTGGGCTGTGACCTTCTCCAGGGGCTGGGCCACCCCAGGTCTCCTTCATCCTCATTTTCTAAACTCTGATGTGCTCATTAGGAGCTGTTTGCAACTAGTTCCAGCCCTTTCTGCTGAGCAAAGGGCTCTCCTGAAGGCCAAAGAGCCCATTAAGAGCATACACAAGGAAAAAGTAACACCATGAAGAAAACGTGAGATTTCTTTTTGAATCTCTTAATCCATTTAGCGAAATATGGATGTTTCAAGCCAAAAATGGAGAAGGAAGAAAATTGAAAGTGTTTCATTTTGAAATATATTGCTTTTATGTACTTGAAAGGCTTCTTTTGACTTTATGCTTGGAAATAGCACTGATCTAAACTGTAAATAAAAATTAATTAAGTGACTCAGACACCATAAATCTGTTACCTTCAGGTCAAATGAAATATTTGGTTGGCCTGAGGTGGCTTTTCTCGGATGCACAATGTCTGCAAATGGGCTTTCACTGATGTCCCTGCACATGGGGTTGAAATAAAATGGGTTTTAAGGTCCCTCCCAACCCAAACCATTCTGTGATTCTATAAAATTATTTTTTCCAGTCCATTTGAATCATCCAACTAAAAAGGTTTTTTGCATCATTCAAATGAAAAGTTCCCTTCTCCAGCTGCAGGTGGCAATGATTATTTTTTTCCTGTTGTTTCTGCACTCAGAGATATGGTTTCCCCCTCAGGAAAATGTCAGAAATTGGGATTTTCCTTTGCCAGTCTCCTCTGAAACTCATTCCTCTTGGATTAGAAGGGATCTGCCTTGGGAAGACCTTAGACCCGACAGGGAAACACAGCAAAGTAAACAGAGAAACAGGAAATTGAGATTATTTGTAACTGAGATGATTTGTCTCCCTTGCACCAAGCCCTGAAATGGATTCTGGGGAAAAGAAAAGCATGATGTAAAAAAGAAGAAGGTTTTATTCTGCTTATCTGGGCTGTTTCGAAACTTTTTTTTGGGAAGGATATTGATAGGAAGGATATTGTTTTATGCAAAGCTTTGTTGTGTCTGTGGCCTGTAATTCCAGCAGAAATACCTGGAATAAACCCAATTCCTCAGTGCAGCATTTGGGCATTGCTGGTGGCAGGTCCTGGCTGTTAAATTCAGCTGAAAACATCTGAAGGGGCCACGGAAAGAGTTCAGGCCTTAGAAGGGAACAAGAAAGGGATGCTGGAAGGTTATGGACCTCCTGCCAGCATTTTCCTGGAAACACAGAGCTTTGCAGGCAGGTTTTGTGCAACAAAGACAAGCTTGAGCAGCTTCAAACACAGGAAATCACAAAGGGCTGCAGCCAAGGGGGATGGTGAACCCAAGGCAGACAAGAGGCAGGAAGATGCATCTCTAAGCAAAATTCCCCGGGCATAGAAGCCCAGGTGGCTCTTGCCTCACAGAGACCTTTTATTTTCTCTTGTTCCTCAGGAAAATGTGTGAAAAACCCCTGGCTCTACACTGATGATATCTCAAGTTTAAGATGTTTAGAAAAAGGATGGTTTCTATCCTCAGGCCTCCCTGTCCCTCCTGGGATAGATGAATTGCTGGAGAGGCACTTGAAGATTTAATTCCATTTTGATTTTTCTTCAACTTTCTCAGCCTCTGTGATGATCTGGAGGGGCATGGAAGTTCCCCCAGTTTTCCTTGGATTTCAGTGTAGTTGTAAGGAAGTTGCCTTCTCTTCATTTTGTCCTTCACAAATGCTCTGAAGCTTTAATGCTCTTTCAGAAGCTGTGGCTCATAAAATGGGGCTTTGGTGAGGAAGGGGAGGAACAAAACTGGAGGCAAAAAAACCCCTTCAATAACCACCCCCTCTGCCAAACCAAGGATTCACAGGTCCCCTCTGCCTCTCCCTGAGGGGGAAAAGGATCTGAGTGAAGAATGAGCAGAGTTTTCCAAACAAATTCCTGGCCGGAGTGAGCGTGGCAGCTGCCAATCACTGCCCTGAGCACCATATTCCCCTCTCCTTTGCTCTGGTGTTTTTTGGGCTCTGAGCTGTGCAGGATTCCCTTAGAGACTCTTTGTAACTCCTCTAAGTAAGAGCCGGAGACAAGAGATGCAGGACTCTAGGTGGCTCTTCAAAATGCTGTTTATTGTATACAAAATGCTGTTTATTGTATACAAAATGCTGTTTATTGTATAGAAGATTTTACAGCAGTCTTGGGTCGTGACTGACAGAGCCACACACACAGCTCTCAGCTGTATCTATAGAGAAGCCTAAAGACACTTTAATTTTGGTTACATTGCATTGAATATTTTTCTTTGCTGAGCATCTTAATACATGACAACCAATCTATACTATTACCTATAGCCTATCATAACTACTATCATCACCATTTTATAAAATCAATAATATCCAACCACATGAGTTACTATGGTACAGTTTAAGCTTAAAGTTGTTTTTCAGTTTTCTTGCAGTGGAAAATTCTTAGACCTTTTTTCTCCCTGCCATATCAACGTCTTATTTGCCTGTGGTATCCTTCTGCTTGGTAAACACATCCTTTTGTTTGTGGTCAGCTTATCCTTTGCTCTGAGTCATAAAATCTCTTTCCAACCGACTTAACCTTTGCTTTTTTAGCTGTCCTGTAAGACTGGCTCAGCAATCCTCAATTTACACATCTATTGTTCTTCTATATAAAAATTTGCTGCCATCTCTATTCTGCTCTCAGGTTCTACATTCAGAGATCTTTCTGCCAAGCACACACAGCTGTGAGACTTTCTTGTCAAACTTTCATCCTTCCCTATATCTCTACAGAACAATCTGCCCAAGGTGGCCCTGGAGCAGTTGTAGGCCAGTCCTGGAAGCCCTGAGGCAGGAGAGGAGCAGCTGGGCTGTCCTTCCTTTTCCAACATGTCTCTACCTGGGATTTCCTCTGCCCTCAATGTGTGCTCAGTCAGTATTTACAGATTTTGTTGTTGTTTTGAGCTGAAAGGTTTGATATGTTCATCCTCTCATTTCTCAGGGTCTCTTCTTTCCAGGTGTTTGTCCCACAAATTTCACCCAGGACAGACCAGGACAGGTTTAATCTGATTTAGGAGGAGAAACCTAAAATACAGGTTGGGAAGGACATTGAGGTGCTTGACGACGTCCAGGGGGGGGCAATGAGGCTGGACAGGGGCTGGGAACACAAACCCTGAGAGGAACCCCTGAGGGAGCTGGGGGTGCTCAGCCTGGAGAAAAGGAGACTCAGGGCTGCCCCCATCACTCTGCACAGCTCCTGAAAGGTGCCTGTGCTCACCTGGGGCTGGGCTCTTTCTCCAGCAGCACTGACACAGCCAGAGCACACAGCCTCAAACTGCACCAAGGGAAATTCAGGTTGGATATCAGGAAAAAGTTTTTTACAGAAAGAGTGATAAAGTTCTGGAATGGCTGCCCAGGGAGGTGGTGGAGTCCCCATCCCTGGGTGTGTTTAACAAAGCCTGGATGTGGCACTGGGTGCCAGGGTTGAGTTGAGGGGTTGGGGCTGGGTTGGACTCGATGATCTTGAAGCTCTCTTCCAACCTGGTGACTCTGTGAATTCAGTGAATTGAATATTGTTAGAAATTGGAGATTTTTCCCATGGTTTTTTTTGGTTTTTTCTCCCCCAGGGTTTAAACAGTTGCATTCCCCATCCACAACCAAGAGTTTCTTCCGTTTCACATTGGTTATTCCAAAGAGGAGCAATTTCTAGAGCTGTTAAGATGGTGAAGTATTTTTTTATACAGAGAATCATAGATGCTTTGGGTTGGATTTGTTCCACCCCTCCTGCCATGGCAGGGACACCTCCCACTGTCCCAGGCTGCTCCCAGCCCTGTCCAGCCTGGCCTTGGGCACTGCCAGGGATCCAGGGGCAGCCACAGCTGCTCTGGGCACACACAATCCCCCTGCACACCCCCCTGCCTTTGAGTCCTTTCTTCCAGTGTTCCTAAATTCAAAGCATCTGAAAAGGGCTTTGAATTGAAGTGAATTTCTTGTTATAGTTCTTGAGCAGAAGCAGGGCTCTGCCCTGGGTAATCTCACCTTCCATCATCACATCCACAATATTTTAAGAAATTATTACCTAACATTTCATTTTATGAACCTATTTATACCCATTTGTAAAGAGCCCTCAGATGATCCAGGCCTGAATTTTACTCAGTCCTATACAAACAGGAATTGGATCTGAAACCAATTAGAGGCTCAATTTCAACCTGTGGGACAGTTATTAATCTCTGGTTTGCCAGACAATCTAACTCCTTTCTCCAGCACAATGACCTCACATCTAGATTTTGGGAATGGGATTCAGAAGAAACAAAGCTTTCATGTAAGGCTGTAATTGTTGCATCTCCTCTGGCAGGAAACATTGATTAGCACTGATGGACAATGTGTTAATGGCCTGGAAAAATGGCTGTGAAGATGCAAGGGTCAAAATCCCATGGAATGAATGAGCTTAGCCAAGAATTTCGGGAGGTGGGGACCAAGCAGACAGGATGGGAACAGGAGGAATCAGTGCTGACAGCCATGGAAAGACAGCTCATGCCATGGAGGGGATAATTCAAGTTTCTGGATGATAAATGCACCCTAAGGGAGTGGTAACTGTGGGGAAAGGGTGAGAGATCCAGGAGAAGCTGTGGAGAGCAAGTCGGAAATCTCCTCAATGCCTGGCAATAGTGAAAATAGTAATAAAATAAGTGAAAATTACATTACATTGGGATAAAAAAAAGTCAATATATCAACAAAAGATCCTTTCCTGAGCTACTCACTGATCCCTGGATCTAATGGAGTTCATGGAAGAGCAATGGAAGTTGTCAGGATGAGAACCAGCAGCACTGGAGCAATGTTAATGAAAAATTGAGGGTCAGTTAATGTAAAAGATGCCTAGAAGGGAACATGAGAGATGTAAAAAATAAGAGACAATGGGCCAGTGGATCAGCAGCTCCTTTTCTTTCTTGTGAAGCACAAGGAGAAATTGCAGATAATTCTTGAAAAAAGGAATGAGAAAGTAACTCCACATGGGAGGAAGGGGAATGTTTGTACTCACAAAGAGGAGCCGAGGACTTCTCCTGAGTCCTGAGGGCGATGGGAGAGTGGAGCACCCTTCCTGTGAGGAAAGGCTGGGAGAACTGGGGTTCTTCGGCCTGGAGAAGAGAAACTTCATGGAGACCCAACTGTGGCCTTCCAGGGCCTGAAGGAGCCAACAGGAAAGGTGGAGAGAGCCAACAAGGGATGGAGGGACAGGACACAGGGAATGGCTCCCACTGCCAGAGGGCAGGGCTGGATGGGATATTGGGAATTGGGAATTGTTCCCTGTGAGGGTGGGCAGGCCCTGGCACAGGGTGCCCAGAGCAGCTGGGGCTGCCCCTGGATCCCTGGCAGTGCCCAAGGCCAGGCTGGGCAGGGCTGGGAGCAGCCTGGGATGGTGGGAAGGTCCCTTCCCATGGCAGGGGGTGGAATGAGGTGACTTTAAGGTCCCTTCTATCCCAGAACATTCCATGGTTCCAGGGTTCCATGGCAGAGGCACAACGCAGGATCTCTGTCTCACGGTCCCATCAGGGCTGAGGAGCTGTGTGACAGTGGTCACAGGGGTTCTTGATAGAGGGAAGAGATGAGAACGTTGACTCTATGTTCAGAAGGCTTGATTTATTATTTTATTATATATATATATTACATTATAACTATACTAAAAAGAAATAGAAAGAAAAGTTTCTAGAAGCTAGTTAAGCTAAGAATAGAAAAGAAAGAATGATAACAAAAGCAGCTGGCTCAGACTGAGAGAGAGAGCCAGCTCTGCCGTGACTGGTCAATAAATCAAAACATCTACACGAGACCAATCACGGATCTTCTTGTTACATTCCACAGCAGCAAACAATCACTGTTTACATCTTGTCTCTGAGGCTTCAGCTCCTCAGGAAAGAAAAAATCCTAAAAAAGGATTTTTAGTGAAAAGGAGGTCTGCGACAGAGCTGTGCCTGTGATGTCTCCTCAGCCCAGCGTCACTGATGTTGCCCTGGCTGTGTTCCATGGCACCTGCAGGCCTGGAAGGGAGGGGAGGAGGTGAATGGGACACTCCCTGGGATTTCCTGCCTTTACCCCAAGGAATCTGGGAAGACCACAGCTGAGGATGGATTTCCTCAGACATCTCACTCTCCAGAAAATGCCTTGTCACACACAAAATTGACTCCAGAGTGGGGATGGGTTTCAATTTGTGCTGGAGGTGCAAGGTCTCATCCACAGGGGCTCTGTGGTCTTATCCCAGACTGGTTATTCTCTTCCTCCTCTGAAGGAATGAGAAGGAAAAGGTGTTTAGTGCTGTCACCATGATATTTTCTGAAAAATCCTTTAACCAGGATTTCTCTCCTGAGAAGCTGAGAAGCCTCAGAAAAGAAAAGTAAACAATAATTATCTGATTGTTTGGAATGTGGTCTGGAGGTTGCTTACCAACAGGTGCATCTCTGATTGCTTCCATGTGAATTGTTTTTAATTAATGACCAATCCCAGTCCAGCTGTGTCAGACTCTCTGGTCAGTCATGGGTTTTTATTATCATTCCTGTCTGGCCTTCTGGTGTTGCCACATTTCTCTCCACAGAGAAAAGCAAGGCACAATTCTTTCCAAGGATTTCTGAGATTCACATTCTCTGAACCTCAGAGAAAGTGAAGACACAATTCTTATCACTTGCTGTGCCTGTGTTGTGCCAAAGTAGAATGTAATATGGAGATTGTTTATCCAAAGTGAGGATGTTTTGTTTCCTTAGCTTATCAGGACCAACTGTGTGTGTGTTGGGAGATTCAGTGCAGTGTGAGCAGGTGTGTGCAGAGTGAGTTTAGAGAAAATGTATATAGTATAGTATAATAAAGTGATTAATAAAGTGATTAATTAGCCTTCTGATGATGGAGTCAGATACATCATTCTCTCTCCCTCACCAACATCGGAGTCGCCTTTGATTTACAATATTCTGATGCCTCCTTTCTCTTTCTTTATAGTATAGTTTTAGTATAGCATTTTCTTTTAATATAATATCATAAAATAACAAATTAGCCTTCTGAGAACTTGGAGTCGACTCTCATCTCTCACCTCATCCTGAGGACCCTCCCAACACCACAACTCAGAGCCTGTGGGTGCCTGCTGGGGCTGTGCAGGGCCGGGCAGCACCACGGCAGCATCCCGGGGATGCTTCCAGAGAGGGCTGGGGAGGAAACCAGCCTGAGGCTACAAACACAGCCCAGGGGCAGTGGGGGATGTCCCCAGCGGGACAGAGCTGCTCTGGGAGCGCCCCTCTCCCACCTGGCCCAGAGGGGCTGGGCTCTGCTCGCTGTCACGTTGGAAGGAACTGGGAGAGCCGCTTCCCCCAGTTCCCTGCCTGGTTTCTATGGTGATGTTGCACTCAGCTGTGCTCAGCAGGTCTGGGTTTATTTCCCTGCAGATAAAACAGCCTGTGCTGATACACTGCAATCCCTGGGCTCTGGGGCCTGGCAACAAGTCAGCCTTGGTGCCACTGAGCTGGAAGGGTCCTGGGTGGAAGGTTTTTCATGCTAGATTTGGCAATGGGTGGGATTAGCTGATAAAATAATGTTTGGATTGTTGGTTGGGGCTGTTTGCTGCCCTGAGGCTGGAAGGCTGGGGTGCACATGGAAATGTGAATTCTCCTGCTCCTCCTCCAGGCTCCCTGGTGCAGAAAGCTCAGGGACAGCCAGCTCGGGCTTGGCTGGGATGCAGTGCCTGGTGTGGGAGGGAAAACGTGTGAGAGAAGGTGCTGGAAGCAGTGGGAAAGGGGCTGTGCTGGGGGTGTGCAGGCTGGAGCTGTGTGCACTCCAGGTGAGTAATTCACAGCCTTTCCCTCCACGAAGGAGCTGCTGCAGTTCCCATCCCCACTACACCTCGGGGGTCTCTGGAAGCAGCCCCAGCTGAGTTCTCCTCCTTCCTCCAAGGCCTGAAGGCTCTGGGTGCTGCTGAGGGAAGGGGATGCAGGTGATGGATGGCTCCTCATGTGCATGGGGGATGTGGAGTCACGTCTTGCTGCTCCTGGCACTGGACACCTTCCCCTCTGTTGGCTCACATGGCTACAGCTCATCCCTCCCCAGGAGCTGCCAGGGACATCCCTGAGGATCCTGTCCATCACTCAGGCCCCAGAGAGCAAGGCTCAGTCCCACTGCTGGTTTGTGCAGCAGCTCTGCTTTGGCTGGGGTGTTATTTGGAAACAGAGATGTTTCTTTTCCAAAGAAAACAAGGTTCCAAACCTGCCCTTTGCTGTGACAGGAGGGGTCTCTTCCTTTTGCTGTGTGCAGAGCTTTGATCCTGCCACACTCCAAGATGTGTTTGCTGAGGTTCTCCCACCTGAGTCGTGCTGGTGTATTTGCTGCAGAGGGAAAAGAAATAAACCTGGGGAGAAAATGGGAACCCCCCCAACCCAGCAAACCAGGCTGTGGCCTTTGAAAGGACCTGAAAAATGAATTATCTTAATGATTTAGCATATTTTTCTGCAGCTGGGGGACGTGGGGGGAAGAGAAAGACTGGGAATATTGCAGCAGAACTCATTACAAAGAGTGATGCTGCTGTTGTGAGCAGGAGAAAGGGGGCAGGCAGTCCCAAATGCTGAGGCTGTGTCTTGGGGACCCTACAACCCCAAATGCTGGGGCTGTGTGTGCCCTGGGCATCAGGGACCCTGCAGTCCCAAATGCTGGGGCCCTGCAGTGCCTGGTGGAGCTGGCAGTGCCAACAGCCCCTGGTGATTCTCAGGCTCCCATCTCAGTCTGTGTCACTGTCACCTCTTCCCCCTGTGCTCCAGGGCTGGGTTCCCATCCCGGGCAGGCTCTGGGACCCTGAGGGTGCTGCCCATGTGAGGAAGAGGAGAGTGCTGTGTGTGAGGAAGAGGAGGGCGCTGTCTGTGAGGAAGAGGAGGGCGCTGTCTGTGTGAGGAAGAGGAGGGTGCTGTGTGTGAGGAAGAGGAGGGTGCTGTGTGTGAGGAAGAGGAGGGCGCTGTCTGTGTGAGGAAGAGGAGGGTGCTGTGTGAGGAAGAGGAGGGTGCTGTGTGTGAGGAAGAGGAAGGTGCTGTGTGTGTGTGAGGAAGAGGTAGGTGCTGCCTGTCTGAGGGAAGAGGAGGGCGCTGTCTGTGAGGAAGAGGAGGGTGCTGTCTGTGAGGAAGAGGAGGGCGCTGTCTGTGAGGAAGAGGAGGGTGCTGCCTGTCTGAGGAAGAGGAGGGTGCTGTGTGTGAGGAAGAGGAGGGCGCTGTCTGTGAGGAAGAGGAGGGTGCTGTGTGTGAGGAAGAGGAGGGTGCTGCCTGTCTGAGGAAGAGGAGGGCGCTGTCTGTGTGAGGAAGAGGAGGGTGCTGTGTGTGAGGAAGAGGAGGGTGCTGTGTGTGAGGAAGAGGAGGGCGCTGTCTGTGTGAGGAAGAGGAGGGTGCTGTGTGAGGAAGAGGAGGGTGCTGTGTGTGAGGAAGAGGAAGGTGCTGTGTGTGTGAGGAAGAGGTAGGTGCTGCCTGTCTGAGGAAGAGGAGGGCGCTGTCTGTGAGGAAGAGGAGGGTGCTGTCTGTGAGGAAGAGGAGGGCGCTGTCTGTGAGGAAGAGGAGGGTGCTGCCTGTCTGAGGAAGAGGAGGGTGCTGTGTGTGAGGAAGAGGAGGGCGCTGTCTGTGAGGAAGAGGAGGGTGCTGTGTGTGAGGAAGAGGAGGGTGCTGCCTGTCTGAGGAAGAGGAGGGTGCTGTGTGTGAGGAAGAGGAGGGTGCTGTGTGTGAGGAAGAGGAGGGCGCTGTCTGTGAGGAAGAGGAGGGTGCTGTGTGTGAGGAAGAGGCTCCTCTGAGGCTCCCACAGCCCCTGTGCCTGCGCAGGCAGCGGGTGGCTCCGGCAGGCTCCCGCACGGTGACGCAGGTCCTTGGCTGCCTCCCTGCCTCACTTCACACCTCTCCCAGGCACGGCTGAGCTCAGCAGTGGCATTTGAACATCCCCAGCACTGCCACAGCTCCGGGCTGACGCTTCCAGCACATTCCATTCCCTTGCAAAGGGCCGCGAGTTGGAGCAGACCTGTGAAAACAAGGCAGGGTTTCACTTGGGAAGTTGCAAATTTAAGCTCATCCCAGAGCCCTCCTGGAGCTGCTGCCCACATCCCACACTCTGAGGGTGGAGCATCATCTGCAAAGCAAGGGCTCAGCCACCTGTGATCAACCCTCAGCTCCTTGGGGACCTGGTGCCAGCGAGGTGACAGTGACACAGACTGAGCTGGGAGCACAAGAATCACCGGGGTGGGGAGGCTCAGGAGCTGTTGGCACTTCTGCACTGCCAGCTCCACCAGGCACTGCAGAGCACCAGCATTTGGGACTGCAGGGTCCCCAGGGCACACACAGCCCCAGCATTTGGGACTGCAGGGTTCCCAGGGCACACTCAGCCCCAACATTTGGGATTGAAAGGTCCCTGGTCCTCCAGGCCTCAGGCTGGAGAAGGAATTGAGGGAAAACCACCCCTCAGAGCCATCTTGGAATGAATATTAAGGAGAAAGCACAGCACATCTTGAGGAAGCTCCTGAAGCCAGGGCAGCTCCCTGAATGTCTGGCTTCCATAAGGAGAATGGGGAGGGTGAGGATGGGCAGGCCCTGGCACAGGGTGCCCAGAGCAGCTGGGGCTGCCCCTGGATCCCTGGCAGTGCCCAAGGCCAGGCTGGACATTGGGGTTTGAAGCAATTTGGGACAGTGGGAGGTGTCCCTGCCATGGCAGGGGTGGCACTGAATGGGCTTTCAGGTCTCTCCCACCCCAAACCATTCAGTGATTCCATTGATCTTGTTCCTCTATGTTTTCAAGACCAAAACACTGTCTTGGAGCCAAGCTGAGGATATTGATGTAGCGGGGGCTGTTGGCCAGTTCAGGAAACCTCCTCACTTTACTGCAGGTCTCCAGGACACTCCTGGACCCCGAGCACTGCCCAACTCCACATTCCCAGAGGAAAGTTCAGCAGGGTTATGGTTATAGCCAGTAAGAACTCCAGACAAGTGACCTGTGCTGCAGCTAATTGTGCAGCTTTGGTTTATTTTTGTCCACCCCAGACTAACAGCTTGTATGTCTGACAGAAGCTTGCTTTTTCCTTTCCCCTTCCAGTGAAGGATTATTAATAGATGAGGCTTCAACAAAGCAAAGACCATTTGAGAAATAAGATGGGACACTTGCTCTACAGTGGAAAGGAAAAAAAAACAACAGCACACACCCACATGAAACATTCTTTTCTTTTTAAAGCACATTGACAATGAAGGCCTCTCTCCTTCGGGAGGCATTTGTATTCCCCAGAGTTCATGATTCAGCCAGCATTCCTGCCCTCTTCAAATAGATACAAATCTCAAGGACTTTTTTCCCCCCCACTATTGTGCTTGAATGATTTTAACTCAGGTCAGATGCTGACTTGCAAAAGACTGGGCTTGAGCATCATCTCCCTTTATTGCTCCTATCTGAGACTTTGTGGTCTCTCTTCAGGCTGGAAATAAAATGGGACTAAACATAATAAAATCTCATGCTGCAGGGCAAAATATAATTACCTGAAGGGAGCAGGGAGAAATTGTTTTTCTTTTGTGAATAGCTCTGATTAATACAAAGTGGGCTGATGAGGGTATTTCTGACAAGCAGTTATGGGCCATCAGTGGAAATGGACTCTGTGTGCCAAAGTGTGACCGTGTTCACAGGGGTCCCAGGTTAGGGAAGAGACAAGGATCTGACTCCACGTTTCAGAAGGATTGATTTATTATTTTATGATATATATTACATTAAAACTATACTAAAAGAATAGAAGAAAGGATTTCCTCAGAAGGCTAGCTAAGAATAGAAAAAGAAGAATGATAACAAAGGCTTGTAGCTCAGACAGAGTCCGAGCCAGCTGACTGTGATTGGCCATTAATTAGAAACAACCACATGAGACCAATCACAGATCCACCTGTTGCATTCCACAGCAGCAGATAATCAATGTTTACATTTTGTTCCTGAGGCCTCTCAGCTTCTCAGGAGGAAAAACCCTAAGGAAAGGATTTTTCATAAAAGATGTCTGTGACACCAAAGGTCTTTGCTGCTGATACACTGAAGGCTCGTTTCAGGGGGCTTGGAAGGTGGATTTGGAGAAATAAAGGAACTTTAGGCTCTGGGAGGCTTTTGGATTCAGAGCTGAAGGAGGACTTGGCAGCAGGTGGTACAAAGTGTGTGTGGAGAAGGAAAGGAGGAGCTCAGAGTGTCTATGGAGAAGGAAAGTGCTGCCTCCACCCAGGAGCTGAGCCATTCCCAGGGTGCCACCACTCATGGGATGCTGCTTCCTGGTCACACGTCCTGCCTGGCCACCTGTGAGACCCAAGGCATGTCTTTGTCCTCAAATCTTTCCCCTGTGGTGCTTTGACAGCCCTTCCTTCAGCTCAACAAGCAGACTCCGAATCAGGGCAGAATTTATTTTGTCAATGCAGCACCTGCCCGTTTCCTCAGGGATCCTGGTGAAAGATTCCACTTGTTAAGAAAATGTCTGAGAGTGTGGGGAGCGCTGATGGAGAAGTGAGAGACACTGAGTTCAGCAGGAGGGGTTGTGTTTGAAAGCCTTGAGACACCTTTGGCTCAGCTATCAGGTGAGGAATGGCCTGGAGCTGATCTTCTCCAGGTGGCTCAAACTCCCCTGGAATCCTGGGACCAGGGTGTGGGGGAATAGAATGTAAGAAAATAAAGATAGTGCAGAAGGTAATCTCACACCTGAGGAGTTGCAGCTGTACTAATCCCCAAAGATTAGGAACAGGCCTGCCCTTAATAGGCCACAGCTGTGTCCAATAACGATGAGTGCTACAAAAGTGTGGGGTAGCTGGGTGAGGAGGGAGTTGCAGTTTGTTGGTTGTGCTGTGAGGAGATGCCTGTGAGAACTCACCAAGAAGGTATGGAACTTTTGTAATAAAATGACAACACCAGGGGAGGGAGGGGAAGGTTGAAAAAGGCCGAGGAGGAGCAGCTTCTGCCCTGATTCCAAAGACAGACCTGATGTTGGCTGAGCTGGGCACAAAGGCTGAGACCTGGCATCACCTCTGAGGCTGAAGGTGTGTTTGCTCCTGGATTCTCCTCTCTGAGAAAAGCACGGACCAGCAGGTGTCTGCTTGAAGTCTTTCACTCTTGTGTCTATTAAGAATGGAGGTTTTTGGGGTTTTTTATATGTCCTTTGCATTGAAAAGTCTGTTTGGGTGAGGTGAGGCAGGGTGTGGGCCATGGGGAGTTTGTGGGGCTGCTGTGGTGTCCCAGGGTGTGCTGTGGGAAGTGCCCGGTTTTTAACTCAAGTGATGCTGTAGCACCCCTTTGAGAGTGGCTCTTGTTTTCCCACAGGTGGGATTGCTGGATTGACAGGGAAAGCTGCTTAGGCTTCTTTGGAAAGAGGGAGAAAAGGCTCTGCTGTTATCCTTAAAGGTGGGCTGTGAAATCCATGTGCTCCAGAATCTAGGAAGGCAGCCAGGTCTTTCTGCTGAGTTTGAGACTTTTAAAGACCTTCCCTCCTGAGTTAAACCAAACAAGAGCTTTATTTCCTTGGAGAGCCAGAGTTTTACTCATAATTTAGGAGTGTGTCTTTGAGAGACTCAACCCCACATCAAGCCCTTCTTGCCTTGCTCTGTAGCTGCATCTTTAATGATAATTTAGTGAGCCAGCTCTAATTTTCCTGTTTGTGCGGTGCAAGTGAAAATCAAATTGCCACAAGAGCAGGTTTATGTAACCCCTCTGGCCTGCTGGGCTCTATCCTGTTGGCTGCAGGTAATTGGTGGCTCTGTTGCCATTAAAATTTTAAAAAGCCTTGAACAAAGTGATAGAAACTGTTACAGTTTTGGAACTCAGCTCTGAAATGCACAGAAAATAAGAAATATAACCTCTCCAAAAGTCCTGTTAGCTCTCCATGTGAAATATGGAGATGTGCTGAGATTCCAACTGTTTTGCCAGAAGTATGGCAGCAAAACTAAAAACCTGTGGGCTATATGAGGACATGCACAAACAAGAAGGGTATGGAGCAGGGACCATGTGATTCATAAAACTTGGCCAAGTGTTTTTTTTTTTCTTGGAGTTAAATCCTTAATCTTATTAAAATTTTATTTATAAAGTACCTTCTTGGAGGCACTTAAGGTGTTGCACAAGCTATAAAAATGCACTAATAAAGAAAATAGCCTCATAAAAAAGCACAGAAATGAGAAGAAGTACTAAAATGGTGCTATCATACAGACAGCAGCTATTACAAGTCATATATTGATGTCAAAATTGTCCCTCCTTATGTTGTAAAGATTAATAATTCGCCACTGGGAACTCAGGTACCATGGTGACAGGGCCAGGGTTAGACTTGGAGGAGAACAGAAGAGATGGAAAAGTTGAAGGCAAAGCAGAAGATGCTTTGTTGGCCTTGGGAAGTGGAGAATGCCAGCCTGGATCAGAGCAGGGCCTGGGGGACAGGAGGGGAATTGGTTCCCCCTGGGCTTTAGCCTGGAGTTTTAATGACCAGAGCAACCTGGGAGAATGGAAGGTGTCCCTGCCCATGAAAGGGGGTGGAAGGAGAGGAGTTTTAATGTCCCTTCCAACCCAAACTGTTCTGTGATTCCGTGCACACAAAAACCTGTCCAGTGAATATGGAGTGATCCTCTTAGTGTTTGTCTTCAACTGGGACCGTGTGGCTTTGTGCTTATTTAGAGGCAGAAAATCTGCATCACCCACTCCTCTTTTGCTGTTCCTGTGTGTTCCCATCCTGCAAAGTTTCTGGGCCAGGGAGTTCCCAACCTGTGGCTCCTCAGGTTGGGATAAAGCACCCCCGAGTAATGGCAGGGACGTGCTGGGTGTAGGAGGTTAAAGACTGCATGAAAAGTGACTGATCCAGCTCCCTCTGCTGAGCCTGGAGACAGCCCCCTACTATTGTTCAACAGTGGTGCTCAGCAAATCGTGCCTTTTGTAAGAAAAGTGGGTTTTTTTTAATCAGTGGCAATTGCTGTGTGAGCTCTCAGAAAGAGGAGCAAAACATACCCCCACTTCCCTCCCCACCCCCGCTCGCAGCCCCCAGTTTATTCTGCCTGCTCTATTTTTGCCTTCCCAGAGTTACTGGGAGATACAAGATTAGCAACTGATCATTTATGCTGATTTTCCAAGCGCTGAGATGTCTTTCATTAAACTGTCATTCAAGGGAAAACGTTCAATCGTGCGCTCGCGCTACAACTCCGTGCTGGGGTGGGGATATCTGGGTGCTGCTGCCTGGCAATTTGCTTTGTCTTGGGAGAAAGAGATGGGCCTGGGGTCCAAGCTGTGTTTGATTCCATCCCTGGTGCTCCCTGGGAAGCTGAGTTGTGGCTGGGTTTTGTGTGATCCTCGCTTTTATCCAGCCCCAGGTGAAGGTTCAATCACACGCTTGCGCTACAACTCCATGCGCTGCTCCCACCCACAGGGTGGGGACATCTGGGTGCTGCTGCTCGGCAATTTGCTTTGTCTTGAGAGAAAGATATTGTGGGAATCCACAAAATTAGAGGGTTTTGGGAAAGTGCAAAAGGCAGGCTCTAGAGGCAGTAGAACTGTGATTAGAGCTAAGCAGCAGCCATGAGATAGGTCAGCAGAAAAATTATTTAAACAGTAGAAAAGCAAGGGCAAATAGAACAATGGTCTGTGTATTAATGCTTGTCTAGAATAACTCCCTAAGCTACAGAAAAGTTTATCTAGCAAGATATTAGGAAGGTTGAAGCTTAATAATGGAGCTCTGTGCATTGTGTTTTAAGGCTTACAAGTAGGTATTGTATTTGAAATAAGAATTGGTCTAACCAAAGGTACATGTGCTTATAGTGATTGGATAGAACTACTGTCAATGTGCTTTTGCTTTGTGTGATTGGTCAAAAAACTTCCTTTATAAGTTGTAACATTAAATTCTTGGTCTGCTGCCTGGGGTGTGAGCTGATGGCATCTTCCCATTGTCATAACCATGTAATGAGACTGATGCTGAAAATTAAAACAGCTCAAGGCAGTTCCACAGCAGTCCCGTCCCATTTGTGATTTGTAAATAGCCCTCTGCCGGCATCAGAGATGGGCCTGGGGTCCAAGTTGTGTTTGTTTCCATCCCTGGTGCTCCCTGGAAAGCTGAGGTGTGGCTGGGTTTTGTGTGATCCTTGCTTTTATCCAGCCCTAGTGAAGGTGCTCGCGTGGCCTAAGGAAAGCAAGGCCTTGTTTATCAGCTGCATCTGCAAGGAGAGCCTGCATCTGCCTCCCAAAGCTGTGGGAAAGCTTCCCAGCCTCTGGTTTAGAGGCACTTATGGTCTGAGGCTGGGGGTGAGCCTGTCTCCAGGATGGAGGTGGGGTGGAGATGTGCCAGCTCTGTAAAAGCTTTCAGGGCTCCCCCGAGGCACTGCAGCAGCCCTCGCTCCGAGCTGGGGATGGGAGGCTGGGAAGGATCTGCCTCTAGCTGCTCCCTGCTCTGTGCCAGGCCAGGAATTCTGCTCCTGCTCCCTGGCACCCAGAGTTTGCTGAAGGTGTTTCTGTGCATGCCTTTGATATCTCATGGCTTTGATACCCCACCAGGCTCCCAGCCAGCTCCCCCTGCCCTTCCAGGCTCCAACACTGGCCTTGGACATGGGATAATTGGGCCTAGACTGTGATCACCTCTGTTATTATTCCCTTTGTCACCACAGGCAGCAGTCAGCGTGCAGAGGCTGCCGCCTTCCCCACCCCACCACCCATTGCTTCTCTCCACCAGCTCCATTTTGATCCAGGGCACTCCTGGCACTTGTAGCATTACCTACCCAGGCTTTGATGTGCAGAGACTGAAGTATGTTAGAGGCAGCATAAAAATTGCATGTAATTATCCCTGGTCTGGTTCTATGGGAACAGGGAAACATCAATATTGATGGGTGAGAGCATTTATGTTTTATGTGCGAGCATATATCTCCTCTCCTCCATATTCAGCAGGAGTTTTGGATCCCTGCCTGTGTGCTGCACCATTAGAGCTGCTCTTGTGCTGGTTTTCCTGCCCCTGGGGCTGGGGACAGAGTGCTGAGGTGCTTCCAGAGCTCATTACAGTGGCTGGAGCCCGGCCCTGGGGGATCTGCAGCTGGGAACGGGGTGACAGCTCCCCAAAGTGTCTCTGAGTTCCTCCCTGGCTGTACTTCTGCACCACTGCTGCCACCCATGAATAATTCAGGCTGGAAGATGGAAGGGGGAGGATGAGTGCTCTCAGGGCTGGGAGCAGGGGAGTGGTGACAACCCTGTTGTACATGGGCAGGATCAGGCTCTGGTGTGAGTTTTGGGGTTTGTCCCCTGGAACTCTCTCCTCCCCCTGAGGATGGAGGGGCCTCAGAATCTCTGCTGCTCACAGTGACCCCGAGATAAATTGGAAAGTCTTTTTTCCCAGCCCAGCAGTCGAAGAAGGAGTCAGAGCTCTTCATTTCTTGGTCTCAAGGTTGTTTATTGTTCCTTATCTATAAAATATTTTCTCCTGTCCAGGGGACGTCCATCCAGCAGGACAGTTCCAGGCACTCTGCCTGCCCCCAGGGCGGTGTTATGTCTTTATACCAAAAACTACATTTACAATATTTACAATTACTTCCCAATACCTATCACCTATGTTAGACAGTGAGCTTCTACTCTAAACCAATCCAAAAGTGCCACCATCACAGGAGAAGATGGAGGCCAAGAAGGAGAAAGGCTGGACATGCCCAGATTCCTCCATCCTGCCCCCTGAACCCCCATTCTAAAAACCCCAAAATCTACTTTTTCACCCCATGATAAACTCACTGTCATTCTACTTAAACTGTCGTGGCTTGTAATCCTTCATATAAAGGTTGGTAATTGTTTTTTCCAAGGGCTAAATCAAAGGCACAGGGGTCCTGGGCTCTGTGCCAAGGTCTCTGAGCCCTCTGACAGGGTCTCCAGTCCTCCAGGGCAGCCAGAGGAATTTCCTGGGTTCCACAGAGGGGATGTGCTGCAGCAGGAGGATGGGTGGTGCAGAGAGGGGCTGGTGATCCTCAGCAGTGTTTGGGCACACAGCACCTATGTGGGAGAGAATCCTCCTCTGCTCTGGTCCTCCCTGACTTAAAATCCCAGCCAGCACCAGGCATTTCCCTCCTCACTTTCCCTTCTGCACCCAAGCCCTGCTCCTGCTCTGGCTTTTCTTTCCCATGGGGACTGTGGTTGCACCACGTTGCTTACCAGGCAATTGTACTTGAGGAGTTTGTGCCCTGAATGTCTTTAAGGGTCTGTTCCTTAGAGGAGTGTGCTGGGCAAACCCTGGGGGAAGCGTTTGGCCAGGAATGGGGTTATCGGGTGAGATGCTGCAACACTCTGGGTCACCTCCAATTTGTGGTGTGACCCTTGGGGTGTCTGTGCGGGGCCAGGGGTTGGACACTGTGACCCTGGTGGGTCCTTCCAGCCCAGGACTCTCTGTGGGGACAGGCCAGTGGCAGCTGCCTGGTGTGGGCTGTGCAGGGTGGGACCTTTCCATGCCCAGTGGGGCTTGCTCTGAACCAGAGCTCAGGAATGAGCCCAGCCCCAAGGCTCTTTAAATGACAGAGCCACACAGCAGAGGGACACTGTGGGACAGTGGTGTCATCCCCTTTGGGACAGAGCACCAGGGACAGTGGGATCTGTCTGTCTGCTCCCAGCCCTGCCCCAAAGCAGGGGCACCCTCAGGCTTCCAAAACCCAAACTTCTGCAGCTTCAGCAAACCTGCATCTTGATTCCTGTGTGCATTGCTGAAATCCATCCAGCACATGGAAAACAAACTGGGGTTCTGGATGGGGCAGGAGAGAGACAAACTGGTGATGCTACAGGATCTGAGGATGGACAGCCAGAGGCTCTGAGGCTGTGGGATGGTTCTTGGGGTGTCAGTTTAGGGACTGTGTTCCTGTTGGTGTTTTATGGTGCTTTGGGATCAAGAACACATTCCAGCTGTGCTGTAAAGACAGCTGTGTCCCCCCAGAGGTTGTGCCCAGCCCACGTTTTTGGCCCTGGAGTATCAGTGCTGATGATTCCAGATGTGCCCAAGGCTCCAGGGAGCTGTTCCCGTTCAGCTCCCTCCTCCTGCCCCTCCCTGCTCCTGCTCCCAGCCCTCCCAGGAGGGGCTGCATGGGCCATGTCACTGCCCTGCTATTTGTAACTTCGAATGGCTTCTCCCAGGGGGAGCTGCCTTTTTGCTCATCCTGCATCAAAATGGATTTCCTGCCCAGAGATGGAGGAAACCAGAGAACCAGCAAGCCAGAGAAACACTCCCCTCCTAGTCACTGTGAATCGTGTAATCCTCCATATGTATGGGAAAAATGAATATTTTCCTGCTGCTTTGTTCCTGTGGTTGCTTAAGAAGCCATCCTCTGGATGAGATACCTGTACAATTTTGGTCCCTGTAGTAAATCCTGTGTAGTACAGAATCACAGGATGCTCAGAGTGGGCAGGGACCCACAGGGATCATCCAGTCCCACTCCCAGCCCAGCAATCCCACCCTGTGCATCCCTGAGAGTGCTGTCACAACACTCCTGCAGCTCTGGCAGCCTTGGGAGTGCCAACAGTAGATTATATCATAATACCTACTACCTAAATACTCATATTATAGTATCTATTGTACCTACTACCTGAACACTCATCTTATACTATCTATTAAGTAGTGTGTATATATAGAATATTTTATATAGCACCTACAGAGCATGGTACTCATCAGGCTGTCAGTGTCAGCTCTTTTTTAGTTTTAATTTTCTCCCAATTACAACAAAGAAACCCTTTTTTAGCAATTTGTTCCCCTTGGTTGAAATGAGCTGCTTTGATGAGGAGGCTCCATTCTGCTTCAAAGGGAGGTTGGGTTGTTGTAAATTGAGTTCCCAGGGGCTGCTCACATGAAGGGAGAGTTGAGGATGGAAGTTTTACTCTCCAGTTAAACATTGGATCTTCACTGGCTGGGGCTCACGTCTCTCCTGGAGTGTGTTGGTTTGCGGTGAAATTTCCAAGAAAAATCAATGCCATCAATTTCACAGCTGTTTCAAAGTATAAAATTTTTTATGTTGGAATTTGTGTTCAGTGTGCACTCCCTGTTTCATGGGAAGATGGTGGACACTTGGGTGAGTGAGTCCTGTACTCACCAATCCAATCTGATTACAAACAGGCTGGTCTTGAATAAATAATATTTTTGATTTTTAAAAAAGCCTTTCTTTGCCCAAATGCATTGTTTTAAAGAATATTACAGCTGATATTTGTCTGAGTTGTTAGAATCTCTAAATTTTTTTTTTTAAAAACAAGAGCCAGCTACCCACAGCTTTTATTTCCAGCATATTGTAGCTTCTCAGTGCAATTAGAAGCAGTCTCTGTTGCAAGGCACTCATTTAGACTCTGACCTAGGGCTGAGATTAAACAACTCCTTTGCAAGTTTGTCCCTGTGTTGGCACATTTGATGCATTGCTGATCCAATTAAATTTTCACACAATGGCTGTATTGTTACTGCAGGACTTCTTTGTTTATTAACCTTTCTTGGGGAGAAATTCCTTCCCTAACCTTCAGCAGATTGGACATATGTTAATGTCCCACAATGGGGAGGGAGCAGAGTCAGGAGGAGGGGAGGTGACACAGCTCTAGCAGGGCTCAGGTGAGGGCAGTCAGCACTTTGTGGGCTGGAGCAAAATTAAGGATTCCAGCTGGTAATAGAAATATCTTTTACCCATCTGTTCTTCCATTAAAGCTTTCTGTGCTGGGTGGTTTCTGCAACCTTGAGTCCCCTGTGTTTTTGTGGAAATCGATTTGCTGTCCATACTGTCCCTGCTGGCATTTCACCCCAGCTGTGTTTGGGCTCTGCTACTGCAGCCTGATGGAATCACAGAGCAGTTGGGATAGAAATAGAGCTTAAAATGTACCCAGTCCCACCCCTGCCATGGGCAGGGACACCTTCCACCATCCCAGACTGCTCCAGCCTGGCCTTGGGCACTGCCAGGGATCCAGGGGCAGCCACAGCTGCTCTGGGCACCCTGTGCCAGGGCCTGCCCACCCTCACAACAATTAATGCCACTTAATCGTTTGTAATGCTGTTTCTGCTCCTTCACTGACTCGTGTCTGATGTGTAGGGCCAGGATTTTGGCTATGGGAATTTGCAGGATCACTCTCTGTGAGTTCTTTTAGAATCCAGCAACAAAATTACAATGATCCCTCCAAGTGTAGGCACAAAATCCTCTGATTTTTGTTTCCTGCCACTGCTTTTCCCATGCAAATTCTGGCAGACTAAGAAGTAAACCTGTTGTAAAATACTAGTGAAGCAAAGCTTCCTCTTCAGTGCCACAGGAGCAGCAGCAGGAAGGGATTTCAGGTAACTCAAGCATCTCTTTATTGTAATTCCTGTGCTCCAAGTCCAAAGCACCAGCGTGACTCTGTCCTTACCAGTGAAACATTAATGACACACTTAAGCCAGATTTATTCCTGGGGTTCAATGCATGCTTGCCTTGGATCCATGGATCAGGCCCTGCACAAACATGAACAGTAAAATTTGCTTTCCATGAGTTTAAACAAGAGTTATTTCCTCTTAGTTCTGTCCTGTAGCCAAAGTTCTCTGACCCTTTTCCTTTGTCCTACTATGTCATAGTTGAGATGGTCACAATCCAAAGCAGCACTCCATGCTCAGCAGGCTCCAAACTGTTTTTATTGTAGCATGTGTCGCAGACATTTCTTTTATGAAAAATCTTCTCTCAAGATTTTTGCTGCTGAAGCTGAGAAGTTCAGCAACAAGATGTAAACAATAGGTTATCTGCTGCTGTAGAATGCAACAAGTCTATCTAGATTAGCTCAGATGTTTTTAGTTAGTAGCTAATCTAAGACTGAATTCTCTCAGACAAAGTCAGAGAGAGCTCCTTTGTTTTCATTCTTTACTTTCTATTCTTAAGTAGCAGCTTCTAGAAACCTTTCCTTTCTTTTCTTTTAGTATAGTTATAATAGATGTATATATCATAAAATAATAAATCAAGCCTTCTGATTATGAAGTCAGATCTACGTCTCTTCCTTCACCCAAGAACCCTTGTGACAACCGTCACAAGCATGCATGCTTTTTATACATTCTTACAAAACTCATCCGTTTACACTTTACTCATTGGTCAGGAAAGACAAAGTGCTCATTGGAGCAGTTGCAGGTTTCTCTTATTTCTCCTTCTTTCTTGGTTTCTGTGTCAACAACCTGGGTAGAAAATTCTTCCAGGAGTGAACGTGGATCCTCTGATCAAACTTCTCTCTGGCTCCCAGAAATTGCTGTAAAACCTCTTCCACACTACTGGAGCAGTTCAGGACAGCCCAGCCTGTGCAGCTGGTTTCCTTGCTCAGGTATTTGCCACCCTGCCACAACCCCTTCAGGAATTCAGGATGTGAGGAGCAGCCTGGCTGAGAGCAAGCTGTGGTGAAGGGTGTTTGATTCTCAGGGAGCTGCCCCTGCCAAGGAACAAAAGCAAAGGGCTGCTTTAGGCTTTACCCCAGTGTTTGCTGTGCTTTGGCTGCTCTCTTTTGGAAATGGCACCTGGTGTGTCCACAGCACCCTTGGAGAGCAGGCAGAGCTCCCTCAGAGATGAAAAAGGGCTGGAAAAGAACAAAACCTCCTCCTAAACTCAACACATGGTTCTGTTCTATCATTTAAAGGGAATTTTCTTTCCTCTAGTGACCCGTGAAAGTACTGATCATTCATTCCAGCATCCTAGCTCCACTGGTCATCTGTTGGGCAGCTGAGGAAGAGGAGAAGTCTTCAAACACCTTGGGCACCCTTGGCAATCCAACAGCTCCAAGAGCAGACAGGCAGCAGCATCCCATTCCTTCCTTTGGATGTTCACCAGCCACAGCTCTTCCACAACATCCCAAGAGCACAGTCAACCCCACCTGGAGGGGTTTTGTGCCTCTTGAGGACCTCCAGTTCTCCCAGCACTGCCCTATTTTTTTTTAATGCCTTAGATATTTTTAGCTGTTGAGCGACAAATTTAGTTAATGCATTCAGCTCTGACGTCAAAGGCAGAGCCAGTGGGTAGCTGGAATAGCTAACATTTTATTTAATCATCTTGCTAAGCAATTTTTTTCCCTTCCTTTCCTTTTCTAGAGGATCTAGAAAGACAGTTCAAGCTGGGCCAGACTGTGACTACAAGGGAAGTTGGTTTGTTTTGGTCTCCATGAGAAGCCTCATTCCCCACCTTGTTGCTCTTTAGACAATGACTTTTGTTGGAAGAGTGAGGCTGAGATGCTTTGCTGTGGGTCTGACATCATCAGAAGGTTGTTGTTGATAACTGGCCAGTTGTGTTTATTCCTTTTTGGGCCTGGTCCATGGGGGAGGTGAATTACAGAGCAATTACTGAGTTCTTGTTTTGCTCCCTGGTTCATTTGTCCCTTTCTGAATCAGCCAGTGCTGGGTTAAAATATCAACTGTGCCCTGTCCCAGGACATGAGACGTGTGGAGAGCTGGTGTGGGAAATAATCCAAGGAGTAACTGTACAAAACCCACCCTCCATGAGCACCAAAATATCATTATCTTTATTAGATCTGCAGGCAGAGGTTCTGCCTGAAATCTCATTTTTGCTAAAAGAGGTGAGAGAACAGAATAAAGATCTCCACTCATACAGCTCCAGTGAGAGTTCAGGCACATAAACTTAATCTTGAGAAATTTTGAGTACATCTCTTTTTAAATGAGTTTTTCCTGCTCAACTCTCTCTTGGAAGACAGTTTTTGGAGGAGCTGAGTGTTTGGTTCTACACTTCCACAGGGAAGGGAACCAGGGAAGGGCTTTGGCCCTTGGCACTGCTGTTGCCGTGGCAAGGTTCTTGATTTCCCTTTCCTACCACATCCGCTGAGGACGGAAATGGAAAATGCAAACCCCCTCCCTCTGAATTATTGTAATTTGGAAATTAAGGGGCTCTCAGGCAAAGATATGGGAGCAGGAATAACAGTTCTTTAATAGAAAAATTAAAAATACATATGAAATAGCACAAATAAAGAGAACAAACCACTGCCAGAGTGAGAGCAGTCCCTGCCCCCCTGTGTGTCAGGGGGTGGCACAGCCCCATCCCATGGGGGCTCAGCCCTCCTGCAGTGCCAGCTGTGCTGCTGCTGGAGCAGGGATCCTGCACAAGGGGGGAGTTTTCCTCTGCAGCTCCAGGGCTGCTGCAGATGGGCCTGGGCTCCCTCTGGCAATGCAGGGCAGCAGAAAGCTGCTCCTCTGGCAATGCAGTGGGCA